>NW_006399792.1:8851107-8896446 GCF_000299155.1 Elephantulus edwardii | reverse complement strand
GGGTCGCTATGAGTCGGAAACGACTCGATGGCACATAACAACAACAACAAAACTGAATAGTGGCACAGACTTTAGCAACCTATGTTGGCTGCGAATTAGAGATAAATTAGCACAGTTGCTATATGCCATCAAGTTGGAACTGACTCATAGCTGATCCTCCAGTGGGTTTTCAGAGGCAGTAAATCACACAGGAGTTGACTGCTCATCTTTCTCTCACAGACCAGCAGGTGAGTTAGAACTGTGTGCCTTTGGAAGGCAACACAGCTCCTTCCCACTAGGTTACTGTTGTTGCTGCTGTTAGGTGCCTTCAAGTCAAGTATGACTCATAGCGACCCTATGAACAACAGACCTGAATCTTGTTCTATCCTGTACCATCCTCAACATCTCTGATACACTTAGGCCCATTGCTGCTGTCACCATGTCAGTTCATCTCATTAGGGGTCTTCCTCTCTTTTGTTGACCTTCCACCTTTCCAAGTATGATATCCCTCTCCACAGAAAAACCTCTCCTTGTAACATGTCCAAAGTATGAGAGATGAAGAAGCTTCACCATCTTTGCCTCCAAGAGCACTCTGGAGGCACCCTTTCTAAAACTTATCTTTGGTAGTCCATGGGATATTCAGTTGGAGGATATCGTCTCTAACACCACACTCAAAGGGATCAATTCATCTGTCACCTTTACTCATTGTCCAGCTCTCAAATGTACAGCAAGTAATTGAAAAGACCATGGCCTGAATCAGGTATCCCTTTTTTTTCAAAGTGACATTATTGCTCTCCAATATTTTGGAGAGGTCCTGACAGTTGACTTGCCTAAAGCAATACATCTCCTGACCTCCTGATTACTGGTAGCAAGGGTATTGATTGTGGAACAAAGTAAGATGAAATCATCAAATATGTCTATCTTTTCTCCATCTATCATGATGTTGCCTATTGACCCACTGGTAAGAACTTTATTTTCTTGATGCTGAGATGTAATCCACATTGAAAGCTATAATCTTTGATGTTCATTTCATATCCTCACTTTCAGTGAAGAAAGTTGTGTCATCTGCATAAATCAGGTTGTTGATGATCCTGATGCCACATTTTTCTTTACAGACTCCAGCTTCATGAGTTATTGGTTCAGCATACAGAATGAGGTATGGGAAAAGATACCTGCATAGAGGTATGGAAAAAAGATATAAGTTGTATATTCTTCCAGACCGTAAAGCATGCAGTGTATCCTTCTTTCATTTGGATAACAGCTTATTGGCCGTAAAGCATGCAGTGTATCCTTCTTTCATTTGGATAACAGCTTATTGGTCTAGGTTTAGATTTTATATGAGCTTCTCACTGTTAGCCATAGTTTATGTTTCACACAGTCACATGCTTTTGCATAGTCCATAAAACACAACAGACATTCTTCTGGTATTCCCTGCTTTCAGCCAGGATCCATTTGACATCAGCAATGATATCCCTGGTGCCATGGCCTTTTCTTAACCCAGTTTGAACACCTGGCAGTTCCCGGTCATTGTACTGTCCCAGTAATTTTTTACTGTCTTCAGCAATATTTTGCTTGCATGTGATATTAATGATGTTGCTTGATAATTTCCACATTCTGTTATCACTTTTGGGAATGGAAATGAATATGGATTTCTTCCTGTCACCTGGCCAGACAGATATCCTCCAAATTTCCCGGCACAGACTGGTGAGCATGTTAGGAGCTGCACCTTATAATAGTTGAAACATGTCAATTGGTATCCAATCTGTTCCTGGTGCCTTTTTTGCTAGCATCTTCAATGCAGTTGAACTTCCTCCTTTATTACCACTGGCTTTTGTTCATATGATACTTCCTGAAATTTTTTCAGTGTCGACCAATCAGACAATGATACTGTGTAATTCTTTAATCTTCTTTTGCTGCTTCCTGGATCTTTGAAGATTTTTCAGTATTAGAACTGGAGACTTGAATTTGTTTTTCAGCTCTTTCAGCTTGAGAAGTGCCAAATAAGTTGTTCTCTTTTCGTTTTCCGACTCCAGCTCTTTGCACATTTTATTCTAATTCTTAGCTTTGTCTTCTCAAGCTACCCTTTGAAACCTTTTGTTCAGCTCTTTTATGTCAGCATCTCTTCCCTTTGTTTTGGCTCAATGCTCTAATGCAATTTTCATAGTTCTTCTGACATTTATTTTGGGGTTTAGTTTTGTGTGGGTTTTTTTTTTTTTATTTCTCCTGTCTTTGTAATGACCTTTCACTTTCTTCATGAATTATATCCTTTATTTCATCCCTAGAGCTCCCTAAATTAATAGAGAAGAGAATGTAAACTTAACTAATTGGACCAAGGAAGACCTATGCTGGGAATCCTTTCTGTGCAATTTACCTAATAATCTTAACATAGGTTTTTCATGTGCAAAATAGACATAAAAACATCTACCACAGGGATTTTTGTTGATAAACTGAACTTAGCAGCATTTAAAATATAGAAAATGCTAAATAATGGGATTTTTTTAAAAATCATTCTAGGTAGAGACTGAAGTCAATTATGAAACTTTCCTGGTCAAGAAACCTGGCTGCTTCTGGGGGTTCTTACACTGAGGACAGCAACATATGTGAGTAGGTTGGGAGGCTTCAGTCTTTGAAGGAATGAAAGCAGGGCCAGGATTGGCACACTCTTAGGGGACTACACAATAAAGTCACCTGCTCATTTTATCAGAGATAGTAATTTACGCATTGTTTGGGGCATAAGAAAATAAATTCTGCAGCTCAAACAAATTTCAGATGGGGTTATTTCTATTATTCAAGGGGCATGAACAATTTCAAATGTATACTTCATAAGCCTCCCAACCTGCCCAACGTAATAAAGCCATTCACATCTCTAGAATGAGCAAAGCATGCGGTTAAGGAGTTAGGCTCAAAGATTATATAATTGGTGTGAGTTTTGAGGTAAATGAACATCATAGATTAGTGGAAAATTAATCCCTGCTTCCAGTCACATGAGGGTCAGCTTCCTTCTTTCTCTACCAAGTAGACCAGAACAATTTTCCCATCAAGGTTTTTTAACAGTGTGTAAGGGAGACACTCCTCTAAAATGAACACTCCTGTTGCTTTGGAAGTAAAGACAGTGAAAGGTTTTAACAAGACCCCCGTTCTTACTGCTTCAGACCCACCCTTATTTTCTGACTTCTCAATAGTGTTCTGCTGTGAACAGCCAGATCTGCATGCTGATTTATAAGGTAGGTAAGTTCACTAGCTGTCATCAAGCAGGTTCCAACTTACAGGGTCTCTACATCGAATTTGAGAGGCTACAAACCACTTCTGCCCAGAAAGAAGACTGCCCATCTTTCTCTCAAGGGCCACTGGTAGATTTGTACTACCCATGTGGTCTTTGGGTTAGCACTGCAACTTGCTATACAGTATGGCACCACAGCACCCTAAAATGGGTAAGGAGGTACGTTTACTTAACAAAAAGCCCATTGAGGTTATGAAATGAACCTAAACCTGGCTCATCTGTCAACAACATGCTGCTGCATTTTGCATCTTTTGAAATTCTCTTAAGTTTGAATCAAGTGCAACTCCTTATACTTACTGCACCTTCCTTGGAAGCCCAGCTCCACTGAAAAATGAGTACATGGCTCAGGACTCAGGCAACACAGGGCAGCAGGGGAAGACGGCTAGGGATCAGATAATGCTGCTGCACGCTGCTGAACTGATAGCAATTCATTACAACCCTGTATGAAAGAGTAGAATCATCCCATAAGGTGTTATCTCTGCAGGCTCAGATCACCAGAGCTTTTCTCCATACAGAGACTGGTAGGCTTGAACCACCAGTTAGTTTCTCAGTTAGCAGCTGTCCCACCCGGGCTGCTTAATCAAATACAAGTGCTACGGAAGGACAAATGCTACATCCTTGTTAGCATTCATAGTAACCAGCACCACATCCACCTATAATCAACACCTGGATAGAAATAAGGTTCACAAACCAAACCACACTCCTCCCCACTCTGCCTGCATCCCTGCTCCCTGAAATAAGAGAGTCCTTATTATGTGACATGAGAAAGGTCACACTGGCAAGGTGTTCATCCACAAACTCTCCCCAGCCCTCCACTCCACCTCCTCCACAGACGCCCACCTTATTTTCTTTTAAGACAGAAAACAGCTCTTCTTTCTTTCCCAGTATTAGCTGCTGTTATGATTTCTGTTTTCAATGGCCTCATCTTCTTCCTGCTGTGTCAATTATCACAATCTACTCTTAAAAGGCAAAGGCCCTGTTGTTCTCCAGTGGCGAGGGCTGTTTGTAGAGTTTAGGAATGTCAAGTGGGTGACCCAGATTTGTAATGCCAGATGAAAACTAGTTCCATGTATCTTCTGTATCCTCTCAAATAGAGCCTTTTCTTGGTGTGGGGAGAAAATAAATAGAAAAGCTAATTTCATGGGAATATATGTCATTACTCATGATGAATTGCTGATCAATAAGGCCAAGCAAATCTATTAGCCTCAAGCCTTCAAATGACAAACCACCTCTGTAATGTCTACCCATTCATTTCCAACAAAGAAAAGCTGATTCCACCCACCCCCCAAAGTGAAAAATTTACTTTGCAAGAGTGAGAAAGGTACCCTAGTACAAAAAGTTCTGAGTTGTTCTTATTCCTTTCATCAAAGCTTTTTTGCTTATCAGATTTTTTATTATTCTGAAAGTTTACAGATAATAGTAAAACTATTGGCAAGTATCATATTTCCAGAGATAGAAGTGAAAACTAGAGATCAACTTTCATCTGTTTATATGCTAGATGGGAACAGGCAGGCACAAAAAGGTTACAGTTTGACTAACGTGGGGGAAGACACTAGTCTAGTTCCCAGACTATTAGCTGGATGCTCCTCCTCACTAATCCTTCATGAAGATGTGATTTTCAGCAACTGGGATTAAAGTGAGCTCCCTACGAACTTGTCATTGCATCCACTCATCCTTCCAGAGTCCAGAATGATGGTATCTTTGCAACCCTTCCCTACTACAATGGGTACTTAGCAGGTATTGGCCTATTCTTTTCTCTCCCCTTCTCTAAACTGTAGCTTGTACTTTGGGGACTCACTCTATGTGAGGCTTAAGACTACTGTGCTCACACAAGTGGCCCTTCTGCACGGGCCAGTCAGGCTACCCCACCTCCCTGCGCACAAAGCTGGGTCAGGTGGCCAAACAGAATGCCAGTCAGAGCTACTGATGAGTAATATATGGATACTGTGAGGTGATTAGTCTTTATCAGGGTTTGTATCCTAGTTTTCCATCCCTCTTATTGGTTACATAAGTAATGAAAAATGATTAGTTATCGAAATCCTTTCTCAAAAAACTGTAGAGTTTTACGTGTTGGGCTGTTAAAGTAATGAAAAGACTCCAACACACAGTGTCAATGACTGGTGAATAATATACACTGATTTGGATTGGAAAGAATCTAAAATGAAATGACTCGTCACCGTTAACCAAATCCTACTTCATGGACCTCCTTGAGACCACTGAGGCAATGGCTCTCAAAAGATGTCGTATTTTCTTCTTACCACACTTGAATCCATTCTATTCATATTATACTGGCTTCTTCTGGATTCATTTGCATTGCTCACCTGGAAACACATCTGTTGGGCATAAAATCTACACTGTACTGTATAAAATACTTAACACATATTTACTGGGGGGGGGACCAACCCACCCAAGATAATGTTAGGATGCCACTATCCAGAGCAAAAAAATGTAACATTCTTTAAAGAAATGATCGAGTTATGTATCTGAGATAAAAACTTCATATGGTTTAACTTTATAGGAAAACTGCCTGCCACTGAGTAGGAACCCTGCAGTGGGTTTTCAGAGGCTGTGAAAGGCACATCACATTGCCAACCTTTCTCCCAGAGTTGCCGGTGGTTTCAAACTGCCAAAGGTGCTATCTTTGGGTTAGCAGTGCTACTCTCAATGGACTACACCACCAGCACCTCCTAATTTAGCATAAAGTACTAGAATCCAAAACACTTTTCCATCTTTGGTAAAAGTAAGATTTCCTTAATTCACAAGGCTGCTTAAAGCCATTCCTTTCCCAACTGCAATATATAAACTCACTAACACACAAAGGTGGTTTTAGATAAGGGTTCAGAAAACGATAAATCACTGCCAGTGAAGTCATCAGATGGTCCTGAAGTCATCTTTGTTTTTCTTAGGGGCTGTTGAGCCCAGTAAGACTCAGAGTGACTCCTAAATCCTACTCGATCCTCATCTTTTCTGACAGAGAGAGCCCACTGCTGAAGTTACTGTATCAATCCATCTCACTGTGGATCTTTCTCTCCTTCGCTGACCCTCTATTTCTCCAAGTATGATGTCTAGCTACCTGTACAAAGTAGGTGAGATGAAGCTTTGCTTTGTTTCCGAGGACTACCCAGCTGCATTTTCTCTAAAACTAATCTGTTTGTTCTTTTGGAAGTCCATGGGGTACTCCAGCACCAAAATTCAAAGGTATCAATTCTTCTGTCATCCTTATTCTAGCTCTCTGATGTATAGCAGTAGTCAAGAAGACCGTGGCCTGAATCAGGCACACCTTGGTCTTTAAACTGACATCATTGCTCTTCAGTATTTTGGAGAGTTCTTAGACAGTGGACTTAGCTAACGCAAGATATGTCCTGATTTCCTGACTGCTGGTACCAGTGGTGTTGACTATTGATCCAAGCAAAATGAAAACACTGACAGCTCCAATCCTTACTCCATCTATCTTGATGTTGACTTTTGGTCCTGTGGTGAGGACCTCTGTTTTCTTGATGTTGAGATGTAACCATATTGAAGGCTGTAGTCCTTGATTTTCTGCACAAAGTATCTTATATCCTCCTTTCAGCAAGCAGGGTTATGCCATGTGTATATTGCAGGTTGTTGATGAGTCTTCCTCTGATTCTGAAACCACATTCCTCTTCATAGAGTCCAGCTTCACAAACTATTTGTTCAGCCTACAGACTGAATAGGTATAGAGAAAGGATGCTTTCCCTGATATAAACCCTGATTTTAAAACATGTGGTGTTTCCTTGCTCTGTTTGGACAAAAGCTTCTTGATCTAGGCTCATGAGAACAATTAAGTGTTCCTGGATTCTCATTCTTCTCAGTCAGTCATAATTTGTTATGATCCACACAGTCAAATGAAGTCATCCTTAGATGATTCCAAATCTGGCTCAGCAGACAAACTGTTAACCAGTGACCGTATCTCGTTATCTTTTGGGGAGCTGTTTTTCGATGAGTAAGGGTGCATCTGGTTACCAAGAATTCATTCCACAGTATATCTTCCTTTGCTTCTTGTTATATGGGAATTTTCTGAATTCAAAAATATATATCAGTTTATTGAACACTTAAAATTTCTAACATTTTCAGTTCATTGAACTTTACAGTTAAGTGTAGAACAGCTTTCACAAACTTTTTTTCCTATTCCAATTCTACTTAATGAGCAAGTACCTCTAACAGCTAAAACACACATATTTTCAAGCAGAGACACAAAGGTACACCCATTCTACCCTAACCCAGAGAGTGGTACCCATTCTACCCTAACCCAGAGAGTGGTATAAGGACGGGATAGAGGAACAGGCAAAACAATAAACATCAATGTAAAACATTACCATCCCCAGACACTCTGATCCATCTCCCTAGTCAACACCCTGGCCCCGGCTTCTGCTTCACTGACACCCATTCCTCTGTCTTAAAATTAAGTAAGATTAGGTAGAGGGAACCCAGAAAACCCAAAACACAGCAGCAAAATGAAGCAGACTTGAAATTCAGAGAGAATAATTGTTCATTACACATGAGGTAATGACAACAACACAAAATAGATTGCAACCAACACTAAACACTTATTCTTATCCATTAGATCATTACTTTAAGGCATAGCCTTAAAACAGAAGTTCCTGAATTTTGCAGACATAAACTTTCAAGTCTTCCAGTTGAAAACATTAAAAACAGATGCATGATATCAAGTTCTAATATTTTTGTTTTACAAACAGGAAACTTTGGGAAAGTGTCTTTATTTTTCTTGTTGTTTTTGTTATGTGTCGTTGAGTCATTTGCGACTCATAGCGACCCTATGTACAACAGCCCTAAACCCTGCTCTATTCTGTGCCAATCGCATTGCCTCTGACACACCCATCCCGATTACCCCAGTCACTGAATCAACCCACCTCATAGAGGGTCTTCCCCTCCTGCGCTGTCCCTCTACTCTACCCAGCAAGATGTCCCTCTCTAAAGACCTGTCTCTCCTAAGTATGTCAGACGAAGCCCCAGAATCTTTGCCTCTAAGGAGTAGTTTTTCTTAAGAGAGAAAAAAGGTCTGTTCCATAAACATTGGACAATCAGACAAGACAATGTTTTAGAATCAGCTCATTTTACCTAATATACATAAAACTTTTCCAAGGTTTTATTCAACATGGAAAAATGGCTCCACAATGGGGGGAAGAAAAAAAAATCAAAGTGTTGTATTGAAAAGGGAGAAGATAAAAGCTGCTCAAAGGTTAATGGAAACAAGGCTCCACTGCCACTTGATCTTTGGGAAATTTTTTTCTCTGTAAATGAAGGCAATGATGCCATTTCTTTATCATAAGGTAAACATGCAGCAGAAATCTTAGCTGTAAGGGCAATGAATGAAAACAATTACTTGAGGCCAGCCGGCTATTCAGACAGGGCCTTAGGCTGGCAACTTAGTTGTCACTTCTGTGAGAAGTGGAGCTCACACTATCAAACACATGGGAGCAAGCTGTCAGTATATCAGCTTGGCAACAAGCTGTACTGCAATCTCAGTGGTGCATGGTTCAAATCCACCAGATGCTTTGCTGGAGAAGGAGGAACAATCTCCTCCTGTACCAGTCAGATCTGATTTCACGGTACACACAAAAAATAATGAAATAGAAGAAAAATTTAAAAAAAAAAAGGCTAGTTATTCCATTCCTGAGACTGTACTATTCATATATACAAGCAACTTTTTCAGTTTAAGAGTTCAAACCAGCCCAGTGGCTCTAGAGGAGAAAGATTTGGCAATGTGTTCTCTTAAAGATTATGGCCTCAAAACTCCTATAGGGTACTTCTCTAATCGGTCACATGGGGCTGCCATGAGATGGAAAGAGACTTGGTACAGCCAGCAATAATTTTTAAAAAGTCTAAATTCCATAAAAACCTAGCAAAGAGGAGTGGGCTATTTTTTTTTTCAAACTCTCTCACCCAGGCTGTAAAGAACCTGATCAACTAACTTATCAAAACATTATCTCGGTATACAGAGTATCACAGTGCTTGTATCCTAGATTTCCAACCCTCCTATTGGTTGCATAAGTAATAAAAAATGATTAGTATCTAAATCCTTTCTCAAGATTTTATGGGACCATTTATCACAATGTTCTTAAGACATTATAATAAAATCTCCTGACAGAAAAATTTATTGAAAATGTCTGGCTTTGATCAGGAAAAAAAAAAATAAAATGAAATTTTTCTCACCAAATTTAAACCTCATGAACACAGTAATGGAATAGGGGAAAGAATATCAATCTGAAACAAATGGATAATCAGACAAAATGTATATTACAAATAACAATCTGGAATAGATATGCGTAACTAATTGAATGGAGAAGAAAAAGGGAGGAAGGAGGAAAAGAATAACTGAAGATTTACCCACAGATAAAAAGAAATGAAGAGGGTTGGCAGATAGAGATGGAAGGAAAACTGGGAAGAAGCAGAGATTACCTGTAAGGTGAAGCAAATAGGATGTTGTAAATAATGGCTTTGTATAACGGTAATTATTGTTTTGAAACGAAATCTATTATGAGTGACTGAATGAAAATTTTTTAAAAACGAAAATAAATTTAAACCTCAGAATGACAGATTTTTTTTAAATGGGTAAATGAATCTCAAACTATAAGATGGAGGTCACAGCATCTTAAAACTCAGAATACTGGAAGATTTATTCATATATAATAGATAAAAGTTCACTGTATTCTACTGAGTGTTTGTCTTGCCCTACAAATATTTAAAGCTAGTGACTGCATTTTCACTAATATCTGCTAAAACCTATGACTAGTCTCTAGATATGGTTATTGAATCAGGACCAAAGTGAAAGCTTAAAAATACGCACACACACGCATTAAACTGTGAGCAGCTGTTAAAAAAAAAGACTACATACACACAAAATAGGATTACACACTTTAATCTGATTGACATGGAGCTAGATGAGAGGACATGAAAGAAATTTAGTTTTCGCTTGTAATCAGATGCTCTTTCCAAAAAGTATACTGAGCTTTTAAAAACTACATCTTATCAGAAGACTTTAAGAAACCATACTATGTGTAATCCAGGAAATATACTATCTGCAGAATAGGAAAATCATTGTGGACAACAGAAGATTAAAACAAAAAAGTACCCAGGTTATGGGCAATTCTAAGGTGAGTGTAACGGCAGAAATAGTATAAATGCTCTTGACTGGATGCTAGAGAAACATCCTAATGAGGATTGATACATGGTCCATATCTTAGCATTTTTTAAAACATATTTCTTTGGAAAATGGCAATCTTGGCAGGGAGTGAAGCTGTCCGTTTAGACACCTAGCTTATTTGCCTGGGTGAGAACAACTTTGAGAACTGGCATAAAAGCAGAGGTCTCACTGAAGTTGCTGGTGCTGACTATGTGGGTGTGGATCGTCAATCCCTCCGGATAGTTTCGAGTTTCAATACTCCTTGCAATGCTGTGTAAACCACTGATGATTGTTGGTGACAGCTGAAAAATAAAAACGCAGAAAAAAAATTAAATTAAAGGAGAATGTCCCACAAAATCTCTCACAAACAACAAAACTAGATGTCCAAAAGAGGCTTGGAATAAACATTAAAAGTATAAAATTTATATTTCTAAAAATAATACCGAGGACCGAGCAATATTTAATTTCTAAAACGGGCCATGACAAAATCATTTATGAAAGGAAGTTATTTATGAATTATATATATATATTTAATCCAGGTGTTCATGAGATGATATGCTAATGGTTCTCTCTACTCAAAAGCTAAAATTCTTCAATTATTTTAGATATAGCCTCTCATATCTTTTAAAATTTCCCTTATAGGGAGCTCTTGTGGCCTAGTGCCAAGAAGCTGCACTGCAATCCCAGAGGCATGTAGTTCAAATCCACCAGATGCTCTGCTGGAGACTGAGGGGCAATCTCCTCCTGTACCAGTCAAATAAAATTTGACAGAACACACACACACACACACACACACAAATAAAAATAAAAACATTTCCTTTGCACACAAAAGGTTAAAGACCTAACTATAGCTAATGCAAAGGTTCAATTTATTGGAGACTATAAACTTTTGGTCAACTTCCATTTAGTAAGACAAGAGGCCTCACTGAGTCTTCACCTCACCAATTCTGAACAGCTTTTTAGACTTCTGAAGGCAATCTGGCTGTGAAAGCAGTCAGTCACTAACCAAAAAGGTCAGCAGGTTGGATGCACCAGCCGCTCCTCAGGACAAAATGAGGCAGTCAGCTTCCATAGAGATTTATAACCTTGGAAACGCCACTGCGCAGTTCCATCTTATCCTATAATATTCAACCACTGATCTTTAATTAGCAGCCAATGTATAACCCTATATGCCACTAGAGCTCTCATAGGATTGCTGTTAAACGTTACAACTAACAGAATGACAGTGGCTTTGAATTTTTTTAATTTTTATAATACCCACCCACTATAAACTCTCAAAATCATAAAATCTAAAGTCCTCGCCCCCAAGTTAGTCACTGGAATACATAGTTAGGCTTTGGAGAGAGGACTCTATGTTTTATGAAGCCACTTTTTCTATTTACATCAACTTTGACTGGTTTGGTTCTCATAAGAGAAGGTTATCTTCATCTGATAGCTCTGGGTAGGGGGAAGAGGGTAAAGGAATGCTGAAACACAAAAATATAAAACAAAGTCTCATTTCTTTTTCTCTTTCTAGTTTCAGTACTTGCACTGATAAAAAAACAATTATAAAAAGAATCAGAGAGATGATGGACCGGGAACATAGAATGGGCACACTATGTTTACTCTTGCTGGCTCTCTTCCTACTTACAGCACATTAACCTGCGTATTAATCAGTGGCAGTATTTGGCTTTGCCTTGGTGCAGCAGCTATTTTAGAGGAAAAAAGCAAGTCAGAACCTAGACTATGAGAAAGATACACAAATGGTTTCTAGAAAACGGGTACCTTTCCCAATTGGATTTCTTCATTTAAGTAATATAAAATATACAAAAGAAGGTCAATCATCAAAGTGCCAAGACAAGCCAGTTTTCATTTGTTTTTATTATGTTGCTGTTGACTGCCTTTGAGTCAAGCACGACTCATAGCAACACAATGAACAAAAGGCCTAAAGGCCCTCTACAACTTTATCAAAGTTCATAGGGTTTCTGGAGGCATGTTATTTAGGAAGTGGATGAGAAAGGTTAAAATTATACTTTGTTCTCCCTCACACATACTCACAATCACCTCTCTCTCTCTCTCTCTGTGTCTCTGTTCTGTCAACTCCTCTTCAGGAATGGAATTTAAAATTTAGAGCAAACTTCATTTTATAGCTGTCATGACAATCTCATCCCTAAGTATACTAATGAGTGAACTGATGAGACACTTCTAGAGAATTAGGGGTCACTCATGTACTAGCAAATGAGTCAGTTCCAATTTGATAGCAAGGAGTGTGAGTTTTTGAAATGCAAAGTTACCCTCAGAAATATTTGTTAGCCTTTAATCATGTAGTCTAGTTTTTACACACACACACACACACACACACACACACCCTGCAAACATTTGTGATATTTAAAAAGGTCTTTATCTTAATTGACTTAAGGCTTTTTTCCCCCCAAAAAACTTACTGTTTGTTCCCTAAGTTTATCATATAGAAACTCCAAACGTTTGTTAGCATCATCCAGCTTCCTTTTGGTTTGCTGTGGGAGAGAAAAAAGATCTGTTACTGTGATTGTTAACTTTTATCCAAAGAACCTGTCCTATTTTATTTTACTAAATAAATAATAAAGATGAATTCTAGTTCTATGTATTATAATGAAGATATATGTAATAAAGATATGAATATACAGAAATGAGGCAACTATGATCAACGGAAGAGCCCCGGTTACACAGTGACTAAACACTCACCTGCTAACCAAAAAGTCAGCAATTTAAACCCATCAGTTGTGCAGCAAGAGAATTTGGCATTCTGCATGCATAAAGGTTAGCTCATACTCCCTGGTTCTACTCTGCCCTAAAACGTTGCTGTGAGTTAGAATCAACTTGACAGCAATCATTTTGGTGGAACAAGATATCTGTCAAAATATGAGACCAAAGAAATCCAGAGAGGTCTCAAGCTGATGCCAATCCACAGCAACCCCATGTGTGCTAGTGTAAGAATGTTCTCCATAGGGTTTGCAATGGCTGTGACCTTTCTGAAGTAGATCACTAGGTTTCTAACACAGGCTCTGAGTGGATTTTTCCACCAACCACTGGGTTAGTAGCCAAGAGATTAAGCAGGTATGCTACTCAAGGACTCAACAGTATCTGTTAAAAGAATAAAATGCTGGTTGAATTTCATGTGAACTGCACACTCACTTGACATATATATATGTTAAGGATGTGAGCAACTGTTTTTTAAGCAGTAGGAAGGGCTATTGAGAGGAATCAACGTGTGACACATAAGAAGGTTCAAGTATAGTTATGGATTATGTGAGAAGGAGGTAGCATCTGGGTGAATTGTGGAATCTTGTTTTATCTTTAAAATATACTATTTATAGGGAGCTCTGGTAGCCTAGTGGCAAGAAGCTACACTGCAACCCCAGAGGTACACAGTTCGAATCCACCAGATGCTCTGCTGGAGAAGAAAAGGCAATCTCCTCCTGTACCAGTCAGATCCCATTTGACGGTACACAAAAAATAATAAAATTTTAAAAAAAATACTATTTATACACATCATCACATATCTTCTGGCTACTCATGAGAACTAAGAAGTAAGTACAAAAAATAAGGATATCCCACCTCAATCCTATTTCTGTAACTATAGTGAGAGGAAAACCATTCAAAACTAAATGTAAGGTTTTTAAATGATAATTAACCTAATGGTAATGTCTATTACACAACAGTCTTGGGAATAACACCATTATTTCAGTATTTATTGATAAAAACTTTGTGCCAGGTGCTGGGATACATAAGCTGTGTGTCAAATTCACATTTTAGTGGGTAGGGAAAAAATTCTAAATGAACAAGGGGAATACTGTTGGCAGATGGTGGTAAGTTGACAGAGTAAGGACAAAGGTGCTAGGAAGACGTACTGGGAGTAAAGGAGTTCTGGTGGCCTACTGGCAAGAAGCTGCACCATAATTCCATAAGTATGTGGTTCAAATCCACCAGATGCTCTGCTGGAGAAGGAGGGGCAATCTTCTTCTGTACCAGTCAGATCCGATTTAACGGTACACACACACACACATTCTAGTAAGTTTTCTTTAAAAAAAAGAAGTACTAGGGGTAGCGTACAAGGTTGTGTGTAACTTAATATAGGTAAAAAAAAAAAGGCTGTGTGTAACTTAATATAGGTAAAAAAAAGGCCTGATGACTAAAGCAACATTTGAATAGAGATCTGGAACAAGCAGGTACAGGCATACTGGGGAGGAGTTGTATGAAAGATGTTAAAGGAAATAAGTAAAATCCTAAACACTGAACATCTTCTATCTTTGAGAAAGGAAAAGACAAGGCTTTTAAAGAGGACAGAGGAAGAGATAAGGCCACTGAGGATAAATATTAAATTTTGCTACAAAATAACTTTGTGCATTCTGGGCATGAGGAAAGTGAAAATGAAAATAAAGCCATGCTAGAAAAAGTATTCCAACTACTGATTCCAATGGCTTTTGTGTAGGGGAACTCTTATAGACCATTCTCACCATTAATCTTATATAGCCATCAGCAGGAACCCTACTTCAAAGGGTGGAGGCAGCTGAACAGAATATTAGAACTTTTCCCGCAAGTAGTTCTAAGTATTATATAAATAACTTGCTGTACCTGGCTCCTTTCTTTCCCAGGGCTCCTGGGTCCCCAGATTTTCTTGGGGAAGATAGTAGTGTGACCTGCTATTGTTATGAGTTGCCCTCAAGTCAATCTCAACGTACAGCAGCCTCCTGAAGACTCAACGGAATCACCAGAAAGGGTTTTCCAGGTTGTACTCTTTAATGAAGCAGAGTACCACCAGGTCTTTCTCCTGTAGAGGCTCAAGGTGGGCCCACACTGACAATCTTTTGGTTAGCAGCTGGGAATTTAACCACTGTGCCAGCAGGGCTCCCAGAAAAGGTGAAACTCAACAAACTGTAATAATTCCTACCCACAAAAGGACAGAGTTTTGTTACATACTTATGAAAAATTTAAAAACTCCCAGCTGTAGAGCTGGTTTCCACTCACAGTGACCCTCTGAGGTTGCAAATCTTAATGGAGGAATGTCTATCTTTCTTCCGTGGAGCAGCTGGTGGAGTCGGCCTGTTGGTTAACAGCTCATCCACTACTCACTATGCCACTTGAGCCAACTCAATGGCCATGAGTTCAAAGATGAGTTACTCAGGGCACACAGGTAGTAATGGAAACGTAATTATCAATCAGCTTCATATGCTCCTTTCATTCCCTAAGTGGTCTTTCCATGATTCCCAGAACAGAAGGTGCTAATTCTCTCTGCTTCTATTTTCCTGACATTTTCCGTACAGGAAATTGCTTTCCACAACAAGCAAAAGGCTGCACATAATAATACTCAATGCTTGATGAAACAACGAAGTCCAGAAGCTGAGTATTTTCTTCTTCCTTAAGCAGACAAGTAGTCACTGTCTAAATAAACATTCAGGGTATGTTGGTAGAAACTGAAATTTCATCAAACAAGACAGGCTTTGTAGAATGTTTGTTGTAGCTGACAAGACAGACATCCTTACCAAGCAAGGTAAGTTACTTTACTACAATTATAATCCCAATATTTAAAACATTTAACTATTTTTAATATATTTTTGAAGTTACAATAGCTCAAGAAAACAAACAATAAATATCTGTTTTCTTGCAGATCACAATTATGCTTTCTGTATGTGCCTAACTACATATCTTTTAAGAAATACAGAACAACACAATAGGAAAGAGCATGGATTCTTTTTTTTTCTATATTTTATTAATTTTCATAAACATTTACAGAGATTTTGGGTTTCCATTCATTCCTTGTTGCACTATTCTCTCTACCCTCCTCCCAGTTTGTTCTTGTCCAAATGCCACAGTGCTTGTCAAAGCCAGTTCTGATTAATCTTCTTTGTCAGTGTGTCCTTTGCCATTCCCTATCACTCCTCCCTGAGAGAGACTTCACCCTGAGTCATAAGGAAAAGGGGATGGCGTATTCTCTTAGCTACTTCCTGCTGAAAAGGGACGCTGTGGGTTTCAGGATGAAGATCTTCTCTCACTAAGAGAGCATGGATTCTAAAGCAAGCCTGGACACAAATTTTAAGCTGTGATTTTGAGTGTTACCTAAACTCCCCCCCCTTCATTTCTTCATTTGTAAAATAAAAATGCCAAATCCATCTCATCAGGTTGCTGTAAAGATGAAATAAACTTATTTACTGTCACTGAAAACCTGCTGAAGGGTCAGTTATAGGTCAGTTCCAACTCTACAGTGCTCAATAACAACAATAACATACACACATGGACATCGGCATGTGTCAAGCCAATGATTAAGTGCTAGCTTTTTAACCTTTCAGATTTTTTTTAGAAATAAATCTTATAGAACTTAAAACAGAAGGGCTTCATATTTTAATTAAAATAAGAGAGAAAAAAGTACATACAGGATCTGTGGCTGAAGACAGGCAACGCTGAATAAGATCCTCAAACGTGGTCTTTAGAATGAGGTGTTCATCTGGAATGGGTTTCTTGGTAATTTTCTCTGTTGGCAAAGACTGTACATGCTGGAAGAAAAAATGATTTCACAAAATGACCATAAATGGCCAGAAGCTCTGCATCTTATAAGCTCTGATGCTATGTGCTAAACAGAAAGCAACCACCTTGTAAACAGGCAAATAAAAAGAAAATGAACGTGTGAAGTCACCAGACTCAAGTAAAAATGAAACCAGAAATCTAGCAGAAAGTATAATCCTTCTTCTACAGCTTGAAGTTACATAAAAGGGATTAGATAGCAAGTTAACTGACTGATTAGGAAACACAGTTTAGTAAGTATTGTATTAAATGGAGAAGTAGTAAATCAGCATGACATAAAAAGACATTAGAACCCTGAACTAGCTCCTAAGAGCAGCTGTTTGCTCTTCTGGTTCCACTTTGTGTTTATCCTAGCATTATTCTCTACCTTGTTTCACTCTGGCAAATTGTTAACTGACCTATCACCAAAATGGCAAGATCAAAGCAAAGGTTAAAACTGAAAAGATCATAATGTTCTTGACGGTAAGCTAGAAGAACAAAGGAATAACTTTAAGGTTATGATTCATTATTTTTAACATTTGCTAGTTTGTTTGCTCATCCATTCAAAAAATATCGGGCATTAATTATGTGCCAGGCACTGGTTTGGGCACTGGCTAGGTAATGATGAACCAATACAGAAATAACCTCAGCACTGATTTTGAAAATTACTACATAACTTAAGAGGGACTGGAGAGAATTATACTAAGTGAACTAACTCAGTCTCATAAGGACAAATACTGTACATGACCATTATTGTAGGGGAAAAAAGGTAACTAGTAAAATGGGTATGGGGATCCAAACAGGGAGGGTAGGAGCAGAGGAGTGAAGATGGGCGGGGGGATAATCACAGGGTAACACAATTTGATGGGTAGAGGGAGGAGTGGGGAAAGGAAATAGGAAAGATCTGGGTGAAAAACAATGTATACAAACTTTGTAAGCAAACCAGTAAAAATAACAATTTATTTAGAAAAAGAACCTCAGCCGTTAGGCAGTTTTATGGGCAATTGAAAGAGAAAGTTAAATAATGGCATAAATGTATGTGAAGTAGCAGCTGTGGCAAGTCAGCATTCGTGGAGCCAAATGATAATTTAACTGAATTTGAAGGAAGGGCAAGCTTTCTTTAGGAAATGATACTTGAAGAGTAAGCAAGTTAACCAATCAAGCAAAAAGTTAAAAGTATTCCTTACCAGGAAAAGGATATATAAAAGATAGTGATACAAGGGACTATTAAGAGCAGAGAGAGACAGCAAGGAAGAACAGGGTCTGAGCCTTTTAAGCCTAAAAACAATGGGAAACTAATATTTTAAGCAAAAAGGAGACAAAACCCCATCAGAAATAGATCAAAGTAGATGAATACTAGCAAAAGAATTAAGAGTCTCATGCAGTATAGAAATGCAGAAAAGAAGGGATTCATGAGTTATCTAGAAAGTATCATCAACATTTGGTGACACATTAGAAATAGAAATGAAAAGAGGATAATGATGATTCCCAGGTTTTTGGCTTGATTAAATAGCATATGTTTCTGAAAGAGATAAAATATTTACAAATCTGCATAAAAGGAGTCAAAGAAATAAAACTAGCTTCTAATTGGAGTAGAAGTTTGTACAATCTTTTTATGGTAACCTTGGACCCAAATTTAACTATGAAGAGATCAAATAAATATTTTTTAGGTTAAGCCAGGTAGATGAGAAAAATGTTACATTATCAACCTTTCAAAATAGACATCTGTATGTCAAACCCAGTAAAAATATTTCTCCCTGTCCAATGATAAAGTTTTATATATATAAAGAGAGATATATAAAAGAGAGATAACGCATTTTTCTCTTACACTTTAAAAGTAAAAACTTTTGGACAACAGTTTCTGTTTAGGATGCTCAGGTGATTCAACTTATCTTAAAATGTGGCTCCTGATTAAATCAAATCAAATGAAATATTTCATTTGGCAAGTTATAATAATCATTCATAATGTAAATATACAATTTTTTTACAGAGAGTTTAGATGTGGCCTTGTAACTGAAAATGATACATAAATGGTTTATCTTTTTAATCATTAACATGTTTTAAGTTGTCCAAGTTGAAACAACATTTAGATATGATCATAAAACATATTTATTCTTAAAAATAAAGAAATAGAGCCATCTCCCCATTCCACTCCCACATGTATGATTACCTGGATGGTATTTCCAATAGGAGCCCCTGGGGCACCTTCAATATTGGGCTTTGAAAACGATGGTGGCATGCCTGGTTGAGCAAGGGGTTGCTGCTGTATGCCATGGAAAGGCTGGCCACCTGGAAGGTGTGGCTGTGGGAATGACGGTTGGCTTGACAGTGGTACTGGAGCGGAAGGTTGCTGCGGCAGCATCTGTGACTGGGCATCACCCAAAGGGTTCATAATTGGAGATGTGATGGGGACAGGAGGCATAAAGTTCTCAGGCATCTTTCAAAAGAGAGGAATTTTAAAAAAATAAACAAATAAAAACACCAAAAGTAAGAATAACAAGGATGACAACATTTCCTCTGATTTTTAAATAAAGGAGTTAGATTATAGCCCACTGTCATCATTTGGTTCTCATCCATTGTACCACTTCTTCCAAGGAAATAACTTCATAGGAGACTGCCCATTATTTTCCCTCAGAGTGGCTGATTGATTCAAACTGTTTAACTCTCTGTTAGCAGCCTGATATGTTAAATATGTCGCCAGTGCTCTCTCTATTATGAATAATAATAATAAATAAGGTGGTCTAGTGGCAAGAAGCTGCACTGTAATCCCAAAGGAATACAGTTCAAGGCCACCAGCTGCTCCATGGGAGAAGGATGCACAATCTCCTCCCATGCAATTAATTAACTGCCTCTGAAAATCCGCTGGAGAGTCAGCTATTGTGACTCTACAGTACACAACAACAATAAGAATTTTATTTCTGCAAATGAAATTTTATAAAGAATTCTAGGAGACAACAGACAAAAGCAGACCCAGCAAACATAGACTTCCCGTCTCCCGTTGTTCTCACAAACCTTTTCTCAAAATGGGGAGCCAAAACTGTGGGGCTTTGAAAATGAATGTTAAAATCTTAATCATTTTAGGGAGCTGTGGTGGCCTAGTGGCAAGAAGCTGCACTACAATCCCAGAGGTACACAGTTTGAATCCACCAGATGCTCTCCTGGAGAAGTCAGATGTGATTTGAAGGCACACACACAAAATAATAATAATAATAATAATAATAATATCTTAATAATTCTATCTAGCAAGACTAGAAGCAGGACTGTCTACTTCATCAATTCTATCACACTAAAATAGATCAAGTTTCTAATTATTCCTAAGCTACATTCTGGGGTAAACAAGAGTTTAAAAATGAAAACAATGCAGAACATTCGTTTTGCCCCCAAGGGAAAGAATTTTATGCTTTTAAGACTCTCAAAGAGTTGTCACCTAAATATAGGGTTCATTCACTTTTTATATAATTCACATTCTCTATCATCAGTTTTCATTATTCCTGGATTCTGTACCCGTGAGCTTGTCTACTCATGACAATGTATGTGTAATCTCAGTCTAACTACTCATGGCACTTCTGTGACCATTTGCAGACATGCACAGTGGCAAGGAATCTGAGCTGCCTGATGTGCATGCTCCCCCTGAGGTCACACAAGGCAGGCCACGTGCTGTCTAGTTTCAGCTCTTACACTACACACACGTGAACTTCTCAGGTTTTGGAGCATCATATTTTTTGCACTTTTTTGTGTTTTGGGTTTTTTTTGGGGTGATTTACTATTTGAAACAGCTTCTAAGAGGACTGCTGAAATATTACCTAATGGTCTCAGAAACAAAAAGGATGTAATGTGCCTTATGGTAACAATATGTGTGTCAAATAAGGCTTATTCGGGTAAAAGTTATAATGCTGTTAGCCTTAAGTTCCATGTAAATAAATTAACAATTTTAAATAAACTAAAAAAAAAATTCAAATCCACTGCTGTTGAGTCGTTTCCAACTCACAGTGACCCTCCATCAGGTTTCTGAGGCTGTAAATCTTTACAGGAGACTGCCCATCTACTTCTCGAAGAGCTGCTGGTGGATTTAAACCGCTGCCCTTTGGGTTAGCAGCACAAAGGTGACACACTACATTATCAGGACTCCTTTAACAAGTTAAATACCTCCTTTAAAACATAAAACAAGGTTATGTATTTATGAGTTCATTGCTATGTCACGATCAGAAGTAATGCTTCAGTATTCACTAATTCAGTGTTGGTAGCAACTTTATAGAACATAGTGCATAGCTAGATTTTATGTAAAAAATAGTTCAGAATACATTTATCAAATTCATGAATAATACTGTAACCCAAAGACCAAAGCAAATGCTAAAAAAATAAATCCAACTCCTATCCGTGAGAAAGCTAGAACTGTGTTTCCTATTTTTTGAAAGAGACCTATAGAAATTTACATCTTGCCTCTTAAAAAGGCTTTCTTATCACTATCATCAGACTAAGGTTTCTCTTTCTTTCTTCCCCTCACAGGTTAGAACACATATTTTGAAACATACTTTAAACACACTAATGAGTAACTCTGCCTTTAATAGTTTCAGGGAAGCAAGGTGTACTTCATGGGGCAATCCTTAGGGTAAAAAGATGGCCAGGAATAAATCTTTTTCTAGTACCTTTTTTTTTTTGGGTACTCTGTTTAACGCTGGAGGATCATTCCAACCATTCTGAGGACCTGTAACAGATAAGAGGCAGCATTTCTCTTTAGAATCCTGAAGTGAAGAAAATGAAATAGTATCCATCACATAACTTTAAATTCTGCCTTGAACTTGAAATAACTGTCACAAAGGTTTTACACTCTGAGCTGTGAGGATCTCTAAGTCCTGGATTCTCAAACTCATTACCTCTAATAATCACACGCCTTGATTTAATAAGCAAAACACTGAAATTAGTAATCTGGAGTGGAACAGCTACACGAAGTTTATGTACATGGAAGTCTTTCTACAGAGGTTTGACCCTCCAGAGTCTCTCATTCTTAAGAAAAAGGACAGTGGGTTTGCTTAAAAGAATCCTGATACGTTCAACATACAAACAGTTCAATATACTTGAATCATTCACAAATTTCAAAGATTAATTGATCACCAGAGGCTTCTTTCATGGCAGTATGAGTAGATTCTAACTACTTGCCTAAAGATAACAGCTGAGAGCTTACCTTTACACTAACCAGGGATCTGAACATGACAGAAACACTTTTTAAAAATTATAAAAGTAAAAGACCCTAACTATAAAACATCAAAAATTTTTATGACTTTTGCCTTCAGGATTACTTGCAAAGTAGACAAGCACTCAAATATCTCTTCTTATACTTTAAATGCCTAGGTGGGGGGAGCTCAAGCTGACAACATACATAAAATTAAATTTCTGTCAACTTCAGTACATTTCCTCTCTATAAATAAACAAAACTGGTACCTTAAGATGAGAATTCTAAAACTATTTGTATTATCAGGTAAATTAAATTAATTCTAAAATTTTATTCAATTAAGAAGTTCAAGGTAAAATGATACTGATCAGATTTAGAGTGTCATTTGATTTGAAGTTCACATGCATTATTTTAACTGTCCATTCATTAATTATAGTCAATGATTCAAGGATTCCCAAAGGCATATTTTATGACCACTTCACCTTCCAACATAAGTGCTTGATCTTGGATAGACTGATTTTCTGTAGACAAAATGTAAATGTCACTTAAATAAAAACATTCTAAACTCTACTTCTTATTTTATAATTATTTCTTCTCCTTTCTTAACCCACAGATTAAGCTAACTAATCTCAGAAGGAATAAAACTTTTAATTATGCCCTTTGACAAGAAATGCCTTTTTTCTAATTAAGAAAGTAATCACTTTTTAGGTAAAGTAAAGTCATTTAAGTTGTGTCAGACCCTATTAACTTTTACACATTACTCTGTTTTCTTCATTTTATCCCTTTACATTAACAATATCTCCTTAATTAACTGTATCAATTATTTTTCTATTTGGCCAATAGAGCCCCCTAATATTACTAATGAATAATACTGTGGTGACCAATTATTTCCATACACTTTGGTATTATTTTGTGAATTAAGTTGTGAATGCATGTCATTTGACAATCTTATTAAAATGGCGATTCCAAGTCAGTAGGTATTAGGACAAATTCTGTAGATCCAACCTAGCTCCCAGATGGTGCTGGTCCAAAAATCTTGTTATCCCTTTCAAGATTGCATTCTTTTCTGCTTTGAAGTTTTTTTGCTGAAATCATTGGTTTTCCTTAACAGAGGTCATTTTGAATGAATTGAAAAAATGTTTTGCAGTAACCTGAATTTTCATACAGTTAATAGGATACAAACATCCTAAAGGGTCTCTGGTGCTAGGACTGGTGGCATGAGAAGGCCAGGATCTTCAGATTCCTGCTATTATGCAAGACTCACTAGATGGCAACACACATTAAGAGTGGGGCAGCTTCTCTATCTCACATCCATGAAGTCAGATCTAACACATAGTTAGCACTGCTGTCGTGCTGGTTCTGATTCACGTTGTTAGGTGCTGTCAAGATGACTACAACTGATAGCGACACTAGGAACAATGAAATTAGCCCTATCTTGTGCCACCCTCAACATCTCTTATAAATTTGAGCCCACTGTTATAGTCACTGTGTCAATCCATTTTATTGAGGGTCTTGTTCTCTTTCACAGGCCCTCCACCTTTCCAAGTATGTCTTTTTCCAAGCACTGGTCCTTCCTAACAACATGACTAAAATACATGGGACGAAACTTCACCATCCTTGCCTCAAAGGAGTACCCTAGCTGCACTTTCATTGGTCCTTCTGGCAGTCCACGGGATATTCAGTACTATTCTTCACCACAACAACTCAAAGACATCAATTTGTCTTCTGTCATTCTTAGTCACTTCGTCTTCTATCATTCTTAGTCACTGTCCAACTTTCAGAAGCATAACAAGTATTTGAAAAGATAATGTCTTGGATCAGGCACACCTTAATTTTTAAACTGACATCACTGCTCCTTAACACCTTAGAGAGATCCTTGACAGCACAAATACCAAATGCAAAACATCTTTTTTGTTTCCTGACTGTTAAGTGCCAACAGTGTTGACTGTGGATACAAGCCAGACGAAATCACTAAGATGGTAAATCTTTACTCCACCTATCATGATGTTGGCTGTCTCCTGGGCTTCCAAGGGTGTAAACCTTTAAGAAAGAAGACTGCCTATCTTTCTCCTGCAGAGCTGCTGGTAGATTTAAACTATCTGTGTTTGATACCATGGCTGCCTCTAAAGTCCAGATGTGGAAAAAGATAGGTGGGCACTGAGGTTCCAAGGTCACAAATGCCTTAAATAAAAATTTAAAAAGAAATGGAAGAATTCTTCCACACTGTCCTAAAGGAATCACTTGTGCACTACATTTGATAAAAATAAAAATGCTAGACAATCTTAACAAGGCGGTACTACTTTTCAATGCTACATCTGGGTGCCCCCAGCGGCCTGTATTCTGTAGAAATTGTAAATTCTAGGGGAATTATGAACAAGAATAAGAAGGTCAAATAAATATGTAACCAAATCAATGGTTCTTTCCACAAGAACAACGGGATATACAGAAGTAGTAAACACAAATTCCCCCAGGAAGTTCTACCTTTCTTAATTCTGACTATTACTTCTTTAGATTGAGAACTGAGAGAGGTGGACCTATCTTCACTGCCACAGATTCTGCCATGCTGCCCACAATCTATCTTTCAAGGCCATTTCTAGATTAATTTCCCTCAAACAACATTCAGACCACGCCATTCAGCAGATCAAAAACCTTTCACTGGGACTGTTCTTATGATGTATAAAGCTCTTGCCTTGGAACTTAAAACTACAAAACTAAGCCCAAATATAAATTTTATGTTTTGACCCATAATATGGCTATGAGCTGTTCAGCAGAAATGTACTGTCTTTTTCTGCCTCCTTCTTTATCATCCTTCTGTCTGGAATAATCCTGACTATGGATTCAACAGTTATTTGCCAACAAGTTATTGAATGGATGCTTTACTGATTGTAACATCAGCTCCTCTATCCCTAGGCATAAAATGTTATCTTTTACTAAGTTAGTGGAAATGAAAAATCTCTAGTGTCTTCCAGGAATTAAACACTGAATTTCTAAGTCATGTATAGAATCATAAACCTAAAGCATTAAGATACATTAAAACAGAAAAGTGCAACAATAAATGGAAATCCAAAAATCTCTGTAAATGTTCATTAAAATTATTAAAATAAAATTGAAAAAATAAAAAAGATACATTAAAACAGAAGAATTTATAGAGAAGTCATAATTATTTATATAATCTGAGTAAATTTTTTAGAAAAATCTAAAAATACATATCTAGAAATGTTTCAACTATTAATTAAGGTGTAAGACTGTTAACATGCAAGAAGTAACAAAGCAGTTAGGCTTAGTGCATGCCAAATTCTGAAAAACTGTTTGGTTTCTTCATTACTAGTCACCATTTCTCAGCCATGTTAGAGCATCTGTTAGCTTGTAAATAAGCAAAGATTTATGTCACAGGCCAACTGCATATAATTTCTAATGGATTTTGCTTAAGAAGGGGGGAAAAAGGTAAGCAAATATTTAAAAGATACAAGTAACAATTCCTAGAATAGTGTAGCTATCTGATTTTTTAACTTCCATCATATACACTAGGACAAGTCTATGTGGTACAAAAAGACTGACTCCTTTAAAGACTGAGGCTGGGATTTACATGTTAACTCAGTGACTATTAGTATATGCAATGCTGAGAGCATTATAGATCTCCTAGGAGACTAGGTTTATTCAACTGTAAAGTTAAAAAAAATCAAATATTCCTATCTCTCACGGTTGTGAGCCTTAAAACCTAATACATGCCTAACATGTTTCTTCCTTTCCTGTACCACTTTTTAACTGGAAATTACTTGAACCCATACTCTTTCGCTCAAGAATACTATCCAGAATGGACAGTCTTTACTTATCCAGTTCTAAAAACAGTCCTTCAGAATTCTACAAATGAATTACCATTTCTACCTAAAATATCCATTAAACTATTAATCTAGTAAACCATCTATAATACATTATTGAAATTTTTCATGCAGTAAAAGATGTTGCATATAATGTGTGCACACACTTATGCATGAGAATTTTGGTACTTTGGATTTTAGTATTATATACCAAAGAGGAGAGGAGATATGTGTATATGTGTCTCATGATAGATACTCTGAATAAGGAAAACTCCTGCTTTAAAACTTAAAAAAGTAAAACCATATACTCAACTCTCAAGAACAAGATTTATCTCTCAGCCTGCTCAGTATTACCGGCAAAGCAGGCACTGCTTTCTATACTTTAAAATGATCAACTATAATCCAAAAAGGAAACTATTTTCAAATACTAAAAAAGCACAGAGCTTAAACCTGGACGAAGATTTTCTGTAATTACAGTTTATTTATTTATTTTAAATGCTTACGATGTAGCAATCATTTTCCATGTATACTTTCAATATGTTTCCATTAAGTGCCATCGAGTCGTAGGCGACCCATAATGACCCTATGAACAAAAGACCTAGACACTTGTATAGCTCTTGTCCTTTCTCCAGGCTTTCACTATATTAATGAATTTAATCCTTTTGAACTTGGGAGACTAATACTATTATTCTATGAAGAAACTGAGGGTCACAGAATTTAAATCATTTGCCCAAGGTCATACATACAGCTAGGAATCAGTGGAGCTGTGATACTAACCCACACAGTTTCATTCCATACTTGTGATTACAATGTGGGTAGTTCCCATCTCTATCGAGCTCGTTACTCCCTTTTTTTAATAGTACCTATTTGTGAGGTCCCTTTGACTATCCCAAAATGAGAATCAACTAATATGCCACCCAAAATTAATACAGTATGTTAGCCGTAAAAGAACAATAAAACGATGTTGTAAAACAAGTATATTCCACACTAAAACAACTCCTACATTTGTAATTCTAATTAGAAATCTTCTAAGTTGTTGTTGATATCAAGTTTGCTGTTGGTATATGCCATCGAGACACCTGTGACTCATAGCGACCCTGTGTACAATAGCTCTGAACTCTGCTCTAGCCTAAGCCATTCTCATTGTCTCCAACACACCAACTTCCATTACCCCAGTTACTGTGCCAATCTATCTCATCTGGGACCTTCCTCTCCTGGGTTGTCTCTCTACCCTTCCAAGTATGATATCAAGTAGGAGACAAAAAAGGCATGCCTAGAAAATTCCAGAATTGCCTGAGAGGGCAGTATCACACTAAGAGAATCACCCCACTGTCATACACTGATTTCATTGCTGTTTAACAGGCTCTCTTTGTCAGAGTTGTGTTTTCTCATTTTCTTCTCATGGAGATCATTTCTTATCCTTACAAATAAAATTTTAAGATCTGTTCGGCCTCATTTAAGAAGACACTGTGTTGCTTAATTTCCATGAAAAAGTTTAAGCTACAAATACCTTTATGCATGAAAACTTTTCAATAAGAATAGAGTAACTGTGCTCGAGTAAAGGAATTAGAGCCAACTACATGTGGTCCAAACATCACTTAATTGCCAATTAATTTCTTACCCCTTCTAACATTTTCTTCCCCTTTTGGAATTCTACAGCTTTCCTCATTTAGTAATTAAAAGTTCATTATGGGAGGATTGCAGTTTTAGAAATATTTTTACAATTAGTTATAAGAACCCAACCAATACCTCATATTATCCAGTTTACAAACAGAGATTAATTCCCTTCCATCCACCCATCCAGTCATGAAAATATAAAGGAGGAAGCCAAACCAAATCCCTGTCAAGCGCAGACCTGTTCTTTGGGACGCAGGCAGCTCACTGGCATCAGGCAGTGTACCTGTTGTTCCAGGAGGCAGTGCATAAGCTGAAGATGATGGAGGAGCTCCTGGTCCGCCATGCTGGAAGGATGCTCCAGAGGAAGGAGGGGGAGGGAAAGAAGCAGCAGGGCTGGAGGTAGGTGGAGCAGTCTGGTGTTGAGCTGCATACAACTGAGACTGCCCAGGATAGGGAGAAGCAGAAGATATGTAAGGGGTGTTAGGGTAAGCATTTGAAGCAGGAGGAGCAACAGGCTGCTGAGGTCGATACATTGCAGACCCCCCTGTTCCGAATGAATACTGCTGGGCCGGTTGATAAGCTACACCGGAGAAGAAACAGAGATTTTTTTTTAGTTAGTTACAAGTTCCTTGAAATGCAATCATATGACCAAAATGCTATTTTATGGAAATTATTTTAAATCGTTCTTCTTCCAATAATAAATTATAACCAAAAAGTAACATTTATATTTTTGATAGTTCAAGTGCTCTAGATATACTTAAAGTCATTAGGTGCAACATTTTAAAACTACCATCCCAAAGGTTGTTCCTGGCTTTGAAAGTCTTTGGATTATTAGATCCCAAAACTGTGAAATGAATTTTTTTTTTTTAATTTTTTTTTTTATTACTTTTTTTTCCTTCGCGGTCAAAAAAACTGCAGTGATCCCTATTGACCACTAGATGGTACACTCTTGGTATCACACTGAAATAATTTCCTTTATAGTAAAAGTTTCCATTTGGCTGCAGCTTTAAACCTCCCTACATCAGAACTACAGGGTGAGCATTAATAAACCAAGCATCCAGTATAATCATCAGTTAATGATGCTGAGTCCAATTCTGGGTCTGAGCACAGTTAGAGATCAAGAATCAACTCACTAGGGTCCTTGATAAAGCAATTACTATGTAATTATTACTATATGCTGTGGAGTCAAAACTAACTTACAGTTAATCCTCTAGTAGGTTTTCAGAAGCAGTATAATCACTTAGGAGGAGATTAGACATCTTTCTCCTGGAGAGCAGCTGGTGGGTTTGATCTACATGCTTTCAGGTTGGCAGCACAGTTCCTTACCACTAGACCACCAAAGTTCCCTATACTATGTAACTGTTAATTTTGTTATGTACCATTGAGTTGGAGCCAACTCACAGTTGACCCTTTGGCAGGTTATCACATGAAAGGAGACTTCCCTTTGTTCTTGCCCACAACCAGCTACTGGTTTGAAACGTCATGCCTTTAGAGAGGCAGAGCAGCTCTACCACTAAGCCACCAGAGATCCCTATACCATATAACAGTATACTTATATTTGTAACACTGTTAGTTACAAAGTAATCAAGTGACAACTAATTCTAAAATGAAAAGTCCTGAACACAGATTTAAAAAATTAGTTGCTGTGAAGTCAAATGTTAATCATGGTGACCCCATGTCCTTCAGAGAAGTACTCTACTCCCCAAGGTTTTCAATGGCTATGATCTTTTGGAAGTACTGTAGGTTGTCAGGCCTTTCTTCCAAGGCACTTCTGGGAAGTTCTGAATGGTCAAACTTCTCATTAGCAACTGAGCACTTAACCATTTACATTAGCCAGGGATTCAGAACCCAGATTAGGGAGATTCTAACATTATCACATTCTGTGTGACCAGGGTTGTTGCTGTTAGATGGCTAAGTATGACTCACAGTGACCCTATAAACAGCCAGCCTGAACATTACCCTATCCTGCGCTATCTCATCATTTCTGATATACTAGAGCCCACTGCTGACGTCACCATGTCAATCCATCTCCTTAGGGGTCTTCTTCTCCTTCATTGACCTCCATCTTTCCAAGCATGACACTTTGCAAGGAATAGCCTCGCCTGTATGTGACCACGGCAGGTATGAAAATTTAGTACAATCGTATCCATTTCCTATGAGGTCTCTAAAGTTAAAACTTTCATATTAAAATATGTGTGAAAGGTTTCATCAAGTTTATATTTATGTTAACAAGAACATTCCTTGTAGCACCAAATGTTTGGATTAGTGGTTACCTAGGGGTCTTTTTATTTCCTTTCCATTTAAGTTATAGTGATCATTTTTTACTTTCCAACTGCTTTAAAAAAATGCTCCTTGGGAATATTTTCCTTCCTCTTCAATACTAGTTTGTGTATATTTCCTCAAGAAACAGAAAATACACTAAATGAGTTCTGATACTCTAAGTTTTGATACCAAATTCATGGGACATTTGACTCTTTAGTATATCTTAGCAATGTCTCAAGAACAAAAGCCAACTGTTCTGAACAGACAGAATACTGTTTCTATGAGTATGTGGAGTCTCACTGGGAAACTACATTTCACTATAACAGAGTTCAGTATAGAATGATGTTTTACTTGTCAAAATTTATTTGACTGTGGGTTTTAGAGCTTCAGAGTCAATGGTTACTACATCAGATGAGATATTGGGATATTAAGGGACTTCAAGGTTATTCTACTTACGCTGTGGCTGTGGATAAGGTGGTACCTGGCTGTGCATATGACCTGGAGATGTGGGTAGTTGAGCGGCAGTATTTGGATTAACATTTCCATGCATTACGAAACCTGGAGGTGGAGGATTTTCTCCCTAGTAAATGAGAATATGGTAAGGAGGAGGATTACGTTTGGAATCGGGAATTTTACCAGATGGACTTGCAATTTCCTAAATGAAATTCTTGTTTATTAACAAAACCACCACCAAAAAACCCCCAAAAAATTGTATTCCATTTTGTACGTTCTATCTCCTCAGAACACCACATTTACTGAATAATTTAAAGATCAGACAGGTTTTAAAAAAAGGCAACGGATGCTAATAGCCTCATTACATAGAGTCAGTGATATTCATAAGTCACCAGGGCTCTTCCATCCTAGTAAATTCCATCCACTATTACACACTCTGGAAATGCGTATGAATGTTACAAAGGGAACAATGAACACTGGCTTCTCTTCAATTTCTGAAGTACTTTAAAAAAAAAAAAGAAACCCTTCAGTGAAATCAGATCTAATTGTTAGAACCTCAGTTGGTATTTTTCTAGTTCAAGTCAATTTAGAACTGCAGAAGGAGAAGGAGAAGGAAAAAAATCAACTGAGCTAAAAACTGCTTCTTGCATCCTAAAACTATTAAAATGTAATGAGCAGGCAGACAGATTTGGAGAAAAGGAATCTGAGGAAGAGGGGGTTAGAGACGATAACCTATATATATGTAAATGAGCAGAATTCTGCTCAAAGAGGAATAATGAAGGATATACCTGTGTGTCAGAGGGAGAGGCTGCAGGTGGATGGCTGGGAAGGGCAGTAGGAGTTTTGTTACTCCAGGTAGTGACAGTAGGGGCAATTCTAACCTGAATTGAACAAAGAAATACCAATCACAGAAAATAAAAAATGAAAATGTTAAAAGAAGAAAACGAGAACTAAAACTTCATGATGTCAGTTGCCAAATGCAAGCAAAAAAGTAAAAGTACCAAGAAAGCATTCTATTAGTCAAGTGATTGCATTCAAAGCAGATGAAATTTCCAATGGAAAACAGAATCATAACAAAAAGAAAAGGGATAAGTAAAAAATTAATATCAAAACTCAAAGCACAAGGCTATCCAAATGTAAAAAATAAGGCAAGGAAAGTTAGGTCTAGTAAGCAGGGAAGGAAATAATATATTGTCGGAAAAAAGAGATAACTGAGTAAAAAAGTTATTTTCTAAAGCACTAATAGGAAGCATGCCGTCATTAGATCTGTATTATTAAGCTCCATTTTCTGGATTCATTAGAGCCACAAAAATCATATTAATTTCATATGAGGCTTTAAAAAAATCACAGTCAGAGAGGGTTAAAGCTGAAAAGGACACAAAGCATCATCTAAGTCTAATACCCACCCTGTGCCATAGAGAAAACCAATGCCCAGAACACAAAGGGTCTCGCCGAGCCCACACTAAGTCAGTGGACTCATTTCCGGTCTCATGATGTTGACACCAGTGTCGTACACCAGGTGATCTGCTTACCCTCAAGTCCAATAGTTTTCAAATTTTTTTTGTTTTAAATATTTTTATCAAGTAAATCTTTAAAGTCTTCTAAAACAGATAAAATGTAATATTGTGTTGCTGAAATGGGGTAGAATTCTTCCTCATCTGGCAATCTTGTCATCTCTTTACCTCTGCCTATAAGTAGAGAGGCTTAAAACCCCACATCACGGTCTCCATTCCTTCATATTGTAAACATTAATCCAGAAAGTAATTTTTTAACATTATCAAAAGCTGAATTTTCATTTATAATGGGAAATTATTAAAACTCTGACCCATGCCTTTTCTTTAAATTCAGTTTTGCCCTATTTTTCTATGGTTTTAGCAAGTTAAAAAATAATAAAAGTCTTTTAATGTTTTCATTTTTTTCCAGAAAGATAAAACCTAAACATGAAAAAAAATATTCTCTTCTTGTACAGATGTAGAGAGTGCTCTGTTCCATACACTGACAGTGCACAAGTGTGGTTTAATACAAGGTGCTCAGGCTCTTTAATCCAAACTACTCACTGACTGGCATGTGCCACTAAGAAGTTCAAGCTCTGCGTCTTAAAATTATCACGTCTTCTGTCTTCTCTCTAAATCTTCTTGTCTGAGATATCATGGAACCACTTAATACAGATTTTCAAGTCCAGATTAAGTTCCATGGGGGTCCAAGGGTCAATTTAGTCTATTTTGTTCTCCAGGTACTCTCAACAGCTAAAACAGTTATAGGCAATTACAGCAGAATTTCAATAAATACATGCGAAATGCCAAAGTTCAGAATATTCCAGGTAGTTTAGGTACAAACTAATGTAACCTATCCTCATTAAGTACTAGTCAAAATTATAATAGGAAAAAATAACATAAACAGGATTTATTACTTTTAAAAGTTTTCATGGCTTTATATTTAATTTGTTACAACCAATTATAATAAGACTCTACCAACAGCAATTTATTTTCTTTTCAAATAGGTATCTCTTTACTATGGTATCAATCAAGATCATTTGTTACTTAGGAAAAAATACTTTTCATTTTAGAAAAGGAAGGTAATCTACTGGTCTGAAAATAAGTATCTAAATAGTATACTGAGAGGTCAGCAGCACAACTCCTACCAGACTACCCCACCAGACTTCCCTCCTTTCCTTCTACTTGTCTTTGTTTTTCTCCATTGTGTACAGTGAATTTCTAAAATTAAGAGAAGTGTTTTCTATAAATAATGACTATTAATTTAAAGTAAAAATTAATAATTAATTATTAACTCAGGGTAAAACTTTTCTTCAAAGAAAGTTATACAAGATTATTTATCTTACAACTTCATGACAGAAACAAATAATTCAAAAGAATTGAGAAGTAAATGACTGACAATGACACAGGAAAAATAAATAACTTCTATGTGTCATGTTATAACTTGCTTCTTTTCATACTTGCCATGACTTGTAACTTCATAAAACTTGAGCCATTATTTTTCCAACATTCAAAGATCTCTACTCTAGAAATATTATTGTGATTATATACATATGAATAATTTAGAAGAAGAATCCAAAAAGGCTATTTTCTAAAAATATTCTATAAAATTAACCATATCCTCCACAAGATTGTTCCTGCTAGTGTACTTATAACTTGTTAGATGAATCAGATAGTAGATAACTCAAAGGCAAAATCTCTAAGAGTGAAAAGTAATTTACATCTAAGATACAACCTACCTGACTACAGTAAAGGAATGATTTACAAAGGTATGTTGTTATGTGCCATCAAGTCGCTTGCAACTCATAGTCACCCTATATACAATAGCTCTAGATTCTGCTCTATCTTGAGTCAATTTCACTGTCTCCTACATACTTATCCCCTTTACCAAAGTCAATCCATCTCATCCAGGGTCTTCTTATCCTGCAGTGTCCCTCCACCCTTCTCTAAGCACTGGTCTCTCCTGGCCATGTGCCCAAAATATGAGACAGGCTTTAAAATTCTTGCCTCCAAGGAGTAGCCTGGTTTTACCCTTTGCAGGACAATGCTGTGTATTCTCTTAGCAGACCATGGTATGTTTAATACTCTTCTCCACAACTCAAAGGCATCGATTCTTCTTCTATTTTTAGTTTTGCTGTCAATTTTCCTTTACTTTAAAGCATCTATTCTTCTTCTGTCACCCTTAATCACTGTCCAGCTCTCTGATGCACAGCAAGTAATTTTGAAGACAATGGCTTGGATCAGGTGCACATTAGTCTCTAGATGGACACTGTTGCTCTTCAGTACTACAGAGAGGTCCCTGACAGCAGATTTTCCTAATGCAATTTGTCTTTGATTTCCTGGTACCAAAAGTGTTGATTATGGAGCCAAGCAAGCTAAAGCTGTTAACAATCTCAATTTGCTCTCTATCTATCATGATGTGGTCAACTGGCCCTGTGGTAAGATTGTTTTCCTAATGTTCAGCTTCAACCCATATTAACATAAGTAATATTTTTGAGACTTGAGAGACTATGGTGCCCAGCTACTACACCTGACCACTCTAAAAGGGATCATACTAGAAGGTCCTGGACAGAGTAGGAGGAAAAATGTAGAACAAAACTCAAAAGTAAAAATGACCAGGCTTACTGGTCTAACAGTGTTAGGACCCCTGTGACTATGGCCCTTTTGTCAACTTTTACTCTAGAACAAAACTCACCACTGTGGTTCAACTTGCAGCTAAACAACTGGCTTACATAAAGTCAAGAGTAACACCAGAGAGGCAGTCACTCCATAGAACACACAATCATATATGATCTAAAAGTAAGCATTTGCCAAGCGACAAATCTCACAAAGCAGGAAGGGAAAGGCTAGAAGGATGAATGCCAACAGGAATCATAGGGAGAAAACAGGAGGAGTAAGGCTATGTGTATTAAAACAAAATGTGTACGAATGATTGAATGGAAAACCTATTTACTCTGTCAACTCTCACCAAAATCTCAATTTAAAAAAAAAAATCTAGACAGTACAACTACTAAAACAATATGTGGTCTAGGGTTTACCATACTAGGTCTCTCGCTGACCAAACTAAAACCATCACTTTGCCATAGGTTGTTGTTAAAGAGTAACTGAGTCATTCCAATCACAGTGACCCTATATAAGAGAACAAAGCACAGCCCAAACTTGCACCATTGTCACAATTACAGTACAAGAAATACACAAATGCCCTTTCTGCATTGGAACCAGATTACTTACATGAGGATAGTATTGTTGAGGTGGAACTCTTGACATCTGTGCGTGGCCAGCAGTGGGTCCAGGCCTGCCCTTGTAAGGAACTTTGGGTGTTTCCTGTCTTGATACAGGTTCTCCTTGTGCTCTACAAAGTCTGTCACGAAGCTGTACAATATTTGCCTATTTAAAAAAAAAAAAGCCTAAGAAGAAAACTGTTACAATTCACTTAACTAAATGGCATCATGATTACTTTTATAAAGTAAAATTTAAAAAAAACATTCAATTGGCCCCATTTTGCTCAAACACTCAGTCAGTATTTATGATTACAGATGTTCAAGAAAGACCTCAATGTCCGTAACACTGAGCAATCTGTAATTTTAACTGAGGCAGAAACTTGAATTGTGACTACTGAATGGTTAGTATGTGAGATCAACATCTTCTGTTGTTTTTTTATGATGTAAATAATTTTCACAAAACACAAAAGTACGGTTGGTCAGCAGCAATGGGGGCCACATTCTTCGGGGAGGTAGTGAGAGCTCCCTGCCGAGCTGGATCAGAAGATGAGGAGGAGGAAGAAGAGGCCAGGAGGGAGACACCAGAGGACAGAGATGTCCGGCGGCAGCTGATGCTGAAGAGGCAAGTACAGCTTCTTCAAAGACAGACGAAAGCATACTTGGAAGTTTCCCTGCTAGAAAAGTATCCTTGCTCCAAGTTTATACTTGCTATAGGAAATAATGCAGTAGCATTTATATCATCATTTGTTCTGAACTCAGGCGTCTGGGAAGAAATTGGTTGTGCTAAACTGTGCAATGAATGGTGTAGAACCACAGATTCTATAAATCTCTCCTCCACAGAGGCTTTTTGTGTGTTTTATCACCTAAAATCAAATCCTTCGGTTGTACTTTGTCAGTGCAGTTGTTATGTTGCAGAAGATCAGCAGTATCAGTGGCTGGAAAAGGTTTTTGGTCCTTGTCCAAAGAAGAAAATGCAGGTAACCATTCTCACATGTCGACATATCACCAACTATAAAACTTCAGAATCTACGTGCAGCCTGCCATCTCCTTTCTTGAGAGCCTTGAAAACACAGAATTTTAAAGATCCAACTTGCTGTTCACTGTTAGAACAGCCAAATATTGTCCATGATCTTCCTGCAGCAGTTCTAAGTTACTGTCAAGTGTGGCAAATTCCTGCCATTCTATACTTGTGTTATACTGATGTCATGAAACTTGATCCTCTTACAGTAGAAGCTTTTAAGCCTCTGCTTTCTTCCGGAAGTTTGAAAGGTTTGGCTAAGAATATTCCCCAGAGCATGGAGATGCTGAAGAAACTGATGACAACAAACGAGGTTCAGAGTAACATTTACACATGAGTCCAGAGATCATTTTTTAGTGTATCTTACGCACTCATCCTTTGAGGCTTTGGAGGGGAGCAGTGTGCACTGTTTTTGTTTTTGGGTTTTTTTTGTGGGGGACTCAAAAATAGAATAAATTTATTTTAAATTAAAAAAAAAAACAACACAAAAGTACATAAAAAATCATTAAAAAGCAGACTAAAAAGAGCCTACAAATAGAATAAAACTAATAATAAAATTATGAAATATTACCTGTAAGACTCAAAACCAAGCTCCTTGAGGTAGAATGAATACACTGACCAGAGAGAAACATCGTACTCGTGGAAATTCTCTTCAAACCTTATCCTAGTCCCTACCCATGCTCCATTACTGCAGTTAGAAGCCCCTTTTCTAGGTGCTCTCGTAGCATTACCATTTTTGTTATAGCAACTATCATGTTTAAGGATTTCTTAAGTTCACTTGTCTAGAATCTTCTTGTGTGTATGTAATTTCCCTGAGGATAAAGATCTCAGCAATCATGTTCATCATTGTTTACCCAGTTAGTTGTTGAACTGGACTGATATAAATAAAATTAAAAAGTCTGAGTTTCATTATACACTAAATAAACACAACAAATTATGCTTGGTATGTGGTTTTCTCTTCCTTACCTACTTCTAAAATAAAACCTTCCACAGACATTATCAGATGGAAAGGGTAGAGGGGACGAATGTCATTAATACTTGGGCTGGCACATGTGGCTGCTTAAAAACAATCACACACATTCTCCTTTGTTCAAGTAAGCAGCAACATTTTTAGCTTTCCAACATAAACAATTTCTACACTGACCCTTATATAATGAAGCAGCATTTGGCTTAAAAAAGAAAAAGCTTTTTTACTATTTTCTTCAAATATTATGCAAGTCTAGTTTAAGAACATCCTATCTCTCTGGGCACTCCTAAAATGACTGCCACAAAACTATTAATAACATTCACTTGGAGGTTAGGTGATAGAAATCCAACCACTCCACTTACTAGTATGTGTATGTATAGTATCAAACGCTATCTATTGGACCCATATTACTTATCTATGAAAAGAAAAAAAACTGTTAATTCCAATTACCTGGTTGGTATTTTCAGGTAGAAAGGCAAGGGCTGCAGCAATACTGCCCTGAGCTGCTAACAAATTGGCATACTGACTCATCTTCTCAGCCAAAAGTACCCCAACAGTATTAGTGTCCATGTTTTGAGTGAGTTGTACAGCTTTTCGTAGAATGACAACTTTTTCAATTAGATCCTAAATTAGAAGGGGAAAAAAAGAATGTCAGAAAGAAACAGACATATTGAGATCATGTATTTAAGAAAAGATAAAAAGAGTTACTAAAATTTCCAAAACCTATTTCAAAGTATAAACAAAAAGGCAAATAATCCCATTTTAAAAACAGGCAAATGATTTGAAGTTATTTCTCAAAAAAAGATATAGAAATGGCCAATAAAAAAACCATAAAATTTTCACTATTCTTAGTTTCTAGGCAAGCACAAATCAAAAGCACAGTGAGATATCATCTCACCCTCTCTAGAATGGCTTTTTAGGTGCTGTCATGTGGACTAAGACTCACAAGGACCCAATGAGTAACAGATATAAACCCTGTCCTATCTAGTGCCATTCTCATACATCTTGACACACTTGAGCCAATAACTGTAGTCAATGTGTCAATCTATCTCACTAAGGGTCTTCCTGTCTTTCACTGGCCCCCTATCTTTCCAAGCAACATATCTCTTTCCAAGGAACAGCTTCTCCTAGCAACATGCCGAAAAAATATATGAGATTAAGTTTCACCATCCTTGCCCCCCCAAGGAGTATTCTGGCTGCACTTTTTCAAAGACATATCTGTTTGGGTACTTTTGGCAGTTCATGGGATATTCAGTGCTTTTCTCCAGCAGCATAACTCAAAGGCATCAATTCTTATTCTGTCATCCTTAAATACTTTTTTTATAAGGTTGAGAGAGAATACATCCTAGAGATATATTATCTCCAAGAATGTGAGACACTGGTATTATCTCCAAGAATCTGGGATCCTAGAACATTGCCAGCTAGAATATAAAATGGTACAGCCACTATGGAAATCAGTTTGCTGATCCCTAAAAAAAAGTTAAATGCAAAATTACTCTATAACCTTGCAATTCTACTCCTAGCTATGTATCCTAAAGACTTAAAAGGCTGGGACTCAAAGATATACTTCAACATCAATGGTTATCACACTGTCAGAGTTGAAGAGAAACAACCATCAACTGAACAGAAATGTCCATCAATAGGCCAATACTTATTTACATGTTTATACACATATACACACAAGATTATTATTAGTCAGCCATTAAAGAAATGAAGTATTTAATGGATTAACTATGTAAAATGAGCTAGAGTCAAAGGCCAAATATCATCTGAGACAAACACATAGAAATAAAAGGTTTAGCAATGGTTACCACAGACTACAGAGAGGAGGAATGGGGATTACTGCTGAGAGACATTGAAGTTCTGCTTGAAATGATGTAAAACTTTTGGAAATAGATGTTGCTGTCACAGAACATCGAGTCAGAACCAACGCATTATTGACCCTCCAGCAGGTTTTCAAAGTCTGTAAATCACACAGGAAGAGACTTCTCATCTTTCTCTCAACAAGCAGCTGACTGATTTGAACTGCCTGCGTCTGGGATGGCGGTGCAACTCCTTGCCACTAGGCCACCAGAACTTCCTTGGAAATATGTTGTTGTTGTTGTTATGTGCCGTCGAGTCGCCTGCGACTCATAGCGACCCTATGTACAACAGCCCTAAACTCCGCTCTGTCCTGTGCCAATCACACTGTCTCTGACACTCCCATCCCAATTATCCCAGTCACTGAATCAATCCACCTCATAGAGGGCCTTCCTCTCCTGCACTGTCCCTCCACCCTCCCAAGCATGATGTCCCTCTCCAAGGACCGGTCTCTCCTCACTACATGTCCGAAGTAAGTTAGACGGAGCCTCAGAATCCTTGCCTCCAAGGAGCCACCCGGTTTAACCCTCTCCAGGACAAATCTATTTGTTTTCCTAGCAGTCCATGGTATTCTCAGTACTCTTCTCCAGCACCACAGCTCAAAGGCATCAGTTCTCCTTCTAGCCTCCTTGGTCATTGTCCAACTCTCTGATGCATAACAGGTGATTGCGAAGACCATGGCCTGTATCAGACGCACCTTAGTCTCCAGAGAGACACCACTGCTCTTCAGCACTTTGGAGAGGTCCCTAACAGCAGACTTTCCCATGGCAATGCGCCTTACCAACCAATACCACCCTTGGTACCCACAGTCAAGAAACTGTGTTACAGGGCTCTGCTCCATGACATACAATCTCCTTCCACAACCTTGGAGATAAAGCTGGGCCTTGAGTCTAAGCCTGCATACTCCTACAACTTCTCAGAGTCCTATACATACTGACTGAGGAGACAAGGCATGCAGGAAACATATCTGATATATTTTGAAATTTACCATTTGTGCAAAACTAGTCTGGGTCTTTATTTTTCTCATTGTCAGGAGTGATGAGGAACTCCATTTGCCTTTTGGGAAGGAACTGAAAACTTCAAATGTTTTTATCTTTTAGACTGATAGTAAAATTGAATTATAAGTCACTTAACTTTTCTAACCTGGCAATTGATCATAAGATTCGGGTAATAGCCATATTTTCAAATAAAGATGCTGTTTTCGTTCTTTTTTTTTTTTTTTTAAAGCACTACACTATGAAAATCGGCTGACAAGGGCCTCTTCAAAATTCTACAAAGCAGTGATGTCAGTTTAAAGACTTAAGGTTTGCCTGATTCAGACCATGCGCTTTTCAATCACTTGCTATGCATCTAAGAGCTGGACAATACAATTAATAAAGATGACAGAAGAATTGATGCCTTTGAGTTACGGTGCTAGAGAAGAGTACTGAACATATCATGGACGGCCAAGAGACCTAAGTCTGCCCTGGAGAGGGTGAACCAAGCTGTTCTTTCAAAACAAGGCTTTCCTTTTCAATACAGAGATTTTAAAAGAAACTATGCTGAGGGAAAAAGCTCTCTGCAAAGAAATAAAGAATTATGCATAATGTTATACCTCCCACGCTCTACCCCACACTGCCTCCTTTTTGCCTGAGGCAAGAAGGATTACAAGAGGCAGAGAGAAGAAGTGGAGAGACAAGAGAAACACCCTGAGGCTGTTTTTAGTGCCTTGGCACCTACTTTCCCCAGTAAACTGCCAAATCAAAACCTTAATCTGAGAAACAGCTGCAACTCAATTTCAAAAAATAATATATATTATCACATAGAAAAAAGAACACAACTTCTATTAAGTAGGGTTCAGGTAATAAAGTTCTAAAACAGTTTTTAGAACATCATTTGATCATATGTGAGAGAAAAGGAACACTAAAAAGTACCTTTCTTTTCAGATACCAACCTGAAGGGACAAGGGGTTGCTTCCTTCTTGAGCTTTAGTCCAACATGCAACTAGTTTCTCTACATTCCCCGCACAAATATAGCAGAGACAAGCCTGAGTCTGCAAGAGGTTATCACCTTCATGTTCAAGCCTGGTTCCCAAGAGATCTAGAGGTGAAAAGAAAAACAAAGTAAGATTATGCTCACAGCAATTGGAGTATGATGTCATGAGCAGCCTAATAAAAATCCTAGAAGAAGAATTAAACTTCCCAACCAATGAGTAACAAGGAGAAACAAAATCACTGTCTTAGAATAAATGTACATTAAATCCTTCTTTAAATCAATAAAAACAGGTGACAAATTATATGTAATAAACTATTTCATCACATTTTATACCTAAGTATAGAAGTGATTTCTGATAATTATTTTTTAAAGGCAAAAGGGAATGGTAAGGAAAAAACCTCTAAAAATATTTAACTCCATTTCATTACAATCAGGTGTTTTTATAAATGAAGAGTGAAATACAGCACATATGGAATGTTATTAAATGGCACTGAGGCCAATCATAATTATTTTATTAAAATAATTCACAAGATGTATATTTTTTATCTTTTCAATACTTTCAAACTTGCAAATGATTCTCAGACTAGGAGTCTTACAGCTTCTTTCAAATACTATTTACTCCTTAGCCAGTTTAGTCAAGGTCTTTAATGGTAATTTGTACCTAAACGTTCTAATTACAGTTTTTGTTATTAACAGTGGCTGTTCAGCTGGCCCCCTGAATCATGGCAAACCACACACACTGTAACAAAATGCAGCCTGGTTCTGAGCCATCCCTATGATCAATCACTGAGCATAATATTTGTGGCCCACAGTTTTCACAAGTTGGTCTGGTGGTTTATTTTTAAATAAATTGCCAGGCTGTTCTTGTCTATCTCAAAGTGGTATTAACATAGAGTTATTTATTATGGAGTATTTTATAGATGAGTAAATTGAAGCCTTTGGTGGCCTAGTGGCAAGAAGCTGCACTGCAACCTAAAACGCAAGCATTTCAAGGCCACCAGCTACTCGCCTGGCTAAGGATAGGCAATCTCCTCCCAAAGCAACACCTGCTGGAAAGTCAGCTATGAGTTGGTTCCAACTTGACAGTACACAACAACAAACTGAGGCCAAAGAGTACTTTTTCTAGGTGACACAGTTAATACTAGGCAGGGACAAGACTGCCAACTCTAGTCTGGCACAAAAATCATTAAATAATATTTTTTAATGATATTTTTACAAATAATGAACAGTTATGGAGAATGTATTTAATAATTCTAATAAAAACACTCAAAAATAATTTCTTTTTTCTATTTGTGACTGGCAGATCAACAAAAAAAATTTTTATAAAATTTGTCATTCATTTACACACACACACACACACACACACACACAAAATGCTGTATTTGTAATCTATTCAATACAAAGCTCATTGTCTTTTCATCACCCAATGAGAAGCTGATACCCAGTTGTATCCCCCTAAAGTGTATAAAAAGAGCCAACTTTGTCTGCTCGAGGTCAACTCCTCTGTCTCCTGCGAGAGATACGTGTCGGCCCGGAGCTCCGCAATAAACCTCTTGCCTCTTGCTGTTGCATCAAAAAAAAAAAAAAAAAGCTGTCTTACCACAGAGGGCGGAAAATTCATCTGGTTTAGCATAAGTCAACACTGCAGCTAAAGCCTCCCTCCAATTTTTAAGGTTACAAGACTCCACAATCTCTTTCCAGTTCTTCATCACCACTGCAGTGATCAGCTTGAGAAAATGAAACAAGTGGAGAATTAAAGACTTATTTTTCAAAATCATTATTCACAGTCTTTCTATTTCATGCAAAATAAAGTAGGGCCAAATGTATCTCTGGACCAAAATTATAGATATTTTTCTCTTCCTCATAAAAAACAAAAAACCCCACAAATCCATGCAAACCATTTTATAAAGTGCTGAGATGGAAAAGTAAAACTGAGCTTCATGAAGATGGCAAAAGACTTAAAGGCTAAAGGAACAGATAATGGGTAAGGAGCATGTAGTGTATGAGCGACTGAAAGGCAGCCAGTGTAGCTAAAACACAACAGAGGAGAGATTTGACAGGAATCAGTCAATGCTGGTGAGAATGAACACTAGTATAGAATAACATTCACATCAGGTAAATGAACATCAAGCAGGAGCCACAAAAATTTTCAAAGCCCCTGCTCCAGAAATTCTGCTCCGAGGAGGAAAGTCTAATTCAATAATTAGAAATTTGAACAAATCTTTGGCACAAGGAGGATGTTTATCACTATATTACTTATATTAGGAAAGTATTAGAAACTAAACCTCTAAAAATAAGAAAATACAACTTCATTATACCATATTATAGAGTATTCCAAAATATGTAATAATTTTAATGATGTGGGGGGAAAACTTAAAATAATAAGTAACAAAGTCAAGAATAAAACCATATATATATATATGGCTCTGATTTTAAAATCATTATATAAAGACATATATAAGGAAATACACCAATTTAATAGTAAAAGTAAGAAAAATTAAGAAATGTTGGACATTTTCTGTGTTTTAACCTCTCCATAATAAAGTACAAAAGTATTTTAAAAATTTTATAATTTTATACAAAGAAAGAATAATAATTAGAATTATACAAAAATGTCAACAAGAAATATTTTTGGGCCATGGAATTACAAATGAATTTTTTTATTTTTACTAATTTTTATAGTCAACTCTACCACTGAACCACCAACACAAAACAAGGCAAGATTCAGTTGTTTTGAGTTGTAGGTGACTCCAAGGCACTTAACAACAATATGACAACAACATATTTCAACTTTTCTGTATTAAGTGCATTTCTTTTATAATCAGAAAAATAAGTATGATTACTTGTCAATTTAATAGTTGAGTAAACTGCTGGTATACCTTTAAAATAACATACCCTGGTAATTTTGCTTTGGGATTTTGCAAAGTATTTGTTCTGGGTTCGAGCCAAGAGTTCTTGTCCACCTGCTATGGCCAATATGATGGCATCGGCCATACGGTTATCATGTAAACAAAGGTCAACTGCACTTTCAAAATTACCCGTCAGCAATGCCTGAGTAATTAAACCATCAATATCTGTAATAAGGAAATGTAATACATCCAAGTTAAAGGTTGTGCTAAAAAAAATTTATAAACACACCAAAGAATACAATGCTAATCTTTAAATAACATCAATGGTAGGTTAACTTCTAAAACAATGCATTAATACTTATAGATCTATAGAAATACACTGAAATATATGTAAAACACATTTTCCCACCTACTTTAATTGGATTAATAAAGATCATTACAAAATTTCTATCACTTAGATGTAATAGAAACAAATAATTACTAAGGCACTGATCAAATACATTAAATGCTAGCTGAGCTCTTAACCTCCTATAAAAGGGCTCTTAATGCTTTTTTTCTTTTAACGAATCAGCACTGACAGGTACATACCTCCACTGACAGAAATATTAAATGTCCCTCTAGCAGAAGATAAAAATTCTGATTCTTGGTTTTCCGCTTTAATTCTCTAAAGGAGTAGAAAGAACAGCAATTTAGCTAGGCTAAAGCTATGAAATAATTTACGGATAAAACAAATCTATGTATGATTACTCAACTATGACTACATGTTACCTTAAGTAGTCCAGAAGTTATCATTTTTAAATTTTCACTAAGATAAATAATTATCCCCTAATTACTTATTCCTATTATGTACTCCAAGGTCATAAGAAATTATGTTAAATAAATATAAGAGTAAAGAAAAAAATTTTAGTGTATATTACTGGTATCTTAAAAATTATTTAATTGAAGTGTCTGTTTTCTGGATGTATCAAGTAAGAATGGCTTGAAACATGGGAAACATTTTTTAAAAGCACATTGTATTTAAGAGTATACCAATCTTGCTTCACATCTGAATATTTCTATGCATTAAAGAAAAATGTGAAATGAAATAATGAAAATATGCTTTAGGTTTAATTATAAGTATTTTTATTTTAACTGAATTAATTATGAGAAAAATCACTATTTATAAATATTCACTCAAAACTCGCGCACACACACTCACTAGATGTCTTTACTGTAAGAGTGAACAAGATACAGTCTAAAACAATTATACACTGTTTTCTGAAATCAGTTCTATCTAGAAGGAGATCTAGCAAGAATATATGTAGATATAAATTTATGAGACTACTTGCAAAACTGATTAAAAATTAATCCAATAAAAACAAAGACAATGGAGACATGTTGCTTGCAATTACCTTACATGTTCCTATTTTTTAAAAAAAAAAGCACGTTAAAAAAATTTTTTTTATTATTTTTGTGTGAGTGTCCCGTCAAATCAGATCTGCCTGGTACAGGAGAAGATTGTCCCTCCTTCCCCAGCAGAGCATCTGGTGGATTCGAACCATGCGCCTCTAGCATGTTCCATCATTTATGTACAGAAACTTAAAAGATAAAAATATACTAAAGGGAGTAATTTTTACATAATATCGGTTTTTTGCATGAGGTAAAATACCTTCTATACTTGCAACTCATAGCGACCCTATGTACATCCGGCCTCTGAC
>NW_006399792.1:8817596-8843022 GCF_000299155.1 Elephantulus edwardii | reverse complement strand
AAAGTTTTATTTCTAAGGAAAATGCTTTTTATATTCATCTTGTAATAGTCTAAATTTACTATAAACTATTTTCATAATTTAGTAAAAGAGTAGAGAAACATCCCACACAGTCAGATAAGCCCTAGATCAAAAAGAATAATGAAAAAGTTAAAAATGAGATGAGAAACAAGAACTTATTGATCATTTTTTCCAAGATAAAATGCAATTAGAAGGCAAGAAAAGGATTTAGAGAAGTTCACATATATTAGTGGTTTATAAAAACTCAGAAAATTAAAAGGAAAAAAGTTAATGACACAACCCTGTGTTCAAGGGCTCTTTTTTAAATTACAAAATTGCAAAATAGGACTCAGGACATGTCGCCAGTAAGTCATGACAGTGCAGTTAAATATACTCAAAGTTCAGAAATGATTTAGAAACCCATAGCACTGCGAATGGGTCCTAAATAGTAATGTCAAGGAAAAAAAAATACTACAATTTATATGTATACAATGTGGATTTCCAGATCTCTTAAGTTTGGTATCTTGCATCTATCTACTATATGAATTATTCATTTTAAAACATACAACCCAGAAGCTTCAAAGAATGAAAGCATTCAGAGATGTTATTTCTGTCAGTTTAGGTATGTGGATTTCTACCCTAGAGATCTCTAAGAAAGTAATATACTCCAACTGCATTCTGGAACAAGTAGTCAAGATAATTTTCCATAGACGAATGTTAAGCAATTTTGCAATATATAAATGTCATTGTCAAATATAGTTAAAAGTGAAAATAAGTAAACAGGTACCTCTCCCAAGAGCTGCTCTTCAGCAGCAGGGCTCGCCTCCCCATCACTCTGTGCTACTTGGTCAGAGTCTTTAAGAGCCTTTGGTACACAAAACAATTAGAGGGCAAGTTGAAGAATATAGCATTAAAAGGTTATTAGTAAACAAAGGAAACAAAAGACCCAATCAACAACCTTTAGAACCAGTTTAATCATAAGAAGCAGTACCCAGTCATTTTCTTTGAGAAATACCACTAGAGGAAAAGCAAAGGGTAATACTGTTAACACGTTTCCTTTCTTATCTACCAAATAGCCCTCAACAACAAATTACTTTTTAAGTACTGAACAGTGATTTTCCTGTTGAAACTCAAATATCTCGAATGAATGGAAAGCTTACTATCAGTTACATTTTCTATTTTCAAATAAGAATTCTTAGCTTTCTAAATTATCTAGAAGCATTTACTTTTATACTGTGAGACAACAGACAAGTTATTTCTTTTCTCTTTATTCTTAATTGTTAAAATCAAAAAACTTTTTAAGGCAGATCATTTTAAAGGCTTTCTTACCACATCAGGACCATCCATTTTGTTCAAGGCCAAAGCAATCTGAAACAAAGTAACAATTTACCTACTAAGCTGAATTCTTTATCAGGGTTATACAGAAAATGTCACCTCTCTTACTCTAGTCTGACAAAATTCACCAAGGTTCAGATGAGGGTAATGCACCTAAGAATAAAATATCTCTTCAGTACTGGTCTCAATAGTTTTCATTTCTTTCACATGAAGTTCAACTGCACAGATGCTATTCAATCACAAATACAACTCAAAAACAAAAATATTTTCTTCTACTTTGTTTTAAATACACTAGTTATGATAAATTTTTAAAAAATATTCCTTCAGGTAGTCATTTATGGAGAGAACTGCCATAGGGTTTTTTTAATATCAAACTCAATTTCCTTATTTTTGCTAGCAGGCATGAATCATGTAAAATTTTCTCACTTACCTCTGACAAATCTAAAAAGCTACAGTATCCAGTTTAAAATGATAAAAAGCTAACTGCAAAATCTCCAAAGGAGTAAGCAAAGACAAAATAGTCAGGAAGCAGTCGGGCTGTATGGAATCCCAGGTGGCCTGACTTTAATCCTCAACTCCCCAGTGTGTGCAGTATTTAAGCTGGACCATGTACATCTCTCTGTAATACCAATCATTTTCAAAGCCTTGTAATAAACTAACATGCTGAAAGGACATAATCCATTTCCTCCACAGGCTTCCAAAATCAGTGCATCACTAATCCTGTTGCTGGTGTTGATATACAGAATAACAAAATTCTACATAAGAATTGCATCCTCAGCAGACAAAAACTATAAAACTAAAACAAACAAACAAACTGTAAAACAAGAATATGACTTCCCTCTGTTTAAGAGAGTCTTAAAACATTACTCTGCTCCAAAACACTGTTAATCTATACTGAGCAAGCTAAGAGCTCCAATTCAGTTTATATTTTTTCCAGGTTTTTTTGTCCTTTCAGAAGTTACAGACTTCCTTGCTCCATCAAACTTTAAAAAAATAAGCCCTTTGTGATCTTCTATATTTAGCATCCACACCTTTTTGAAAAGAAAGTCCCACCTCAATGCCTATAAAATAGATAGCATCAAACTTTCACAACTCCCTTAAACCAGTTAAACTAGCTGAACTAACTCCAAATCTTAATTATCCCACGTGTGTCAGAGCAGAACCATGGCTCAACGGGTTTTGAAATGGCTCACTTTTCAAAAGCAGATCACTAAATCTTTCACCTGAAGTGCTTTTAAGTGAGCCTGAATTTCAACCTTTACTTAAGCAGCTGTGTTCAAAATTTTAGCAAACACTTTTATTAAATGTTTACTGGCTCACAAGAGATAATCTGTGAGGTATTTATTTTTTAAAAAACATGCTACAGTAGTGGTATGGCTCTTTTAGAATTTGTCTAGTAGGTCTTCCAGGTTTATCCAGAAGTCTTAATGAAAAAAGGAAAAAAGGGAGCATGCTCCATTAAATGTTTTACCTGGATAAACTCAGCCATTTCTCTCTAAATATTTACCTTCTTTCCTAAATCTTCTTTTTTGAAGCCCAGGAGTTCAAGATATTTCCCACGAGAATCTTCCTCAAAGTTCACCTTTTAAAAAAGACGCATTCTTGAAAACAAATTATTCACACTTTAAGGTCTAAATTTTATAATACATTTAAATTAAATTCTAAATAGGATCATAAAGTATATCTAAGGTCCATTGTTATTAATTTTAGACACCTTACTGTAAGAAGGAACTGAAAAAATTTTTGGTTTCAAATTTGTAAGATATAATTAACTATGCTAGTAATGAATTATTCCTAGATGAATTAAACTCATTTTTAATTATAATTTTTATAAATACAAAGTAGTTCATTTCAAAAGAGTACATGAATTAAAAATTCTCACTATATGGAACATCCAGTATCTTCAAATAACTTTCCCCAAATTAGTGCTTAATGATAAAATATGAAAATAAAATCTGTAATTTTAATATACCATGGACTGCTAAGAGAACAAACAAGTTCATCCTAGAGAGGGTGAAACCAGGCTGCTCCTTGGAGACAAGGATTCTGAAGCTGCTTCCCCCCCTTTATTCTTAACCAAATCTATCATACAATTTACGTATTCTATCCTTTGATTTTTAAAGTTATTCACTGAATTCATCTCCCTTATAGCTATTATATTGCTTATGCTTATTTTATAGAAGTATTTTATACTTATATAAGTACTTTATATTGAGTGGTTCAAAGCAGGGACAGATACAGGGTCTGACATACTTTGGACATGTTGCAAAGATGAACCAGTCCTTGGAGAAGGACATTATGCTTGGGACAGTGGAAGGAAAGCACAAGAGAGGAAGATCCTTGAAGAGATGGACTGACTCAGTAATGAGGGTAATGGGAGTAGGTGTGCCAGAGACAACAATGTTGGCTCAGGATACAGCAGGGTTCAGAGCTGCTGTACACAGGGTTTCTATGAGTTGATGGCACATAACAACAACAATCTAAAAATTTAAACCTATTATAATATTCAATATCTCTTTCCTTTGAAAATCCAGTAGCAAAAATAGACATTGCAGTGGTAGAATAGCCAAACAGAATTTTCTTTTACTCTTATCATAAATGTCACTCAGTAAAAGGAATTCTTTTCCTGACTCTTCTTAAAGGCAAGATAAGAAAAGCCTCCACCTTTCTTATCTTATGCCTCTGTCTCCTTTTCCCTTTTTTCTCAGCCAAATCTATCATACAATTACATATTCTATGCTTTGATTTTAAAGTAATTCATTGAATTCACCTCCCTTACTTATAGCTATTATATTGCTTATGCTAATTTTATAGAAGTACTTTATACTTATTTTATATAAGTATTTTATATTAAGTGTTTCAAAGCAGGGACAGAGGAACTCTTGACATAAAAAGCTAAGCAAAGTGCTCTTTGTGAAGTTTCTTAAATTTCATAAAGATCCTGAAATTATACATTCCCAGTTGTTTCCTGATTTCTCGCCACATAATTTTAACTTTATATTAGTTTGCATACAAAATTCATATACACTGTGTTATCATTCGTGTACACTGTGTTTCATATATTCCTACATTCACATTATGTTTCAATCACTCATGCACATTGTGGGTTTTGGGGTTTGTTTGTTTTTTTTAATTTTTTTATGTATACTGTGTTTTATAAAATTAATTCCCACTGACTTATACCTACTATCACTCCATCTTTTCAGGTCCCCACTAGATCTTTCCTAATTCCTCACACATACACACCTCCCTCATCAAATTGTTATCATAATGATTTCCTCCCTTCTCCACCTTTACCCTCCTTTTCCTTTACTTTTTGGACTTTTCTCCACATCTTAGTAGTGAAGTTATCCTTCTACCAATTGTTTCATTAATCAGAAGTCAGATTCAGAATATAATGGGCACAGTTAAAATTATCTGATAATGAAGTAAAAGTGTTAAATATCAACTTTACCTTCAAGAAAGACCACACATTTTTCTCAAACTCAGTCTGAGAAGCTTCAATTTTTTTCTGACAATAATTGACGAAGCCTTGTGATTGCACGACCTGCTGAAGTTGGTCAGACCGACTGAGGAATTCCTTTTCTGTTATGACTTGGCTAATGAACACATGGTGCTGGTGCTGCTGTGGCTCCGCTCCCTGCTGAGGCAGCATTTTGATATTTTCAAAGGTAACCAGTTTGCCTCCAAACTATAAAAGAACAAATAAACAAAATCAGTTTGAATTACAAGGATGTGGGGGAAAGAAAAGTGTACACTGGAAATCTCTTAAAGGAAAGATCTATGACATAATTACATAAAAACTGGAATAAAATTAGTTGATACATTTAGTCAGCCACCTTCCACAACCTGGCCCCAGCATTCAATGATTTTGTTTTGTTTTTTCAATGATTCTTTTCTGCCCATACAACCTAGTTCCTAAATAAATGTACTATTTACTGTGTCCCTAAATTTCTCATCTACTTATTTTTACTACTTCCTATATTATCAACACTTATCTCCCAATGAACAGGAAATGTCACCTCTCCACAAAGCATTTAAAGAAAAAAACCTCAGTATATTACGTATGAATATCCTTCGATTCAACTATTAGATATATGTACTTGTTTCAAGTTGTTTTAGGGCAGGCCCTGTGTTTGCTTTACTCTCCTATCTCTTATAATAATACCTAGTCTCATAACTATCTCTTATAATAATACCTAAGTATTAACTTCTTTGTAGCAAGCAGACAGTCCATATAACACATTCATTCTTAAAAAATAAACATAAGAGAATAAACACAGGACCAAATTTGGTTCTTCATACTCTGCAACATTTTATATAAAGATTATACATGCTTTACATAAATCTATTTTACTAAGTATCTGGTTTGTTCAAGTATATCGTGTCAGGCATTATAAGAAACATCAAGACCTAAGGAAATAACAAACTACTATCTTCAAGGGATTGAACATGAAGATAAAACTAAATATAACAGGCACACATGGTCTAACTGATATACAGATAATATTATACATTTCACATAAAGACAAAACCAATGAGTTCTGGAGAACTGGGGTAAAATTTTACCTAGAAGCAAGATCTAAACTGGGTTTCACCAGATGATTTTCAATATTTACTTAAATGTTTCTGTAGTGAATATGAAACAATTGTAATATGAACTTTTAAAACTCAGCCAAAACAAAGCAATAGAATGTACTACTATTGAATAGCTATACTAAAAGAACTTAAAAATGTAAAAATACTAATGATAAAAGAACTTAGGAATGTACAAATACTAATTATTTCACCACAACAAGATAAAGGTAAATAATCCAACTGCAAAGCAGGCACAGGATTTGAACAGATACTTCACCAAAAAAGACATTCAGATGGCCAAAAAGACACATGAAGAAATGTTCAAAATCCCTAGCTCTAAGAGAGATGCAAATCAAAACAACTATGAGATATCATCTCACCTCAGTAAGAATAGCAAAATTTAACAGAACAGCAAGCAACAAATGCTGGCGAGGTTGCGGAGAAACTGCAATCTATATTCACTGTTGGTGGGAGTGTAAAATGGTGCAACCACTGTGGAAGGCAGTATGGCACTCTCTCAAAAAGTTGCAAACAGAGATACCATTTGACCCAGCAATTCCACTACTGGGAATATACCCCAAAGAGACCATAACTGATATCCAAGCAGATATATGCGCACCCATGTTTATCACGGCTTTATTCACAATAGCAAGGAGTTGGAAACAACCCAGGTGCCCATCAACAAATGAATGGATAGAAAATCTATGGTTTATTCACACAATGGAATACTACGCTGCATTGAAAAATAAGAACTCATGCAATATTACTCAAAATGGGTGACCCTGGAGGACATTATGCTGACTGAAATACATCAGTGACAAAAGGACAAAAAGGCATGGTGCCACTGTTGTAGAATGAGACTGACATCAGGGTTGGGGTAAGACTGAGAAAAATTGGATAAATTATGTATACTGCATTGAAGCCGATGAGGGAAAGAATAGTTTAAAAGCAATATATTTTAGGGCATTATGATTATCATAAGAGTTCGGAATGAGGGTGGTAGAGTGGAGTATACTCGGGGTGGGTGTGGGGGGGATTGTATACCAATAAAAGAGTTTTTCTTTTGCTTTTCAAGGAGAAGAGCGAACTGGGGGTGGGGGTGGGGTGAGCGGGGAGAAAAGTACAACAATGAACTGAATGAAGTCCAGATTCTCTGTAGATGTTCACTGAAATTAATTTTTTTTAAAAATTTCCAAAAAAAAAATTTCCATAATAAAAAGCTGGTAAAAATTGAGGGTCTTCTCTTAACTGGAAAAAAAAAGGAGACGACAAAAAGATTAATCAAGAGAGGAGAGAAATAGGTCACATCTTTTTGTAATAAACCATTTTGAATGATATAAAATACACAGACATCTCCAACACAAACTTCTTCCATTAGAAGGATCTTATAACAACACTATGAAAAGTTCTTTGTACCCATGTGCCCATATACCATAAAACAAAATCTACCTACTGAAAAAGAAGCACCAATAGGCCTTCGGATCCACTTGGGTGGCTTCTTCAGAGGCAGCACTATATTATGCTGTACAGTCTGCTGTGGAATTTGTAGTGGAGGAAGAGGTTGTCCTGTGCCAAAAGGATCCAGGTTCCCAAAAGATGAGGAAAGCTTAAGCAAACAGTAACATACAAAGCTGTAACTTACGTCACATTTTTAATTGTCACATCCAATAAATTTTTCAATAATAACTAATTAAATGGCACTACTGACGACAAAAGAGGCAACGGGCTCAGGTGTGTCAGAGATGATGAGAATGGTGCGTGACAGAACAGGGTTCAAATCTGTTCTTCACAGGGTCACTCTGAATCACAGTGGTCTCAACAGTACTTAACAACAACACGGGGTGATGTGACACAGTGAATTGATGTGCCCTTCCATTCATAGCCTCTCATTTTGAACTGAAGTATCTACTATATTAAGGAATTGGGATTAGGATGGGATATGAGTCATATCCTACTTGTTGTTTTGTACTGTTGAGTCAGAACTGACCCAGAGCTGACACTCTGGCAGGTTTTCAGAAGCAGTTAATCACAGAGGAGGAGACTGTCCATCTTTCTCCCAGAGAGCAGCTGGTGGATTCAAAACTACGTGCCTTTGAATTGCAGCACAGCTTCTTACCACTAGACATAAACTCATGGAAGCTCAATGTTTATGCTCTCCTGGGTCACAGCTTCAAGTGCATTGCAACTGCCAGTCTACAAGGTCTTAGCCCATTGCTCACCAGTTTCTGCCACACCAGCCTGCATCACCCACAGTCATGAGTCATCTCCATGAGAAATCTGAGTTTCTATGAGACCCTCCAGTGAACCACAGAACCCAAGGGACATAAAGGAGTAGGGAAGAACAGCTGATGTCAGAATTGATGGAGTGGTAGAGCAGATCAAACATTTGAGACATTATTGATATCTGCCTTTTAATAACTAGTCTACTATTAATCTTAGCAGAACAGACAGTCAATGCAATTAAAAAAATCATTTTCAAAATAATCACAGTACAATTCTTTTTCAGGTGCTATAATCAAAACCTTAGTTATTTCCTATTACCTTATCAACTTGCTTCTGTCTTAAACCATCACTGCTTCCTCCCATTACAGAATAAATACTAATGCGTCCATCAAAGGAAGCTGCTGATAAGACAGCAGGATTTCGAGGACACCACTGAATATCAAAGCACCACTGTGTATTGGTAGGAAGTTCATATAACACCTAAGACAAAAAAAAAAAAGTCAGCAGAGGGTATAGCCACTTTAAAGCCATTTAGCTATTTGAGTTAATATGCTCAACTAGCACAGCTGGGTTAAATATTTTCTTTTAGAAAGTCATTTAAAACAATACTGTCTATAAACTATAAAAATAGTCTATTGTGATAGTTGATCAGGGTAATAAGAATGCTACTTTTAAAAAAACTCAACCATATTCAAAAAAACGCATCTTAAAAATGGAAATATTCCTGTTTTTATTAAAATTTTATTGGTGGGTACATCTGAAAGACCAGAAAACACTAAGCCAATTTGTTAAACTCCAAAAGATCAGTGGTATATTGTCTGTGTATGTCTACCAAAATGCAATCGTATTTAAGCCTTTATTCAAGACAAATTTTTAAAATTCATCTAGAGAAGCAAGAATTTATCAGGAAATTTGACTTTTAGTTAAGAGACAAAACCATGCACATTCCTATTGCTGCAGTTATAATACAAGTCATATAACTTTTTCTTTACAACAAAAAGAACGACAAAAAATAATTCACATAAAACCTTTATAGTATCATGATTGCTTTTAAGTAAAAAAAAAGTAATAGCAACTACTTCTTGAAAAATAGGCCTTCTTGCTTCAAAAAATAAGTCAAATTAGTTTAACTCAGGCTAGATGTCGCATTTAAAAAGCTTTTTCCTGAGAATTGGAATTAAGTGAAAATATACTCAGCCTTAACAAATTTATGCTAAAAAAATTAATCACTCTCAGAGAAATGATATTGAACAACACTTGTTTATTCTCCCTTTAAATGGAAAAAATCTACTAGTGTGTTCTAAAATGAAAAAATATTAAAAAAAAACAAACCTATCCTTTCTAAATTGAAGCCTTAAAACACCCAAATTATAAATTACCCTATATTCAATAGCCTGAGGGAGCTCTGGTGGCCTAGTGAGTAAGGAGTTGCACCAGTAACCTAAAAACAGTCAGTTCAAATTCACCAGTTGCTCCTTGTAAGGATGGGAAATCTCCTCTCGGGCAATTTATGGCCTCTGAAAATCCACTGGAGGGTTAGTTATGAGTCACTTTCAACGTAACAACATACAACAACAGTAGTCTCGATATTTGTTTTGTGATGAATATTTTAGTCAGAAAAAAATTTCCTTCAGTAAATTTACACTGACTTTTGTTGAATGGCTAATAATGTTCAAAGCAACTTCAAGATGTGTGTTAGTATATATTTTCCTTTCTACAAGTTCACTTCCTTTTTAAAAAAAAAGTCATTGTTTCTGTTAATCTTATGGTTTTGCCTTTTAATTCTTTACTCCTTTTGAGAACTGAATAATTCAAATATTCCCACAACTACATTCACATCTGTTCTTTGTTATTTTTGTTGAAGAGTCTACAAAGAACTGAAACCTATAGTGAATAGTCACGCTCTCGAAAATGCCGTATGTATTTTTTGGAGTAGCTCTGGTGGCCTAGTTGTAGGATACCAGTGTGTTCTAGGTGCAGCACAGATTAAGGTTTATTCCTCTGAGTCTAAGAACACGCAACTCATCACATGTAAACATTCATTTGATCAAATTATAGAAAAGAAAATAAGACAGATCAGTAATTCTTATGAATTTTAAATTTACTTGTTAGGACATAGTGTCAAAGACAGTCTTTTTATTACTTATTTCACAAGTCATAAGCAGTAAAACATATTTTATTTTTCCCCCTTGTGTTTTCCCCTGATTTTAATCTCTCTGTATCTTACAGACATTGCCACATTTGAAAATTTTAAATCAGAGTCTAAATGACAAAAAGTGATTGTTTTTATTTTATCAGCATAGATTTAAGAAATCTATTCAAAATGATCTCTCATTTCTACTGGTGTTTCACCAAAGTAATTTAAAAAGCAGTATCATGAATACTTGTAATAACAAGCTCATAGCACCTGAGTAACTCCAAATCACAGTTCCCAAGACACAGGATAACCCTATATGCTCCATAGGCTTTCCAAGGCGGTAGATAACCTTTACAGAAGCTGACTACTGCATGTTTCTTCTGCAGAGAAGCCGGTAGGTTGAATTACCAATCTTACAATTACCAGTGAAGTGCACCACCCAGACACTTAATATCTGCAAGAACCTACATTAATTTAGAAAATATATAAAAGTTTAAAAGCTGTAATTATAGTCTATAGACACTTAGCCACTACTGAAAGGGAGAGAAACTATTCACTATTAAGAACACTAAAGGTAATTGCTAAGATTTTTTTAGCATATAATCCTAAGCAAGCAAATGAAATTTTATTTATACAAAACTTATATTTAAGAAGGTAGAACTTCTGAGCAGGACAGATAACAAATGCTATATTAAAAATTATGTACTACCCATCCCCCCCAAAAAAGGTATGTATTTTCTTTTAAAAGTGTGTACTACAAGTGAAGTAAATAAAAATAAAAGTTTTGCATCTAAGTAAACCCTTTACATTTAAAACATGAAAAAAATAAATACAAAAATAAAACATGAGCCTTACTAGTTTCAAATGAAATATTTAATAACTGAATTTCCTGATTAAAACAGCTGAGCCTAGATCATTTCTCTCATAAAATCTCTGCTATATTAACATTTCACATACACCTCATCTATCTTCCTATGTCCTTAATAATATATTAAAGATGTATACTAAGAATCCATGCAAAAATTTTGTCTAGTAACTTTTTTTACAGTAATTTTAAGGTTTACAAACATTTATTTCCTATACCTCTCCTGTGTTTGGGTTGGAGCAGAGGATTTTAGCATCTTTTCCACAGCTCAGCAGTAAGTCTGGATCTGCCATGCTCCAAGCAACTGCCAAAATCCCCCTATAGAAATATAAAAGAATAAACAGAAATATTCGTTGTAAGACAAGCAAATTTCAAATCATTTCTGTCAAACTTTCACGTATAAACTTTAATAAAATCTTTCTGGAAGGCAAGTTAGTAATTTTTGTGTTCTTTGTTCATTGCAAAAATGTATGATATTCTATAGCACTAAGTGTGTAACAGCAAAGTAAAAAAGTGCTCATCAGCATGGATGATGTAATAGTAAGTTACATTTGTTTGTTTGTTTGATTTTTGTGCATACCTCAAATGGGATCTTACTGGTACAGGAGGAGATTGTCCCTCCCTCTTCAGCAGAGCATCTGGTGGATTCAAACCGCTCACCTCTGGTATTGCAGTGTACATTTCATTTTTTTGATGCAAAAATGCATAGAACTTTAATAATTAGTTGTATAAATCTATTCCTTCTTATATGGCATTCACAATTAAAAAAGAAAAAGGCTAATTTAATTAATTATATGTTTATGTAAAAACTAAATATTATTATCATGCCATGTAAATTGTATGAATTATTTAAATAAATGTCTATTTATGTATGTAACTAGACATATATAATGAAATGTGTTACCTATAAAGGGGTAAGAAATGTGGCAATTTCACACTTCTTTGTTTACATTTTCCAACTTTAATTATTAGAGAAACACTACTTTTTGTTTTCCTCTTCAAAATCATCCTTTCTTCATTTTCTTATTAATTTTAATGAAAGTCTACAGAGACTTAGGGTTTCCAGTCATTCATTTTTGCACTTTTTGTCCTGCAAATCCCCTCCCCCAATACACTTTTCTCCTTGATAAGTAAAAGACTCTTTCATCGCTATGAAATCCCTCCCCCCAAGTCCAATGCGCTGTGAAGCCTTCATTCTGGACTCCTGACATGACAATAATACCTAATCATATATGCCTTTTAAACAACTCTCTCCCGCATCTGTTGCAATGCAGTATACATCATTCTTCCCCCTCTTTATCTTCTCTCAACCCCAAAGTAAGTCCTATTTCACCATAGTGGCCCTACCAATTCCATTCTTCAACAAGATGAAAAAGGCTATCTCTAATTTCATTTGGAATGGGAAGCGGCCCCAAATAAGCAAGGGACTCCTGAAAAAGAGAAATAAGGTAGGAGGCATCTCACTCCCTGATTTCAAATCCTACTACATTGCTGTGGTGGTCAAGACAGCATGGTACTGGTACAATGACAGACAATGGAATAGAATTGAGAACCCAGAAATCAGCCCATCTACCTATGGTCAACTGATTTCTGACAAGGAGATGAAATCAGTCAAGTGGGGAAATGACAGCCTTTTAACAAATGGTGTTGGCAAAACTGGAAAACTATCTGCTGAAAACTCAAGCAAGATCCACACATTACTCCATACACAAAAACCAACTCAAAGTGGATTATGGACCTAGGACTAAAACCAAGGACTATAAACTTCATTAAAGGAAAGATTGGACAGAACCCTGGACGTTCTAATCTACAACATAAACAGTCTTCCAAGCATCCTGGAAAATCTACAACCAGGAGAGGATAAAGTAGATGAATGGGACCTTCTAAGAATCAAATCCTTATGCACATCCAAAAACTTCTCCAACAGGGTAAAAAGGGAAGTCACAGACTTGAAAAAAGTATTTGGGAATGACATGTCAGATAAGGGACGTATATCTAGAATTTATAAAATATTCAAGCACCACAAGATAAATGTTGTTGTGTTGTTACATGCCATCGAGCCGCTTGTGAATCATAGCAACCCTATGTGCAACAGCCCTAAACCCTGTTCTTATCCTGTGCCAATTGCACTGCCTCTGACACACCCATCCCGATTACTCCAGTCACTGAATCAATCCACCTCATAGAGGGTCATTCCCCCTTGCACCATCCCCCCTCCCAAGCATGATGTCCCTCTCAAAGGACCTGTCTCTCCTTGCAACATGTCCAAAGTGTGTCAGACAAAGCCCCAGATTCCTTGCTTCGAAGGAGCAGCCTGTTTTAACCCTCTCAAGGATGAATCTGTTTGTTTTCTTGGCAGTCCAGGGTACATTCAATACTCTTCTCCAGTATCACAGCTCAAAGGCATCAATTCTCCTTCTATCCTCCCTAGTCACTGTCCAACTCTCTGATGCATAACAAGTGATTGCACAGACAATAGCCTGTATCAGACGCACCTTAGTCTCCAGGGTGACACCATTGCTCTTCAGTACCCTGGAGAGGTCACTAACAGCAGACTTTCCCACTGCAATATGTTTTTTTTTTATTTCCTGACTACTGGTGCTAAGAGTGTTGATCGTGGAGTCAAGCAGACTAAAGTTGTTAACAATCTCAGTCTTTCACCATCCATCCTGATGTTGCCAATTGGCCTAGTGGTGACAATCTTTCTCTTCCTGACATTGAGCCTCAATCCATATTGAAGGCTGCAGTCCTTGACCCTCTGCAACAAGCGTTTCAGGTTCTCCTCAGTTTCAGCAAGCAGGGTTGTGTCATCTGCATAACACAGATTGTTAATAGTTCTTCCACCAATACTGATGCCACACTTCTCCTCATAGAGCCCAGCCTCTTGGATAATCTGTTTTGCATACAGGCTGAAAAGGTATGGAGATAGGACACATCCCTGGCATATACCCTTCCCAATTTTGAACCATGCAGTGTTTCCTTGCTCTGCTCTGACGACTGCCTCTTGATCCAAGTATAGGTTTTACATTAGCATGATCAAGTGTTCTCGGATTCCCATTCTTCTCAGAGTCAGCCACAGTTTGTTATGACCCACACAGTCAAACGCCTTTGCATAATCAATGAAACACAGATAGACATTCTTCTGGTATTCCCTGCTTTTCAGCTAAGATTCATCTAACATCAGCTACAATATCCCTAGTACCACGACCCCTTCTAAACTCAGCCTGGACTTCTGGCAATTCTCTGTTGGTGTGCTGTTCCAGTCGTTTTTGGATAATCTTCAGTAGAATCTTGCCTGCATGTGAAATCAATGAGATTGTTCTATAGTTTCCACACTCTGCTGGGTCACCCTTCTTTGGAAATGGGAAAAAATATAGATCTCTTCGAGTCAGTTGGCCAAGTGGTTGTTCTCCTGATTTCTTGGCACAACTTGGTGAGCACATCCAGGGCAGCATCTGTTAGCTGAAATACATCAACTGATATACCATCTATTCCTGGGGCCTTATGTTTTGCTATTTCCTTCAACGCAACTTGAACGTCTTCCTTCATCACCCTAGGCTCTTGCGCATATGTTATTTCATTAAATTCTTCTGTGTCTGCCAATTCCTTTTGATACAGCGACTCAGTATATTCTTTCCATCTTCTTTTATACTTCCTCGATCATTTAATATTCTGCCTAAAGCATCCTTGATTATAACAACTCGAGGTTTGAATAGGTTTTAAGATAAAGGTAAATAGCCCAATTAAAAAATGGGCACAGGATATGAACAAACACTTCAACAAAAAAGACAGATGGCAAACAAACACATGAAGAAATGTTCAAAATCCCTGGCTCTTAGAGAGACGCAAATAAAACAACTATGAGATATCATCTCACCCCAGTAAGAATAGCAAAATTTAACAGAACAGCAAGCAACAAATGTTGGCGAGGTTGCAGAGAAACTGGAACCGTTCTTCACTGTTTGTGGGAATGTAAAATGCTGCAAAAATGGAAAGCTGTATGGCACTTTCTCAAAAGGTTACAAATAGAAATACCATTTGTACCAGCAATTCCCTTCTGGGAATTTACCCTAAAGAAACCATAACCGCTACCCTAGAGGATATATGCACACCCATATTTATCACAGCTTTGTTTGCAATAGCAAAGAGCTGGAAATAACCCAAGTGCCAACAACAAATGAATGGATAGAGAAGCTCTGGTATATTCACATAATGGAATACTATGCAGCACTGAAAAACAAGGAACTCATGAAATATTATGCTGAATGGATGACCCTAGAGGACATTATGCTGAGTGAAATATCTCAATCACAAAAGGAGAAGCACTACTTTTATTAACAAGATTTGGGAGACTTTTTTTTAAAGTAAAAAAATACAACTAAAAGTCTGTTCCACAAAGAAGTATTACAAATCTAAATATAAACATACCTCAAAGTTACTGCAGATTTGTTTCAAAAAAAAGTTCAATAAAATGAGTATCACAATAAAGTGAAGTATGTATTTTCTAGTGTCCCACGGCATATAAAAGTCACGTTCATGTTCTATAGCAGTCTGTTAAGTGTATAATCATTCGTTCAAACTCTGCCACTGAGTGGGTTTCAACTTAAAGTGACCTTCCATTGGGTTTCCGAGGTTGTAAAACATAATAGGAGGAGCCTGACCATCTTTCTCCTGTGGGACGGCTGGTGGAAGTGAACCACCAGAGAAGTGCATCCTTTGAATTAGTACCAAAGCTCATTATGAACTATGCCACCAGAGCTCCCTTAAGTGTACAAACAGCATTATGAAAAGTTTGAAATACTGCAAGAATTACAAAAAATTGACCAAAAAGCCCCACCAAGTATAGACACACTATTTCAAAAATATCAACAGATTTCCTTCACACAAAGTTGGCATAAATCTCAATTTTTTTTAAATAATCACAATTATAACGAAACTGTTATAGTTCTCCTTGTGGTTTAAAATGTTTGGAATTTTTTCATCTTCAGTATTACTAAGGCAGTATTTTTTTTCCTAGAAAAGATTCTGACCACTCAGATTTATACACTGCAAATCTGCTTTAAAGAAAATAAAAAATTCCTATTTCACTCTTCAGAGAAAACCATGACTAATAAAAACAAAACACAACAAACCACTATTAATACCTTGTCTCTTCTACATTCCTGTCTACCTTTGAGCAGAAGTAAAAGGTAGAAGGAGGAAAGTTAATATACTAGATTATGGGGGGGGAAACACTAGAAACTATAATAGAGATTAAGTTTTGCTATTTTCTCAACAAAAAACTTAGAGTGCTTAGATGGCATAAATAGTCCTTAGATGGCATAGTTAAGCACCGAGCTAGCTAAAAGCAATGACTAGCAGTTTAAACTTACCCACAGACATCTTAGAAGTAAGGGTTCATAATGCATTTCTGAAAGGTAATAGTATTAAAAACTCTATGGAGAGTTCTATTTGCACACGTGGGGTTGCCATGAATCAGAATCGACTAACAGCAACAACACAGTACGTTTCAAGAATTACTTCAAAGCATTGTATTATTATGGAACTTTTATCTTTAAATTACTTGAAAAAATCCTTTAATATATTTTCTCGCTGTTATAATTTGGCTACAGTGTATAGAAAAGAATTGTATTTGGTACAGTAAAATATTTTATTGCTTAAAGTAAAACTAATCATTTACTTAACTTTTGAAAGAGAGATACAAAGGAAATTGCCTAAAGCTGAAATTTAAAAAGAAATAAATGCCTACCAGGAATATTTAAAATTGGGAGCTCTTGTGGCCTTGTAGTAAGGAGTTGCACTGCCAAATAAAAATAGGCAGTTTGAATCCACCAGATAGTTCATAGGAGAAAGACAGACAATCCCTCCCTGTGTGATTATAAAGCCTCTGAAAACTGGCTGGAGGGTCAGCTATGAGACAGATCTGCTGACTCAACAGCAGACAACAACAGGAGTCATTACAAGTAGCAAGAAAGTTAATTTTGAAAAGTAAAAGGAAAGTAATACGTTTAGAGATGTCACATGATACCTGGCATGGTTTTCTAGGACACGGAGTGGAGAGGAGGCAAACCGAAGATCCCACATCTGGATCACAGGTAACCTGTCGTCCTCAGATGCCAGAACCATCTGGGTAGCAACATCAGGATGCCATGCCAATCCAGAGCAATGCATCTACAGACAACAAGGCTGACACTGTATCAATCACAATACATTATGGAAAGTCAAAATGACATTGAGAAGTACACCTTAACTGATACCAACAATAAAAAATATCAACTCAGATCTAGTTTATTTAGAAAAATAACAAAACAGGAGCTCTGGTTGCCTACTGGCAAGAAGCTGTGCTGTAATCCCGAAGGCACGCTGTTTGAGGCCACCAGTCACTCTGAAGGAGGATGGGCACTCTCCTCCCACGGGATTTATTGCCCCCAAAAATCCACTGGCAGATCAGCTATAGGTCAGTTCCAACTCTGCGGCACATGATAAAACAACAACTCTCTTTGGGGAGAAGGACTGGAGGTGAAGTGATTTTTAAAAAAAACAAAAAAACAAACCACCCCAACAAAAAATTCTAAAACCAAACCTGCTAAATTTCCTAAAAGTATTAATATGTTTAAGTGTTTTCAATTCATCCAGCTATTTGATACACACAAATCCATTCTGAGCCAAAATAACTCTATACCAAAAAACAGTTTTATTATCAAAATTATAACTAGGGAAGGAGTTCACCCAAAAATACATAAACACATAACTTTAAAATGCACTACTTTCAGAAAAAATAAAAAGATATTACCTGAAAATTCAAATCCTACTATTTCAGAAAATGACTAAAAATTTATTATATCTTTGATCTCACTAAAATCTAACTAATTTGGAAAAAAAAACACACCCTGAAGAACAGTCCTCTAAATAGTTTTTGTTATTGTTGTTGTATTAAAAGTTATGTATGTATTCCCTGCTTTAGGCAAACTCATTTTGTAGAACATTAAATAATCCACGTAAACAAATAAAACAAAGTCCTAAATTATATCAAGCTACTTTAATGTATCTGAAGACATATACTATAAAATATCTAAATTACAGAAATAGACAAAGCCAAGAGTTTTGAAACTCTAAGTTCAGAAAAGTGAAAATAAAATCCCTAACAGGAAATTTTACAATTTAGGAAAATCTACAGATGAAATAAAAGTTGCTATAATACTTTGAAACAGCTAGCAAAAGATATCCTAAGTTTTTAAATTAACTTTTGTCTTCATCATTAATAATATCCAACATGGTGTATAAGGAACTTTATTATTTTCTCCAAAGGTGAGAGGAAAGGTTTTGCAATAATGTTCAATGAGAAACATTACTTTGTCAAACAACAGAGAAATCTACAGCAGAAATATAACATGCTTGCCACAGATCAGTCATATACCTACCCTGTTACTATGATCACTGACTTTTATGACAGGTTCACTTTTTCTAAGATCCCACACAGTGGCCCGTCCGCTAGGATTTGCTGATGCTAAAATATGCTGAACTTGTCTGTTCCATGCAACGCAGCTGATATCTTCTGGAGGCTATAAGGAATAAACTATTAAAAACATTCTTGTATTTTAATCAAACTTACTATAAAATTAGATTTTATTTTTAAGAAATGGATGATTAAATTTGGTATTTCAGTCTATAAATCTTTCTAAATTCTCAAAGCGTACAAATCCGTTTAAAACACATGTACATACATACTATTTCAAATATTTTATCTTGTTTAATACTGCCTCACTTATAAAATGCTCATACAAAAGGAGCATTTCCTTGAGCTCCTACTGTTTACAAAGCACTGTTCTTTTATTTATACTTATGAAGAAGACTGTTGTTGTTGATTTCCATTGAGTCGAGCATGATTCACAGCAACCCTATGAACAAAAGGCCTGAATCTTGTCATTTTTCAAACTTCATAGAGTTTCCACAGGCATGCTGTTTAGGAAGTGGATACCACTCCTGCTTCAAAACTGCCTACCACAAAATAGATAGGTGACATCGCAGACAAGTAGGCAGAGCAAATATTAAATCCTGGACCAATAGGAAAACACCTTCATAAATGGTAGACCACATACTCCCATTATGCTTCTGCTCAAAATAAGTAGTCTGTACAAAACAAAAACAACAACAACAAAAAAAGGAGCTCGAGTGGTCTAGCGGTAAGAAGCTGTGCTGCAATCCCAAAACATGAGGTTCTAATCCACCAGCTGGTGGATGGGCACTCTCCTCCTATGTGATTTACAGTGTCTGAAAACCCCCTGGAAGGTCAGCCTATGAGTTGGTTTTGACTTGATGCTGGTATACAACAACATACAAATGCACAGAAAAAGGAATTGAGAATTTTTTTCCCCAAGAAGTTTACTTTTCCACTTCATGATTTTTATTAAATGGTTGGATGCTGTTCAGATAAAGTAGTCATCACACAAAGTACAAAATTAATTACAGGTAAGGAAACTACTAATAATTTTTGTCTATTTTGGCCACTTCTCTATGCCTTATACACAGAGATGGTGAAGTATTTTTGTTGTTGAAAAAGACTCCTTAGCACTGTGAAGAAGTGTACATGTTAGTAATTTACTATACAGAAGGGAAAGCAGAGACCTCTAAATAGTAATTTTAAACATATTTTTTTTTTGTGAAAAATTTCAAATAGCAATAAAGAATTTCAAAAGAACTATTTTTTGTTAGATATCTTCTGATTTCATAATCAAAATCAATGAAATACCTGTGTTTTGGCTCCTGGTGTCATTGGAGTTGCGAAATTGTTAAGATCCCAAATACAGATTTCTGATTCATTAGCACCAGAGGCTACAAGATTAGTCTACAAAAAGACAAAAACAAAAAAAACTACATAACATTTATGAACACTTCAAGAACGCAGAATAATCCATGTCAGAGCTAGAAAAACTTGGTATAGTTTTAGTTCATATAACTGTCCCATTTAATTAAAAAAACCATCTATGTATGACATCATCATCCCTTATCATCCATTTTCTATCTATCTATCTATCTATTCTTTTTTATGTGTACTGTCAAATCAGATCTGACTGGTACAGGAAGAGACTGTCCCCTCATTCTCCAACAGAGCATCTGGTGGATTTGAACCACGTTCCTCTGGGATTGAAGTGCAGCGTCTTGCCACTAGGTCACCAGAGCTCCCTATCCATTTTAATTCTTAAGTGAAATTAAAACAGTAAGAGAAATGTATCATAACGGAACAATCATATAGATAAATTATTTATAAAATCAATCACAAAACTATTTATGGATCAAGATTTGTGGCATCTCTGGCCTTGTAAAAGGGGTTATGACTTGAGATGATAGCAAAACATTTATTAATTATCACATCATACAAATCTTTTAGCAAATTTTTTAGGATACCTCAAAGCCAGGTTTTAGGTCAAACATGAACGAGCCAGTAGAATCTCCTATCTTAAATCTCTATGTATACATTTATACTCAGTCTTTTAACCATGTGGCAATATTTACAAACTATCTCTGTTGCACATCCAAAAGGACGATAAAATTATAATTACAGAATATAGTAAGATAAGATAATGAGCTTCATAGAGAAACAATCTCCCTCCTTATTGTCACTCTCATATATTCTTTTCCAAGAAATAGAGGAATTCTATGTAGTGAGCAATTAAAATGTTAAGATCCTTTTACCAAAGCAGTCATTGAATCCAATCAACAAAAGAACCAGCTACTGTGCACAGTAAAGTGGAGTGAGGTGGAGGTGGGGAATGGTACAACAATGAAAGAATTTTTTTCATTGGTGGGGGGGAACATGGAGGAAAATGTGCAACAATGAATAAATGGAAATCCAAGTTCTCTATAAACTTTCATTAAAATCTCACTAAAAAGAAAAAGAATCAGCTAGCTAATATAAGTGGACAACAACATAAACTAAAGACATACAGTCTGGGTTTATATTTCCATATCTTATCTATTCATGGCCTAGTGGTAAGAAGCTGTGCTACAGTCCTGAAGTAATGCAGTTCAAATCCTCCAGCGGCTCTGTGGGAGAGGACGGGCAATCTCTTTCCCATGCGATTTAATAACTGCCTCTAAAAACCTGCTGGATGGTCGGCTATGGTTCTGTTCTGACTTGATGGTACACTACAACAACTTCTTACTCATTCATGTGTACTTTTTATAGTCTAATAAATAATTCATACAAGGTCTTTACTAACTTAAGCATTTATCTAGTATTTGAATATATTTATGTTAACAGTGGGAAATGAGAAAATGTAACTGCCTATTTAAAAAATGTTGCATTTTATATTAAATATGTTTCTACTTACTTGACAGAGCAGCAGTCTTTTTGGAATAATTACAAAATTTCTCAATAAAATAAACGAGAATTAATACAAATGCCATAGTATCAGAAAAGCAATGGATATACATACTGGAATGACACAAAATCCTAAAGGTCTCTAATCAATGGAGCTAATTCCTCTCCCCCAAATCCAATCAGTCGGCAGTGACATCTCTAGTCTTGTAGAAATAAACCTATCCGCCCAATTTCTGGATTCCTAGAGTCAATGCTTCCTACTCTGAACCCAACTCTGAATTAATTTTCAAACACAGACACTCACCAACCTGCAAAAGAAATACTTATTATTTTCAGTTCCAAAAACAAGACATTGTAAATTCATATCTTATTTCAATACAGGGTTGTAGATATTTTATAAATTATTAATAAATATTAAAGCCTAACCTGAAAAATGTTCACATCCAAGGCTCTTACTGGGCCAGTATGCTTGTCATTTTGGGCAATCAAAACTTCCTTGTCTCCAGCTATAATTTTAGAGGGATCGTAGAGAATAATATTTCCATTTTCACCACCTGCAATCAGAACTCCAGAAGAATTTCCTTTTGAATCCATCCTATGAGGTCCCCAAATCAACTTGTGGTACCTTTAAGATAAAATGAGTAAAGTAATTCATTTGTGAAGTCAAGGAAAACAATCTGAACCTACATAATCATTTATGTTTCATAAAAACACCAAAAACAATGCTGTTCTTCTACTCTTAATAACTATGTATAAATACAACGAAATGGCATTTTAATTTTTATTTATACTTCTATCAACATATTATATTTTTATCCCTCTGCTCATCCAAAGAGAGTAAAATACTTTTATGGAGGTAATACAGAATGGCAAAGTAATACTCACTTTATGTGTCAAAATATATGGGCTAAAAATGGTTCAAGAGACCATTAAGAAACTAGACAACTAGGTACAAAAAAGCCACCTTTAGTTTATCCAAAAATAGAAGTGGAGCTAATCACTTACTTCCTTTGAAAAATAAATTCATTCCTTAGAACTACAGAAGTACTCATTAATAAATAGTGTGTTAAAACAGTTGTTGCTGTTGTTACATGTCGTCAAGTCGCCTTTGACTCATAGCGACCCTAATACAGCAGCTCTGAAGGCTGCCCTGTCCTGAGACACCAACCCCCCCTTGCTCCAATTACTGCAGAAACACTAAAGATGTTTAATTGAAATTTTCTGAGAAAAAAGAATGTATTATGGCACTGGAGAGTGACACTAAAACCCTCTATTGCAAGGGCCCCTCCAGTTGGAGAATAAAATATCACTATCTAGTATAGAGACAAAGCATGAAGGTGTCATAAATATACATGGTGTACTCCTGAGAAAACTACTATGCAACAGATATCTGGGGTTCACACTGGGAGGATTAACAAATTCTGAAAAATATGTGAAGTGATATAAAGTCAATCTTGGAATTACACACCTTCCAAGTAGTCAAGCAAAGACGGGCTCATGGTTGCTCTGAGGCCACATGTACCTAACTTAAAGATTATTTTACAATTTTTAAAACAATTTTAGATATGTGTGTCATCTCACTGTACCTCATCCAATTTTGTAACCATTACCTAAATTTCAACCAATTACTAAATTGTTATTGAATTTCCTCATACTCTTGTCACTAAAACTCTCTTACCTGTCTCCTCCTCATATCACTTCCTTCAGAAATCTCTGGGCCCTGTAATAACCTATTTGTAAATTGTCTTGACCCTCAATTAAAAAAGGTCTTTACTTAAAAAAAAAAAAAAAAGGAAGAAGGAAAGACTCTCATAAGATTAAAAAAAGATCATGATACGAGTTGTACTCTGTAGCTAAGGTACAATCTTTTTACCAACATATGCCAGTATCTTGAGTGGCAATAAAGCTTTTAAGTACTTGAAAAGCTGTTCCAAATATCTACTGTATCAGAAATCTGACCAACAAAATGTTTTTAAGTACATATTTTAAATACAGATAAGCACAAAGAGCACTGGTGGCACAGTAGATTAAGAAATGGCTTCCTAATTCAAGGTTGGTTGTTCAATTCCACCAGCTTACTCCTCAGCTTCCTCAGGAGAAAGATGAAACAGTATGCTTCTGTAAAGATTTGCAGCTTTGAAAGCCCTACAGGGAATTTCTATTCTGTCCTATAGGGTTGTAATGAGTCAAAAAATATTCAATGACAATGGGTTTACATAATTACAAAGAAAATATAAATTGTCTATAGACATAACTACCGTTTATATTTTAATATATATCCAGTTTAAACGTTTTTCTTGTCATACCAACCCCTTCTTACAAACAAGTAAAGGAAATGGAGGAAAGGAAATTCACTGTACCCTGAGAAAGAACACTAGAAATTGGAGTCTCTCTTACTCTACGTATAGGAATCCAAATCAAAGCCAAATTCACTGTCATCTTGTCAATTCCTAATCACAGCAACCCTGCAGTACAGAGCAGAACTGCCCATAGGGTTCCCATGGCTCTAAATCAGTATAGGTGCATCTTTCTCTGAGCAACTAATGTATTCAAACCAATGTTCTGGTTAGCTGCTGAGTATTTTAGCCACTAAAGCTCCTTTATTCACCAGTCACTAATAATAAAATCAACAGAAAATATAAACACTTATTTAACTTGAAAAAAAAACTCATGATTTTTCATGCAATATTTCCTCTCACTGAAGGCATTCCTTGCAAAGTTTCTAATAATGGCATAGTTTTAGACAAACGAGGCACCATCTATAAAACCAACCATAATTAAGGAGTAACATAAATTTTAATGCTAAATTTCATACCTGTGAGAAGAAGAGAAAGTGGCACAAGATTTCATATCCAAGGACGGATCAGAAAGGTCTAATTCAAATATCTCAAGGGAAGCACTGGTACTAAATGTGGCATCCAACTGCTGTGCAGATGTCCCTACAGAAAACATATTTAGGGTAATTAAACTTACAAAAATAAAACACTGAGAGAAAATCACAAAAAAGAAAAGTTAAAAGCATGTTTTTCTATCATCTTGCTCATGAATGCTGCATTAGCAATTGAAATCTCAGCATATGTGTTACTGAACAGACATTTAAATTACAATAGCAGTAAGATTACAGCACAATCAGATTGATATTTGTAAAGGTAGTACAGAATTCTTTATTTTTTTAGAGGCTTTCTATAAAAACAGTACCTGATTTACTATATTTGCTGACAGTCATGATAGCAACTCAACTCTTTAATTTTAACTAGCTTATTTACAAAATTTGAATACATTGTTTTTGAGAACAAATTCTTCCAATATCCCACAACCCACAACCCATCAAATTGTTCAACTCCATGATTAATTTTCCCCTTCCCCTGCACTTCCTCATTCCTCTGCTTCACACTCCCCTACCTCCCTTGGATCCTTATAATCATTCTACAATAATGATTTCACACAATATTTGTCCTTGTGTGACTAAGTTCGTTCACTCAGCATAATGCTCTCCAGCCCCTCCCAATTGAGGTAATAATTTACAAAATCTTTGCTCCTGCATAATGCATAGTATTCCATTGTATGTGTGTATCATAATTTCTCAATCCATTTGTTTGTGGTTAGACATTTGGGCTATTTCTTTGTTCTTGCGAAGGTGAATAATGCCGCTATGATCACTGGTATACAAATCTCTGTTTGTGCCTCAGTTCTCATTTTTTCAGGATATATTCTAAGTAAAAAACAAGGCCTCAGGAATTAATGATATACCAATTGATATATTCAACAAACAGATGCTGCCCTAGATGAGCTCACCAAGTTGTGTCAAGAAATCTGGAGGACAATCACCTGGCCAACCGACTGGAAGAAATCTATTAATTGTTCTCAGTCCAAAGAAAGGTGATCTGATAGTTGTTGTTGTTGTTGTTGTTATGTGCCGTCGAGTCGCCTGCGACTCATAGCGACCCTATGTACAACAGCCCCAAACTCC
>NW_006399792.1:8791416-8815861 GCF_000299155.1 Elephantulus edwardii | reverse complement strand
TTTGAAATCTTCTATTCAACTCTTTAGTATCTTGAATTCTTCCCTGTGCTTTGGCTTCTCTGCGCTCCAGTGCAATTTTCAGAGTCTCTTCTGACGATATCATTAATATCACATGCAAGGAAGATTCTGCTGAAGATTATCCAAAAACGACTGGAACAGCACATCAATGGGGAAATGCCAGAAGTGCTGTCTGGGTTTAGAAGGGGTCGTGGTACTAGGGATATTGTAGCTAATGTACGATGGATGTTGGCTGAAAGCAGGGAGTACCAGAGGAATGTCTGTGTTTCACTGACTATATATACAAAGGCATTTGATTGTGGGACCATAATAAACTGTGGCTGACTCTGAGAAGAATGGGAATCCCAAGACACTTCATCGTGCTTATGTGACTCCTTTCCTTGGACCAGGAGGCAGTCGTCAGAACAGATCAAGGGAACACTGCATGGTTCAAAACTGGAAAGGGTGTATATCAGGGATATGTTCTACTTCCATACCTTTTCAATCTATATGCAGAACAGATTATCTGGGAGGCTGGGCTGTATAAGAAGTGTGGACTCCCGCCTTGGGCCCTGCGCCCCCCACCGCCGGGCCCCTATCATCATGAAGAAATTCTTCCAAGCCATAAAGGCTGACATCAAATTCAAGAGCACGGGGCCCAGCCAGAAACTCAGAGTCCGTGGAGGAGAAGGCCCCCAAAGACAAGCCCAGCCAGCCATCCCTCAAGCTGTCCAGCCAGGGTCCCACCAATGAGGCACAGATGGCGGCCACTGCAGCCCTGGCCCGGCTGGAGCAGAAGCAGCCCCGGGCTCGGGGCCCCACCTCACAGGAGTCCATCCGGAACCAGGTGAGAAAGGAGCTGCGTGCAGAAGCCACCAGCAGTGGGAACTCAGAGGCTCCTGGGGACAACATGGTTCCAGACTCCAAAGAGGATGGTTCTGCCCACCTGGCAGTGCCTGGAGTGTACTTCATCTGCCCACTCACAGGGGCCACCCTGAGGAAGGACCAGCGTGAAGCCCACATCAAAGAGGCCATTCTGTCTCACTTCTTCATGGACCCAGTCGGGGCCTCCATCATGAAGATCCACACCTTCAACAAGAACTGGGACCAAGTGAAGCTGGGTGTGGACACCATCGGCAAGTACCTGGATAACATTCACTTGCACCCCCAGGAGGAAAAGTACCAGAAAATCAAACTGCAGAACAAGGTGTTCCAGGAGCGCATCTACTGTCTGGACGGGACCCACGAGTTCTTTGAGGCCATCAGGTTCCAGAAGGTGTCCCTTTCTGTTCCAGATCAGGAGGAGCCCGAGGAGTTCTACATGCTGGGCGAGGAAGCTCGGGCGCAGCCGCAGAGCCTGGAGCAGCACATGGTGCAGCTGCTGCGTGCGGAGCCCGTGCGGGCCCTACTGGACCGCCAGCGCCGCCTCTTCAAGCCCTCGGCCCTGGCGTCACACTTGGACTTGCCAGCGGACTTCTTCGCCCTGACCTCTGAGGAGCTCCAGCGTGAGCAGAGGCGGTGGAGCAGCTAAGAGTGCTCCGGACCAAGGCCATGCGGGAGAAGGAGGAGCAGCGGGAGATGCGCAAGTACACCTACACGATGCCGCGCGTGGGCCTGCCCGATGGCTGCCTGCTGCAGGGGACCTTCTACGCCAGGGAGCGGATCCCCGTGCTGTACGGCTTTGTGTGGGAGGCGCTGCAGAACGACTGGCTGCCCTTTGAGCTGCTGGCTTCTGGCGGCCAGAAACTGCTGGAGGATGAAAATCTGGCCTTCACTGAGTGTGGGCTGGTGCCCTCGGCTCTGCTGAACTTCTCGCTGGACGCCGCTGTGCTGGAGGACATGAAGGCCTCGGGCGCGGAGCTGGACTGGTGGGCTCTGAAGCCTGAGCTCCTGACCACCATGGAGAAGCTCTCATGAATAAAGCAGGATTGGCTCCGCCTGGGGTCAGTCTAGTGCTCCACCACAGCCCCCACGCTCCCCAGGGCCTCTGTTCAGGGCTGCAGCAAGAGATGCAGCCCCTTGCTTGATTTTGAAGGGATTAGGCTTGGCAAGACACATGCCTGTCCCACTGCCCTGAGGGGACCCGCCCTTCGGTAGCATTTGACCCAGTGTCCTCACTGCAGTGTACATGACTACAGCAGAGGCCCACGCGGCTAGGTCCTGGAGCCGTGTGTGGGGCAGAGGCAGCCCCAAGCGTGCTGCTCATAGCGGCAGGAGGGTAGTAGGGCCCGCTGGTGCACAGATCTGTAATTTATTCCTTAACTATGACAGAATAAACAGAAGATTTGAAGTTTAAAAAAAAAAGAAGTGTAGAACCAAGTTTGGAGGAAGAATCCTCAACAATCTGTGTTATGCAGATGGCACAACCCTGCTTCCTGAAACTAGGGAAGTCCTAAACTGACTGGTGCAGAAGGTCAAAGACTGAAGCCTTCAATATGGATTGAAGCTCAATATCAAGAAAACAAAAGATTCTCACCACTAGGCCTATTGGCAGCATCATAATGGATGGTGAAGAGAGATTGTTAACAGCTTTAGATTATTCCACAATCAACACTCTTGGCACCAGCAGCCAGGAAATTAAAAGACATATTGTGTTGGGAAAGTCTGCTGTTACAGAGACGTCTCCAAAGTACTGAAGAACAATGATGTCAGTATGCAAACTAAGGTGTGCCTCATACAGGCCATGGTCTTTGCAATCATTTGCTATGCATCAGAGAGCTGGACAATGATGAGGGATGATAGAAGGAGAACTGACATAAACAGTCTTCCAAGTATCTTGAGAAATCTACAACCAGGAGAAGATAAAATAGATGAATGGGACATTCTAAGAATCAAATCCCTATGCACATCCAAAAACTTCTCCAACAGGCTAAAAAGGGAAGCCACAGACTGGGAAAAGTACTTGGTAATGACATGTCAGATAAGGGACTTATATCTAGAATTTATAAAATACTTGAACACCACAATAAGATAAAGGTAAACAATCCAATTGAAAAATGGGCACAGGATTTGAACAGACACTTCACCAAAGAAGACATGCAGATGGCCAACAGGCACATGAAGAAATGTTCAACATCCCTAGCTCTAAGAGAGATGCAAATCAAAACAACTATGAGATATCATCTCACCTCAGTAAGAAAGCAAAATTTAACAGAACAGCAAGCAACAAATGCTGGTGAGGTTGTGGAGAAACTAGAACACTTATTCAGTGTTGGTGGAAGTGTAAAATGGTGCAACTACTGTGGAAGGCGGTGTGGTGCTTTCTCAAAAAGCTGCAAATAGAGATACCATTTGATCCAGCAATTCCACTACTGGGAATACACCCAAAGAGACCATAACTGCCACCCAAGCAGATACATGCACACCCATGTTTATTGCGACTTTGTTCACAATAGCAAGGAGTTGGAAACAACCTAAACGAATGGATAGAGAAGCTGTGGTATATTCATTCACACAATGGAATACTACGCTGCACTGAAAAACAAGGATCTCATGCAATCGTATTCAAAATGGGTGACCCTGGAGGACATTATGCTGAGTGAAATATCTCAGTCACAAAAGGACAAATACAGCATAGTGCCACTGTTGTAAAACAGAACTGACATCAGGGTTGGGGGGAGACTGAGAAAGATGGGATAAATAATGTATACTGCATTGAAACAAATGAGGGAGGACGCTATTTAAAAGGAATATGTGATTAGGTATTACTGTCATGACAGGAGTCCAGAATGAAGGCTGCATAGTGGAGTGGACTTGGGGGGGAGGGATTGTATAAAAATGAATTTTTCTTTTACTTTTCAAAGAGAAAAGCTAATTGGGGGGAGGGAGAAAGTGCAACAATGAATTAATGGAAATCCTCAGTCTCTATAAACTTTCATTAAAATTAATAATAATTTAAAAAAAAAGGAAAACTGATGCCTTTGAGCTGCGGTGCTGGAGTAAAGTATTGAATATACCATGGACTGCTAAGAGAACAAAGAGGTTCATCCTGGAGAGGGTTAAGTCAGGCTGCTCCTTGGAGGCAAGGATTCTGAAGCTTCGTCTAACATACTTTGGACATGTTGCAAGGACGGTCATGCTCGGCAGTGTAGAGAGACAGCACAGGAGAAGAAGACCCTAAATGAGATGGATTGATTCAGCAACTAGGGTTAACGGGGGCAGATGTGTCAGAGACAATAAGATTGGCACAAGATAGAGTAGGGTTTAGGGCTACTGCACACAGGGTCGCTATGAGTTACAGGCGACTCGACAGCACATAACAACAAAATATTCCAAGTAGTGGAGGAGCTGGGTCGTATGAAATTTCTATGTTCAGCTTTTTGAGAACGTGCCAAACTGTCTTCCAGAATGGCTATACCATTTTACAATACCACCAACAATGTATAAGAGTTACTGGGAGTAATGCCCAAAACCATAAAGTTCCTAAGAGACAAATTGGCATCCAGCTTAGAAGCTCTAGTCCAAGTTATAAATAGATTGTCAAACACAGCCAGAACTGCACAATCTGAATAGTATAAAATTGATGCATGGGACCTTCTAAAGATTAAATTCATGTGTGCATCAAAAACTTTTCCCAAGAGGGTGAAAAGAAAGCCTAATGACTGGGAACAAACATTTGATAAGACCATCTCAGACAAGAGTCTTACAACAACTGGGTCTTCACAAGAAAAAGAATGGTAACTCCGTTAAAAAATGGGCAAATGACATGGAAAGAATTTTCACAGAGGAAGATATTCTAATGGCAAACAGACACATGAAGAAATGCTCAAAATCACTGGCAGTAAGAGAGATGCAAATCAAAACCACAATCAGGTACCATCTCACTCTAGTAACAGTGGCAAAGTTTAATAAGGCAGTAAGAAATAGATGTTGGAGAGAATGTACCTAGAAAGCCCAACTCTTTTCAAATAAAAATACTGACAACCCATGGTCTCTGTCTCTGATCTCTCGTCTGCATCTGTTTAGCCCTCATCCTGCAAGACAATGACATGACCTCATGGAGGATAAAATCGATGCCTAAGGTAGCGGTTGAACCTTTCTGGCCTAGTCTGTTTGTAAAGGCCCTGGAAAATGTCAACATTGAGAGCCTCATTTGCATTGTGGGTGCTGGTGGACCTGCCCCAGCAGTGGGGGCCACACGGGCTGGAGGACCCGAGCCCTCCACTGCTGCTGCTCCAGCTGAGGAGAAGAAAGTGGGAAGCAATGAAAGAAGGATCTGAAGAGTCTGATAATGCATGGGATTTGGTCTTTTTTGACTAAACTCCTGTTGTAACGTCTTCAATAAAACAAAGTTGAACACTTTATTTTTAATAATAAGCTTTTTAAATTGTGATTTTAATGCTAGTTTACAGAAAGGTTGGATTTTCAATCATTCATTATTGCAAAAAAGTAGAAGTCTCAAAAAATAAACAAAAATACTGGCCTCAAGATTGCTTGTCATTCACTCAAATTTATAATTATTAACTATCTTTCCTTTCAGGGAGGTATGGTGACCTAGTGGGTAAGGAGTTCAAATCCTCCAGTGCTCCACAGGAGAATAACTTCCTCCCTTGCGATTCACAGCTTCTAAAAACCTGCTGGAGGGTCAAAAATGAGTCAGTTCCAAAGCAACGGTAATGAGTTAGCTTTATATGTCAGTCACTACGCTTAAAATTAAACTAATAAATGTGGGCAAAATATAATCTTTGTAAAATGGGAAGACACTATGTAATACAGCATGATAAATGCTATCGTGTCCAGGAAGCTGTGTGAACACAGACAGAGCCATTAGACTTAGCAGGAGAGGATGGTGGTAATTGCCAGAGGGGTGGCTTTCTAGAAGAAATGAAGCTCAAGTTGAATCTTAAAGCACAAATAAGCCATATTGAGAGGTGAAGAGGTTATAGATATTCTCTTTTGTCTTTTCAACTTACCTGTAGCTAAGTAAATAGGATGATTCTGGGCAGGGCTCCATGCCTGCATGGCAGTGCGATCTACTTCCTTGAGCTTCATCCTGCTGAAGAGAATATTACATATTGAATATACTGAACATGTAAAAGAGAACTCAGAAATGTGATTTACATGGAAATATACTGAACAAACCACTACAACATTAGTAACATCAAGGCACCAATAAACCAAAATGATTGTACTGTCTTTTGTCAGAAGTGCTTATTAAGAAAAATAAGAGAAAACTTATTTCATTCTTTTTAATGTTTATGTAAGTTATTTTAACTACTTACACAGTGTAATTTTTCAGTTAAAAATTCCTTTTGAAAAAAATCATAAAACAATACAGAGTAGTATATGAGGAATTAACTTTGCTATACAATGATCTTCTCAAACAAGTATGGGTGACAAAGAAGTTATATAATAAGTAAGGTACACGTTCCTGGAGCAGTTTTACTTAATGGAAAAAGTAATCTTAAATATCTATGTTAAAACAAACTTACCACAGAGAACATACTAAGTGCAAAGATTTTTAAGATAAAGCAGAAATATGTAGGAACTGTCACTTTAAGTTACAATGCAACATACTACTTATTTAGGCAGTCTCTTCTATTATGAAAATTACTTTGATGGGAAAATTTAAGAAACACTGTGTTTCCTAAATTTACACACTCAAAACTAATAATAAAAGATTATCTGGTGTCCAAGTCTCACTACATAGTACTGTCACAATTTTAGATTTTTACCAACATAATAAGTGAAAAAAAAATCACTGTGCAGTTACAATTTACACTGCTTTTACTACAATTAATGTTTGCATCTTTGCATATGATTATGGACTATCTACAGTATAAGATAGGGCAAAGTTCAGATGTGCTATTCAGAGGAGTCACTGTAAATTTGATGGCACCTAACAACAACAGAAACAACAGTATTTCTGTAACTAGTTTGTCATACTGTGGTGTCATGCATGTAGTTGTGCTGTTGAAAGATATGGCACTGTTATTTCAAATATCAGCAACATCATTCATGGTAGAAAGAAACTTCCAAAGACAGACAGACTAGTAAGGCCAATCCCATGATGTACTTCAAAAGAAAACTGTCCTGTGAGCACCTTCTTACAAGCAGCAGAACACTGTATGATACAGTGTCAGAAGATGAACTTGAGTTTAAGCACATTTAAAATACAACTGGATGTTCCTCAAAGTAAAGTCAAGCTTAATGATGCAGAAGGTATAAAGCTTTCATGATCTTCATTTGCTGACAAAGCACAACTCAAAATGAGAACAACTGTAAATATTTATTAATAATCAGAGCATGAAATGTAGAAGATGCTGTAAAAAATTAAATGGAGTATTTAATGATACTGTCCTAAGCATTAATGAGTTAAACGAGCTGGTACTGGCCATTCTGAATTGAACATGGTTCAATATTTCTATTGAAATCGTCTACTGTCAGGAATGACAAAGGGAAGAGGAATGATGGCACATTCATCACTGAAAAGAATGTTTCAAGATCTATTCTGAAATGTGAGTGATAGTAAAAGATAAGACAATGCAAAGTATTATAATGAAATGTGCAAAGGTCTGAAGTTAGAAAACCAAGACGGAAGAAAATATTTGTTATTTCTCAAGCTGAAAAAATGAAACAAAAAAATCCAATCCACGTTTGAGTTGCAAGACGGAACAAAATACTGAATTACACAAGAATCATTAAACAAAAAAAAAGATGAAAGGAATACACAGAATCACTCTACTAAAAGAAATGATCAACATTCAACCATTTCAGGAGGTAACATATGGCCAAGAATTGATGGTATTAAAAGAAGTTTTATTGAAGGTGTTGGCAAAAGCTAAGTTCCAGGATGACAGAGTATCAACAGAGATGTTTCCGCAAAACGATATAATGCTACAAGTGCTCATTAATCTAAGCAAGGAAATCTGAAAGCAGATAGAAGGCCAACTGACTGAAAGAGATCCATATCTGCATTCATTCTAAAGAAAGGTGATTCAAAAGAATATAGAAATTAAAAATTATCAACAGTATAAAATGCAAGTAAAATTTTTCTTATGATAATTTAAAAAATTAAGTCACATCACCAAAGAATTGACAAAAATTAAGGCTGAATTACGAAGAAGACGCAGAGCACCAAGGATATCACTGCTGATGTCAGACAAATCTCGGCTGAAAGTAGAAAATAACTAGAAAGATGTTTACCTGCATTTTATTGACTATTCTAAGGGCTCTATGAGAAGAAATGTGGGGTCAAGATTGGCGGACGATCTACTAACAATCTGCGTTATGCAGATGAAACAACACTGCTTGCTGAAACTGAGAAGGACCTGAAGCGCCTGCTGCAGAGGGTCAAGGACTGCAGCCTACAATATGGATTGAGGCTCAATGTCAAGAAGACAAAGATTCTCACCACTGGACTAATTGGCAGAATCAGGATGGATGGTAAAAGAGATCGAGATTGTTCACAGCTTTAGTTTGCTTGGCTCCACAGTCAACACTCTTGGCACCAGAAGCCAGGAAATTAAAAGGCATATTGCAATGGGAAAGTCTGCTGTTAGGGACCTCTCCAAAGTACTGAAGAGCAACGGTGTCTCTCTGGAGACTAAGGTGCATCTGATACAGGCCATAGTCTTTGCAATCACTTGTTATGCATCAGAGAGTTGGACAATGACTAGGGAGGATAGAAGGAGCATTGATGCCTTTGAGCTGTGGTGCTGGAGAAGAGTATTGAGGGTACCACGGACTGTTAGGAAAACAAACAGATTTGTCCTGGAGAGGGTTAAACCGGGTGGCTCCTTGGAGGCAAGGATTCTGAGGCTCCATCTAACATACTTTGGACATGTTGTAAGGAGAGACCTGTCCTTAGAGAGGGACATCATGATTGGGAGGGTGGAGGGACAGCGCAGGAGGGGAAGACCCTCTATGAGGTGGACTGATTCAGTGACTGGGTTAATTGGGATGGGAGTGTCAGAGACAGTGCAATTGGCACAGGACAGAGCAGAGTTCAGGGCTGTTGTACATAGGGTCGCTATGAGTTGCAAGAGACTCGACGGCACATAACAACAACTAAGGACTAGGTGATCATAATAAGTTATAGTGAACATTATGAAGAAGTGGAATTGCAAAACACTTTATAGTGCTCATGAGAAAAGTGTACATACACAATGAAGCAATCTCAAACAGAACAATGGATATTGCATGGTTTAAAATCAGGAAGGACATACATCGAAGACTTCTCCTTTCACTACACTTAATTGGTATGTTGAACAAGTAATTTGAGAAGCCGGCCTTTATGAAGAAAAAAACACCATCAGTACTGAAATAAGGCTAATTAACCATCTATGACATACAGATGATTCACCTCTACTTGCTGAAAAGGAAAATTATTTTAAGTATGTACTGAGCTCTGCTAGCCCACAGGAAGCACCTCTCTGTTTTAATCTACCATCAGCTCCTTGAGATAAAGATGACCAGACTTTTCCCAGATGATTTAGAGCCTTCAAAAGCCCAATGGAGGGTCATCTATGAGTCAGTTCCAACTCAGTGGCAATAAATGATGAACATAAAAGACTCCAGTAGGGATTACATCTAATACACAGAAAACAAAATCTTCTCAATTAGACCAATAAGCAATTTCATAATAAACACATAAAAGTACTGACATCATAGAATTCATTTTTACCTGGATCCACTATCAATGTTCATGGAAGCAGCAGTCAAGAAGTCAAACATATTATATTGTACAATACTCATAACACTTCCTAAGTATCTGACAGTTAGACAATCAATAAGGATGACAGAGGAACTAATGCCTTTAAACTGTGGTACTGGCAAAGAATAATAAATAACCCATGAACTGCCCAAAATAACAAACAAGCTTGTCTTGAGGGAAACACAACCATGTTATTCCTTAGAGGTGACAATGGTTGTCAGGAAGGTCATTCCTTGAACAAGACATCATGCTGGAAAGGTGAGGGGTCAGTTAAAGAAAGAAATACCCTGAACAAGATGGACTGACGGTGACAGTAACAATGAGCTCAAGCATGGCAGAAACTGTAAAAAAAGGTATAGGATAGGGCATAGGTTCAGATACGTTGTTCATAGGGTCAGTATGAATCATAGATGACTCGATGGCAAATAACAATTTACTGTGCAAATCTGTTGCATAAAAACCCTCTTTTTACAGATGTTAACACTTCTTTTCTTATGAAACGTTTATTAGATGTTAACACTTTTAAGTGTTAAAAAACAAAGACATCACCTTGAGAAGTAAGATTAGCCTGATCAAGCCATACATAGCATTTCTAACTGCCTCACTGATGAGTTTGAATCATGACGGTGGTGAAGAATACTGAATATATCATTGGCTACCAACAAACAAATTATCTTAGAAAGAAGTACAGCTAGAAAGATCCTATGTCTAATGTGGATGGCCAGATTTTGTCTCATGTACTTTGGACATGTTATCAGAAGGGGCCAGTCCTTGGGCAAAGATTATGCTTGACCAGTGGAAAAAAGGAAAATGTAAAGAAGACACACTGATACAGGGGTTGCAACAATGGTCTGAAGCACAGCAGTGGCTGGGGAGTTGGGACAGAACCAGGCAGTTTCTTTCTTTTGTATACAGGGTCAATCTTAGTTGTAACTGACTAGATGACACCTAACAATTTAGTCATACTTATTTATATCACTGGCCCATTTTTCTATTAGGTTTGAGACTTTTCTATATATCTTGGTATATAGCATAAGTTTCTTTTTTTCTTGTTACAAGACTACTAAACGGTCCAGTTTTTTTCTTAATAATTTTAAATATTATCATTATCATGCAATAAATTCCTCTGTATATTTTATGTTTCTTTCTGAATTTACTATTTCATTCCTCAGGTTAGTCTGTTTACTTGCATATTTAGTAGAACATGGTGTTACATTTGTTCACACTGTCAAATGAATTTGACTCAATATAACCTCATGTCATAGAACAGAACTACCCCATAGGGGTTGTTCGTCTCTTATCTTTGCCTTTCAGCTACTGGGTGGGCTGGAACTGCTATCCTTTAGGTTGGAAACCAAGTGTTAAGTGGTTGCACCATCAGGGCATCTGTTGTTACTATCAGTATGGTAGACACTCTGTTGTTAATCTACCTCCTTCAGAGTTTTCCTCTTTTTTTTATTGACTCTCAACCAATTATGATGTCTCTCTCCAGGTTTGGCCACTCCTGTTAATATGCTCAAAGTACATTCTTTCATTCTGGCTGCAAATTTTTCAATACAAATCTGTTTGTTCTTTTGGCAATCTAAGTGTCTATGTTGCTTTAAATATTGTAGCTTTGCATAAGAAATAATACTAATAACTCCTTTTCATTGCTTTTCTTGACATTGTGTAAAATTCAAAACCTACTGAGAGACAGGTCTTTAGAGAGGGACATCATGCTGGGTAGAGTAGAGGGACAGCGCAGGAGGGGAAGACCCTCTATGAGGTGGATTGATTCAGTGACTGGGGTAATCAGGATGGGTGTGTCAGAGGCAATGAGGCTGGCACGGGATAGAGCAGGGGTTAGGGCTGTTGTACATAGGGTCGCTATGAGTCGCAAACGACTCGACGGCACATAACAACAACAACAACAACTGTGGCCTAATAGTAAGAAGCTGAACTGCAATCCCAAAGGCATATGGCTCTAATCTACCAGCTGCTCCACAAAAGAAAAATAAGCAATCTTCTGTGCTTTTTAAAGCCTCTGAAATCCATTGGAGGATAGTCAGCTATGGGTCCCTTCTGACTCGACAACACACAGTATCAACATCAGCGTCAGCATCAGCATCAACACTACTGCAAAGCTGAGTCTAACTCATAGAGATCCTCGATTGGGTTTCTGAGGTTGTAAATCATGAGAGGAGCCCACCCATTTCTTTTACCCTGAGCCACTGATTGATTCAAACTCTTGATCCTTGCAACACACCATGTATTAAATTATCTTAATTGCAGTAGTTTGACAATACATTCTGTTTTTCCAACACTCACACCATATGCTAACAGTGACAGTTAACTCATTTTAGATTCTTTTTCCTCTAGTTTCCCTGAGTTTGCTAGCACTTTAGCACTATATATCAACTCAACAGTTTTTCATCTACAACTATCCTAAAGTTACAGAACTATTTTTATCTTCCTTTTAAGAATTCCTCAGTCATTAACACAAGCTGAATGCCTAGTATCACAAGCAAACAAAATCTTGCTGAAGATTACCCAAAACTGACATCAACAGAGAACTGTCGGAAGTACAAGCTGCATTCAGACGAGGTCATGGCAGGAGGGATATCACTGCTGATGTCAAATGGATCTTGGCTGAAAGCAGAAAGTACCCTAAGGATGCCTATTCTGTAACACATGATTGTGCTTATACAAAACCTATTCCTGAACCAAAAAGTTGTTGTCTGAACACAGCAAGGGAAGAATGAATGGTTTAAAATCCAGAAAGGAATGCATTATGGATTTATCCTCTCTCCATACCTTTTCAATCTATATACTAAATAGGTCACTTGAGAAGCCACACTTTATGAAGAAGAATATGACATGCAGATGACACAATTGTGCTTGCAGAAACTGAGCAGGACTTGAAGCATTTGCTACAGAAGATCAAGGAATGCAGCGTTCAAAATAGATTGTATCTCAATATCAAGAAAATATGGATCCTCACCACCAGGTTAACAGGTAGCACCATGATAGCTGGAGAAAAGACTGAAGTTGTAAACAATTTCATTTTGCTCAGATTAACAATCAGCACCCTTAGCACTAGCAATCAGGAAATCAAAAGACAGTTGCTCTGGGAAAATCTGCTGTCAAGGATCTCTCCAGAGTGCTAAAGAGCAAAAATGTAGTCTAGAGACCAAGGTGCACCTGATCCAGACTATAATTTTCTCAAGTGAATCTCAGAGCTGGACAAATTAATAAGAAAGAAGATTCAAAGCTTTTGAGGTTTGGTGTTGAAGAAGAGTACTGAACCTACCACAGACTGCCAAGACAACAAACAGGTCTGTTCTGGAGAGGATGAAACCTGGTTACTCCTTGGAGGCAAGGATTTTGAAACTGTCTCATATACTTTGAATATGCTGTCAAAAGGGGCCAGTCCTTGGAGAAAGACATCATGCTTGGAAGGGTAGAGGGTCAGTGAAGGAGAGGAAGACCTTAGATGAAATGGATTGACACAGTGACTTTGGCAATGGGGTCAAGTGTGTCAGAGTTGGTTGGCTCAGGATATGGCAGGGTTCAGAGCCATTGTTCATAGGTCACTGTAAGTCCTCAACTTGCCAGCACATAACTACAATAACAAAAACACCCCTAAGTTTGTTTTCTAACCTTTTGAATTGTTCTTCTCAATCTGATCGCATATGAATAATTTTTTAAATGAGGAAAATACTCAAAACAGACATTCTTTACTAAAGTTTTTAAACTACTGTTTGGTTTCAAGAAGGACTCAGGGAATATCTTTGATTTAACATTTAACTAGAATCTCAAGAGGAATAGTTTCAAGGGATTTATCCAACTACTACATTTCCATAAAGTCTACATTCCATGCGAATTGTTGAATACTTTTCATTTAACAACTGGAGATGAATATATGATTTTTTTTTCTCCTTAGGCCTAAAAAAATCTGTCCAATAGATTTCTGAATATTAAATCATCTTTTAATTACTAGAATTAGCTCCTCTTGATGATCATTATTCAACTAATGTGTTTAAGATTTTTGCTTCTAACGTAGTAAGTGACTTTGCCACCATAGTTTCCTGTCTGGTGCACTCTGTCAGATTTTTGTATTAACGACTGCCATTTTTCATTTTTAAAAAGTTGAGATTTTCCTTTTTTCTACAATATAACTGTTTCAGTAGTAGCACTGGAATTGTTATTCTTTAAAGGTTTACTAAGAAGATGGTGGTGCACAGGAAAAAGCGTGTGGTGCGGGTAGCTGAAGAGCAGCTCCCCAGCCTGCAGGGCTACTCAGCATTCCAGTCAAGTTCTCGAAAAAGCAGTAGGCTTCCCAGTCCCTCCGTGTGAGAGAGCACAGAGTACGAGAAAGCATTCAGTCCACCTGGCCTCAGAAGCAGCCTCTTTTTGTCCTCAATATCCTGCTCAAAGTCCCACAAGTCCCACAAGCATGAGAGCTCTGGTGGCCTTAGTGGCAAGAAGCTGTACTGCAATCCCAAAGGTACACGGTCGAATCCACCAGATGCTCTGCCGGAGAAGGAGGGACAACACAAAAAATAGCAAAATAAAATAAAAAATAAAAAAAAATTTAAAAAATCCACCAGCTGTTCCACAGAAGGATGAGCAGTCTCCTCCTATGTGATTTACTGCTTCTGAAACTCACTGGAGAGTCAGCTATGGTTGGCTCCAACTTGAAGGCACAAAACAACATTGCAAAATGATTAATAAATTAAAAAAAAAAGGTTTACTAAAATTATCCTGTGAAGTATTTTGGTCTGGTATTTTAGGACAGTGATTCTTTTCTGTAATTTTCTCCATTTCTTCAACAGAAATGATCTTTATTTTCCCTATTCACTGAGGTCATTTTTCAAAAACTCTTTTTCTGTGATCATTTTTTCTTTTTAACCGTATTTTGTAATTCATTCACGTACACTTGAAAAATGTAGATTCATGCTTCTTTTTGTTTACTGATTTGCCCCATAGAACCAATTCTATGATTAGTTCTGATCTTTGCTTTTAATTTCATTAATTCCTTTTACCTTCTTTTGATTTCATTTTCTCTTTTAACTTCTAAAGTAAATGTGTAACTTGTTCGCTTTCACGCTTTTTTATTTAAAGCTTTTTATTTTCTCTGAACATAGTTTTTTCTGTATCAGGTATATTCATAGTGTTTTTACTATGTAGAATCCTTACTTTGTACAATTTCCATTTATATTTCTCCAGTGATCAAAGAGTTCTTTATGATTAGGGAAAAAAACCCCAAAAACCCACTTACTCCCAGGTAGTGAAGAGGACTTTAAATTTACAGCACTGTGATTCTTCTGTACTATTTCTACTTTTTAATATATATTATGCTTCATTTGGTACTATTTCTACTTTTTAAAATTTACTGAATAAATTAAATTTTATTGAATAAAATTTACTAAATTAAGTTTCTTATTGTTACTATGTTTCTAGTTCTCCTAACATCATAAAGTTTCTTCTTTCTTTATGAAATTTACTTTGTTTACCAAAACATAGTTTTCTAAAACACAGATACCCATACTGTTAAATGTCACTGTCAATTTTTCTGGGACATATCCTTGTCTCATGTAACGTTTTTCAGCCTGAATTCTACTCTGACTCATTTTAAAAGTAATACCTTAAATATCGATCTAAAAAAAACTCTTAATAGCTTTTTTGTGACTTTCACATGTATACATTTCCCTCTTTAATTTTTTAATACTTTATTTACTGCCTGTATTGAATGTTGTTGTGGTTATTTGCCGTCGAGTCACCTGCCACTCATATACGACAGCTCTGAACCCTGCTCTATCCTGAGCCAGTCCCACTAACTCCAACACACCTAATTCCATTGCCTTAGTTATTGAGTCAATCCTTGTCATCCAGGACCCTTCCAAGCATGATGTCCTTCTCCAAGGACTGGTCCCTCCTGGCCATGTCCCCAAAGTATGTGAGACTGAGCTTCAAAATCCTTGCCTCCAAGGAGCAGTTTGGTTTCACCCTATCCAAGATTCTCTTGGTGGTTTTTCCCAGCACCATAACTTAAAGACATCAATTCTTCTTCTGTCATCCTTAGTCACTGTCCAGTTTTGTGATACATAGCATGTATCTGTAAAGACCATAGCCTGGATCAAGTGCACCTTTGTCTCTAGAATGACATCATTGCTCCTCAGCACTCATGCAGGGAAAGGTCTTCACAGCAGACTTCCCAGTGGAATTTTTCTTTATATTTCCTGGCTGCTGGTTCCAAGAGTGTTGATTGTAGAGCCGTGTGTGTGTGATTAAATTTTAAAATCTTTTTCATAGGTTAGCTAAGGTCATTTATCTAAGCAAGTTGATATGATTAATAAGTGAGGTGATAGTTCTATCATATTTTGCTATACTTGGTTTTACTAGGGTTTGGGGTGTTTTTTTAGTTGTGTACTTTCTTTTGGTAAGTAAATTTATCATTTTTCTGTTATTCAAAATAATGAGTGTTTTTCTTCTAATAGTTCTTTATAGTTTAACTTTTAACTATAATTTTCTTTCATAGCCTTACTCCTTAATTTCTTTACATAGTAACTACTTACTGTGAACACTAACAAAATTAGTTTGTATCATTTTCTTACTGTCCCTCTTTCATGCACCATACAATAATAACATTATCTTTTTAAGTATTTACCTTTGTACTGTTAAATATGCTTACACTTCTACAAACTTGATATGTCAGCTTTAAACGATGTCCTTTGACTCTAGGTTACTACAGATAAGACAATCCACAAACATATTCTACCCCAACTTTGTTCCTACACTTCTCTTTATTAGCTGTATAACCAATTTCTACATAATTATGACATTTAATATTAATAATTTATTATTTCTTCCTTATCATACTTTTTGTTTTAATGACAGGTCTGAGATTAAATAAACTCAATGCTCTCCAGTAGTAATTTGGAAATTTCTCTAGTCACCTCTATAAGATGAAATTCGTCTAATTCCCTCAAGAAATTTAAGAGCATTGTTGTTGTCATGTGCCATTGAGTCATAAGTAACTCACAGAGACTCTATGTACAATATAGCTCTGAACCCTGCTCTATCCCATGCCAGCCTTACTGTCTATGACAAACCTACGACACCTTTACCCCCAGTCACTGAATCAATCCATCTCATCAAGTCTTCCTCTTGTGCTGCCCTCTACCCTTCTAAGCATGATGTCACTCTCAAAGGACTGGACCCTCCTTGCAACATGCCCAAAGTAAGTCAGACAAAGCTTTAGAATCTTTGCCTCCAAGGAGCGGCCTGGTTTCACTCTCTCTAGTATGAATCTGTTTGTTCTCCTGGCAGTCCGTGGTGTATATTCAATACTCTTCTCTAGCATCACAGCTCAAAGGCATTAATTCTCCCTCTATCACCCCTAGTCACTGCTTTCTGATGCATAGCAAGCAACTGCAAAGACTATGGCCTGGATCAGGTGCACCTTAGTCTCCATACTGACATCATTGCTCTGGAGAGGTCCCTGAGAACCGACTTACGCAATGCAATTTAGCAATATGTGTTCTTAGATGTTTAAAACAGTGTAAAGTCTTTGTATTTTAAGAACATTTTAAGGGAGATAAGGCTAAGGCAAATAAAGATAAAAATGTTTATAAAAGCCAGTAAGGAGCAACATCAAGAGTTAAACTTGGATTTAGGTCCAAAGACCAATAACCTAGCCCTTCCAATGGGTTTAGGTAATGAATTTCCAACCAACAAGAAATACATTTAGAAAAAGTAATTACTGGGAATGCATTCTCATGAATGGTGACATCTGGAGAAGAAGCACATTTTAGAAACTGTGCTAGGTTAGGGAAGACTGAGTTACCAGGTTAGAGCCTATGGTTAAAAGAATGGCTTCTGGCATCAATCCCAGATTTGCATGTTGGTTTTGCTATTTATTTGCTATGATAGGCTAGATACACTATTCAATTTCTTTGAGCTTTAGTTTCTACAGTTAAAAAGTGAATAGTTCATGAGATGCTGTATGGATTAAATGAAGTAACACGTTATAGAGGGCTAACTAGAGATCAAAAACCTCATGCTACTGGGAGGGGGGATCCAATTTTCTAAGAGCAACAAATAGGAAAATTTTCCTTTCATGAAATGACCTCTTCTTCCTTCCAACCTTCTGACTCAGGCTTTATTATATAAAGTTCCATCTCCCTTATGAAAACTGTCCTGTGAACCAATCCACTTTATCTAAACAATGTCTCAGCAATCTGTATTTGCTTGTACTGGACTTAAAATTATTTTATAAAATTTTATATTATAAAGTATCTTATTCCATCCAAATAAAATGCCAGAATTTTCACTTAGCACACATATCCTATATATTTCCAGTTGCCTCTTTTGCCAAATGTTTTACTGTCCCACTGTCTTCGTGACCTGTTATTTAGACAGAACTATCTTTTTCAATCAGATGTCACAACTATTAATATGTGGGCTATAGGGTCGCTGTAAGTTGCAGGTGACTCGACGACACATAATAACAACACTGTTTAGAACTGGATGATATATACAGAATATTTTATCTGACTGAATGTGTAAGCTTAATTTAGGGGTAAATTAATAGACTAATAAAGGATCAGCTAAAGTTTCAACTTGTTGGCAATGAGTAATGAGTAATGAACAGAAAGACCAGTTCTAGATCAAACATGTTCATTTAAAAATATACATACATTTGAAAAAAATCACAGAAAACTATTATTAGAGGGGAAAGAGTTTTATAAAATGCCTTCAGAAATGTTTCTAAAATTAAACAAAACAAAACTGGACAGACTCATGTTTATCTCTGAAAGTACACAAAGGCTACCTAACCCCATGAAATTCCCAGTTAATCTGTAACATTTACCAGAAAGGTGCAATTCACAAGAACATAAGAAAATCAAACCACTTCTAAAAATCGATTTCTTGGTCTTCACACTCAATGTATCACCAGACATAGTCTCAATTATATTTTTTTAAATTTTTTTATAGTCTCAACTATTAATCCATACTTAACACAAAGAATAATTGCTCTTCACAGTTTATTAATTTCTTTCTATTTGTATGTTGCTAGTTCCAGAAAAGAATTTGGGTTGGACTTTTTTAAGGTAACTTTAAAGTTATCCATAAAACTATGGATGTGTATAATATAAATTCACAAGTACTGAGGGACTTCAAACTGTCCCAAAGTTCCTCCAGTCTACAAGTCTCTTCCAGAGCGTAACTAAGAGGTGATGGGAAATAAGCAGCAGAGGGAGGGAAGAAGGCCGGGGCGGGGGAGCTGCTTTAACCAACTCTAGAACACTCGGTGTGTATTAAAAAGGGTATTACAATACAATGACTAGTTTTTAATTGCTGATTAAATACAATGACAGCTGCTGACAGAGAAATTAATTCCTTTTTAGTAAGAAAAGATGTTTTAGGAGGAAAGATTTGCCCCAGATCACCGCATGTGTGCAACTTCATAAAGTCAGTGGAAATGGATTTCCTGAGCTCACAAGTAAAGGCAGTGCTTTTATTATTTAACAAAAGCCGCATACTTTAACCTCTTACTATAACATTTTGCCCGCAAAATCCTCCAACACTATTTCCTTCGAAATACAAGCTGCAACTGGCGACTTCTGGCCTTAAAATAATCCGATCCTGCATAAATGACAGTAGCTTGCAGTTCAAAGCTTTAAAACAGGCAACAGCTCAAATCCAAACAAAAAATCAAAATCACACTAGAGTCAGCCAAAGTAACCCAGAGGTTTGTTTTCTTCCTCCGCCCTTGGGGACCGCACCTCTTTGTGCACAAGAGTCCGAAGGTCTCTTAATCTCAGACCCCAGGAACCTGTTTGGCTGAGACTTCCTGGCAAGACACCCCATCGTAAGCCTCTGGGAACTCCTGGGTCGCCAAGGAAACATCGGCGGACAGGCGCGATCCCCGAACCAGTGCTGACGCCAGCCGCTGTCGGACCGGGGCCCAAAGGGAGACCAGAGGCGCGCCGCCACAGGGACCGGGCCTCGGGTCGGCAGGGGCCAGAAGGGGACGAGGCTGCGGACGAGGTGTGAGCGCTCATCGGCCTCGAGGCCTAGGGCTGGGACAAGAGGCAGATTTACCTGGCGGGGACCCTCGGCGACCGGTTCTCGAGTTAGCGCGGCACCCGTCAACTGGCCCAGCACTGGCAGCTGCCCCTCCTCCCCGGCCCGGGGCCACCTCCACGTTCCGCTCCAACGTGGCAGCCGCAGCCCCGCCCGGCCGGCCAGCCGACGCTTCCGGGAGCTACGCCTCGCCCCGCCCGCTCCTTCGCGCAGCCCGCCGCTGCACTTCCGGGCGCGGCGCTGCGAGCTGGCGCGCCCTGGGGGGGGTGGGGGGGGGGTGGGATGAAGAGCCGGCACGCACGGAGGGGGCGGGGGAAGCGTCGCCCGTGGGCTGACGCCAGCCTGGGGACCAAGGGCTGCCGCGCAGGGTGGTGGCCAGAACTAGGGAGTGTCAAGGGTTTAGTGGGTGTAGCCGTCAGAAGGGCTGTGATCCACTGGAAAGCCACGTAGCAATCACCAGGACTAGAGAAGCGTCTGCAGCACCAACCTCAGACAAAACCACATAAAAATTGGGCTGCAAGGCCCTTATTCCCCTAATTGGTGACTTGGTTCTTGAAATTGCTTACTTGACTCTACCATGTTGCATTTTAAAACTTATTTAAACAATATGGTCATACTCAAAGGTTGTGATGTATGTAACCGATTTCTTCCCAGAATCCCCCACGCCCCAGAAGAGTTGCCACCCAGATCCCTGGATATCGTATGTGTTGCGGAAAACTGCCCTCTCTATATGGCATTTAAGACTGTAACCTTCAGGAAGCTGAGGCTTCTACTATGGGTTCAAATTGCCAACCTGTTAGTTATGTACGGAAGTCAAAACCGTAGCTGAGCAGGATTTTCAGAGGCAGTAAATCTCAGGAAAGTTGTCCTTTTTTTCTCCCAAGCAGCAGCTGGTGGATTCAAATCTTCAGGCTGCCAGCCTAGCTCCTTGCTAGACCACCAGAGTTCCCAACCGTCAGCAGTAGTGTTTATCAAGTACATGAAGGGAGCTGAAGTGGCTGCAGACTTAACCCAGAGGCAGATAAGTGGGGTGAGAAGCATTCTAATTCATATTCTTTCGTGTTGACCTCTATTACCACTGTCACTGGTGCCCCAAGGACTAGAGTGTTGGCCAGTTAGTATCCTTGCTAGATGCTGTTGAAAATGACTCCTAGCAATCCTATAAATCTATTTGAATCTTGTTCTATCCTGTGCCATTCCCATTTCTGATATACCTGACCCTACTGTAGCAGAAACTGCATCAATCCACCTTTTTTTGAGCGAGTAACACTGTCACTGTCATTTCACTTTTCCAAGAAGGATATCCAAGGAATTGCCTCTCCTAGCAACATGTGCTTAGGAGATGAAGCTTTGCCATCTTTGCTTCCAAGGAGTACTCTGGTTGCACCTTTTCCAAGACTATCTTTTTGGTAGTGCATGGGATATTCAGTACTGTTCTTCAAAATACTTCAAAGGCAGAAATTGTCATCCATATTGTCCAGCTCTCAAAAGCAGAGTTGGAACAAACCATGGCCTGAATCAAGCGAAACAGTCTTCAAACTGACAACTCAGTTCTTCAGTATTTTGGAGAGGTCCCCTTGCCCAAAGCATTAAATGTCCTGATCTGCTTGCTGGTACCAAGGGACTGCAGACTGATGATAAAATCACTGACAGTTTCAATCTTTATCTATCATGATGTCACCTACTGTCTGAGTGGTAAGGACCTTTATTGAAGTAGACACTGAAAAGTCTTACAAAGTACTTAACATACGAACAAGAGCAATGGTAACACAGGAAGTTCAAGCTGAATTGAAGAGATTGGCAAAAAATAAGGCCCCATGAATTGATGGAATACTGATTGATATGCTTCAGCTAACAGATGTAACTCTGTAACTGCTCAAAAATCTGTGCCAGGAAATTTAGAGAACAGCTGACTGGCCAACTGAATGGAAGAGAGCCACATATTTTTCTCATCCACAAGGAGGGCAATCCAACACAATGTGGAAATTATCAATTTATTATCACATCCAAGCAAAATATTGCTGAAGATCATCTAAAAACAGCTCAAACAGTACTTTGACAATGAACTGTCAGAAGTTCAAGCTAGGTTGGGAAGAAGTCATGGCACCAGGGATGTCACTGCTGTCAGATGGATCCTGGCTAAGAACAGAGAATACCAGAAGAATGTGTTTTATTGACTATGCACCAGAAGAAATATCTCGTTTTCTTACTTTGCAAAGGATCACAAGTGGTATCACTACCTAGAGCTTTTTCTGAATTAGCTTAGAAATTTTTACAGCAATGCAAGTAATACCAGAGGATGACTTGCTGTAATACCAGAACTTCATTCAACCCAGGTCTTTAATTCCTTAAGGCAGAGGCAAAATAAAAGTACTGATGAGACGAAATCTTTCTATAGGGTTGTAAGACTGACTTAAACAGATTGTTTAATTTCTCATGTATTCTAAACAGCCTTTTGTGTTTCTTGGGTGGCAAGACTAGTTTACCTATACAAATGCCAATATAAATCCCTGTGTGAAGTGAGACAATCATTGACAAGAGAAAATACCAAACCCATGTCCATTTCTACAGCCCCATTCCCAAAAGACCTCCTGCTATCCGGAAACATGCAGTAGCATAGAAAAAGGATTCATGAAAACGCTCAACTTTACCCCAATGACATACATACATACATACATACATATATATACACACAAAAAAATGTTTGTGATTTCAAACTATATAAATTCAAATACTGGCATCAATAAATGTTTTAATGGAATACCACCACCACCCTTTAGAGTGGGTTGGTTTTGGGTTTTTTTTTCCCAATATCCAAATCACTATACTGCAGATCTGGGAAAGCAGAGGATTTTCTCAAAAACTGAAGCCCCATCTAAGGGTGGTCATTGGTTTTTATACTTGGGTCAGTATATTTATACTATTGAGAAAATACTGCCCCCTTTATGTTTTATGTACTATCTATACCTTCTTTGGTGTGGCATGAGACCATATGGCCACTAACACCTAATTCTGTTGTGGTCATTTGCAGAGAAAACGGAAAAAATCCTTACTGATTGGGATATTTTCTACCAATATACTCAGAGGCCAAATAGGATACATTCAGTATTACAAAACTTTATTTCAAACGTTCGACATAACAGTATACAAAGGCAATATAAAAGTAAATATCAATATAATGGATTACCACAGAGAAAAATGTTTATAAACTTGATGTACACATTTGGCTAAACATGGACTTCAATTTATTTCAACTAGACAACCCTTGCTTTAACCATGCAACTGTGCAAGCTTAAACTATTTATGCATTCCTAGGGCCTTGAAAATGTGTGAAATAATTTCTCACTATTGGCTATAAATATACTGTTTATTGATATTTTGTAACCTAGTTTTATTCATTGCACTGGCAATATTAGAGACTCCGAGAGCTCCTTTCAATTTGATGTAGTTCACCAGCATCAAGTCCTTTGAGACATTTTCATCATTTAGAGTAACAATCCCTTTCTTCATCTATGTTTTCAAGTTTGGTAAATGTCTCTGGTTACCTAGCTAGATTCTCTAATGGCAATGTCAATATCTATGGTCACCTGTATTTTCTCCATTTACTTTCCATTTGAATTCTATATAGTTTTGGGCATCACTATGCAGAACAAGAATTTCCTGTACACTTTGGAATCTAGGTACAAATTTCCAACTAGCCATTTCTCCAGCTTAACATTACCAAATTTACATGTCTTCTGAAATGAAGAAATGACTTTTCACTGTTGATTGTGGGTTTTTTTTCCCCAGTCTCTGTGAAATGTTTTCTTTCGATGCAACAACCAATTACAACACTTACGCTAGAATGCTAGCCCAAACTCACTGGGATGCGATTGTGATTATATTCACTTTACCAAAAGAAATGTTCTAGTTTAATCTGAAGTCATTTTTGTCCCTGCTGCTACTCAAATGTAAAGATGTAATTTTATTTTTAAAAAATTCATAAGAAAGAAAGATAAAAAAAATTCAGACTTTCCAATTTGGTTTATCCTGTAGCATCACTTTGTCCAATTTCAGTTAGTGTTATAAAATATTTTTGCTTCTTTGCTCCTCTTTTGTCTCTGTTAATCAATTCTCTTGCTTGATTTCCCATTTATATATAATGGTGCATAGACTAATGCCTGGGAAATAATAAGGCAATCAAACTATATGCCCTATATTCTCATACTGGGTAGAGCAACTGCCAAATTATAAATTATTCAAGTGGTCAAATATTGTGATGCACAGTGATTTGTAAAGAATTAACAGCCAAGTTTATACTTTACAAACAATTCAATTAGTACCACACCAATGAAATTTTATCCATACTGTTGGTGTGATTAACTGCAGAAACAGCTATTTTGATACGTTGGAACCAAGCAGGAATTACCTGTACCCAAAGAGAAAATGTGTATTAGTTCAAAAAAGTCAATTAATACAATTTAACAACTAATAGACAAGTCTAGCCATAAATCAAATAAAAGTTGACCTTAGTTTTAAACAAAATGCTACTTTCAAAACATTAGCTTACTTGTTTTAAAAAGATAATCAAAAAAAAGACAATATAATCCAAAATTTTTCAAGTTAAGATGTGTAGACACGTTCTTTAAGAATTTAGATCTTGGTCTGCTACAACTGCAGGTACCGACTACAGTTCCCAGAGGTCTGTGGGGAAACACCATCTTTGTAAACTTGGACTTTGCC
>NW_006399792.1:8766565-8767204 GCF_000299155.1 Elephantulus edwardii | reverse complement strand
AAGGGTGGCACAGGATAGATCAGGTTTTAGAGCTATTGTACACAGGGTTGCTATGAGCCACAAGCTACTCGATGGCATATAACAACAACAATTATGGGCTCAAGTTGCCTAGTAGATAAGGTGTTGCATTACTATCTCAAAGGCAGGTGATTTGAATCCACCAGCTACTCCATGGCAGAAAGATGGGCAGTCTCCTCCCATGTGATTTACAGCCTCAGGAAACCCACTGGAGAGTCTGCTATGAGTCTTTTCAAACTTGATGATAAACAACAAATAATGAAAACTTTCAAACATGCTAACAGGCAAAAAGAATATATAACAAATATCTGTATCCCCACAACTAGAATTAAACAGTTGTTAAAATTTTACATATTTATCTCGGATTTTCTTTTCCTTAGAAGAGAACTACAGTTAAAATTACAGGTACGGTTAAGTCTCACATCTCAATCTCTTCTCTCTCTTTCCAGGGATATCACTGTAGAAGAGATTTTATTCACTATTTTTCTAGAAAACATTTCCGCCAAAGGTAAATTCTTGCCAGTAGTGTAAAAAGGCATAATAAGCCAGGAAAAGAAAATGAGTTGTCCTGTTGGTTTTTTTATTGTAACCCAATCCATTATTTTATTTATTTATTTATGA
>NW_006399792.1:8758151-8766465 GCF_000299155.1 Elephantulus edwardii | reverse complement strand
CTCGAGGTTTGAATTTGTTCTTCAGTTCCTTGAGCTTAAGATAAGGTTTTAATATATCCTTTGAAAATAATATCTTTCTTTAAAAAAAAATTATCTTATGCTAACTCAGAGGTATATTTTTCCTAGCAGTGTCTGCTATGAAACACTTACTCATTGCTGTTCAATCTGTTCTGACTCTTCTGACTCACAGTGCCCCTCCACTGGGTTTGCAAGGATATAAATCATTTCTCCCTCAGAGCCACTAGTGGATATGAACTGCCAGACATGGTCCTTTTGAGTTAGCAGCACAATTCACTACAATCTATGACATAAGACGTTATTTTAGTAGAAGAGTATATCTTAATATGTAATTTCAAAATTTAGCATACTTTTTCTTTATTAATATCTTTATTATTGTTGTTGTTAGGTGCCATAGTCATAGACGACTCATAGTGACCCTATGAACAAAGGTCTGAACACTGTTCATACAAAGTCTCTGGAGGCAAGCCACTTTGGAAGTGGATGCCACTCCTCCTTCCAGGCTTGATTTAATCAGAAAGCACCATTAAACACTGTCCACCATGGGTAACCATCATTGCATTTGGCACATTGGTGTCACAGTGTTTAGCATCACAGCAACTACAAGTGCACAGAAATCAGGATTGAAAATTTGCATCCTGCTCCCAAACTGAACTTTCCTAAGAAGCTGCATAAGCATAAGCACAGTTTTGTGATTTCTGTGCACCCACTGCATTACTGGACCCAGTGAGAGACCTGGGAGTTGTTGTTGTTGTTAGGTGCCATCGAGTCAAATACGACTCATAACAACCCTATAAAAAGATCTGAACCCTGTTCTATCCTGTGCCATCCTCCCACTTAATGACACACAAGAGCCCATTGCAGCAATTACCACATCAACCCACGTGGTTGAGGGCTTTCCACTCCTTGGCCAACCCTCCACCCTTCCCAGCATCATGTCTTTCTCCATATAACAGGCCCTCCTGGCAACATGCTCAAAGTACATGAGGCAAAGCCTCATCATTCCTGCCTCCAAAGAGCTCTCAGGCTGCAGTCTCTCCAAGACATGTTTGTTCTCTTTGTCGTCCATGCTCTTCTCCAACACCACAGCTCAAAGGCATCAATTCTTTTTCTGTCATCCTTATTTACTGTCCAGCTTTCAGAAGCATAGCAAGTAATCAGAAAGACTATAGCATGAACTAAATGCACTTTAGTCCTCAAACTGACATCACTACTCCTCAAAAATTTGGAGAGGTCCTTAACTGCAGATTTTCCCAGTGCGATGTGTCTATTTCCGGACTGCTGGTGCCAAGGGTGTTGTGAATCCAAGCAAGATGAAGATGTTGACTGTTTCAATCTCCTCTACATCCATCATGACGCTATAGGTATCTTATGTTTTCTTGACACTGAGATGTAATCCATACTAAAGGCTGCATTCCTTGATCTTCTGCAACTAGTTCTTCAAGCCCTCCTTACTTTTAGCAAGCAAGGTTGCATCATTTGCTTAATGCAGGTTATTGATGAGTTTCCCTCCAAACCTGATGCCACGCTCAGCTGAGGGCTAGAAGTTTCTTGTATAAGCTAGCACTCTTTTACAACTATCTGTTTTACAGAATTACTGTAAGAAATAATTACTAGTTATAAATACAAACACACACAACATTAAATCCTTAGCACAATGCCAGAAATGGAGTAACCATTCAGTAAGTACCAGTGACTTTCCCTCCACAGGAAGTCAGCTAATGAGATTTTTAAACATCATAAAGGAAGAAATTAGATTTATATATTCATCTTAAGTGTGGACAAATCTCCTCTTCCAACTCAATATCATTTTTTTTTAAACATTTCTCAGAGTTTATTGAGCACCAGGCTACTCAGCAAGGGGAGTAGCACTGGGGGTTGGGCTTAAGGGGTTTATATGGGGTGGCTGCAGTGGTTCATTTGTGCATAAAGTTTCCAGTCTTGGGGAACTGGTTCTGGGGAAATATCCTGACATAGGGTTTTCTGAGTTCTGATTTTAGAGAATGTCCTGACATAGGATTTTCTGAGTTCTGGTTCCAGAAAATGTCCTGACATAGGATTTTCTGGTTTGGGAAAATATCCTGACACAGGAATTTTTTAGTTGAGCTTCAACCTCCAATTCTTAGGTTTAGCCTAACATTCCACCTTTGGGATGTTAGGGAGTGACAAGGTCTTCTGGCTGCTTCCTGCTGGATGGGGTCCTAGTGGGGTTTAAGGGAGGTGGGTACGTTATGCTGTCTCATTTGGAGGGAGCGGTGTGTACTTCATCATGCATAGGTCACTGATGGTTTGGTTGGTAAATGCACAAAACTGCTTCTTTGGTCTTAACGGGAAGATCTGCTCACGATGTGGACAGGAGATTTGAGAGAGGAGAACCACCACTACCCACCTTAAATCACTGGTGGTGTTCTGAAGGCCATCAACGGCAAGAGGCAAAAAATCCCTGAGAAGGGTGTCTTCTTGGCAATTCAAAAAAGCGTGGTCAGGAGGCAGATTAATAAACGTTACGCCATGTAAGATCATAGGTATGGATAAGATATTTAAACTCTATAGTGTACATGTCAGGGTCTTTGGAGAAGGTGCCAAAGTACTTTTCTAATTGGGAGAGATCACTGAGACAGAAGGGGACATGAACACGAACTATACCCTCAGCTCCTGCTACCTCGCGGAGGGGTAGATGGGGCTAGGGAATCAGACAGAAGAGTTTAGTGCAGAGGGGGTGAATGGGGGTCGTAGCAAACTTGTGAGCAAAGGGGATGGGAGGGTATTTTTAAGGATCAGTAGAGCTAGAGGCTTGATTTGAAGAGTCTCTAGGACTAGAGCCAGGTGCTTGGCTGAGGGCATAGATAGGACCATAAAGAGGGGAACTGAGTCAGAGGGGTCGAAGTCAGGGTTATCTGGTGATAGAAATTGTGGGTTAGAAGAGTTCATGGAGGATACAGAAGAGGGAGATGCAATTCAACATTATTGTGCCAGGAATATTTCATATATATTAAACAGAAATATAAATATAATTTGTAAACCTTTGTGTAAATAAAAGAAAAAAAATCAGAACAAAACAACTTCCCCTGCATACCTCAAATAGTTAACCTTCCACAATCCAGGTAATCTTCCAAATCTTCAAGACCATAATTCCTGAAAATGAGATAGTTCTGTTTAAATTATTTTGTGCAATGGTCAGTGCCCTTTACAGAGAAGTCTTTAATATAGCTTACATATCCTCATTTAAGTATTCAATAATCACAACGGTTCATTATGTGAACAGCAGTGAAAAGGTTTAATCACTGGATATGAAGTTAGCAAATTAAAAACAAACTAAACCACCAAAAACACAGAAAAAGATGCATAAATGTCACTTGAAAGCTAGTTCCCAATCTATAAGTGATTACATGTTGTTGTAACTCAAGAATATCTAGGACAGTCAATTATCCCTCATTGATTAAGTGTGTTATTTCCAATCAATCAGTTCACAAAGATGTAAGTAAAACTGTTCTGCTACAAGACAATTTTCAGGAACTCATTTGCTGTCACTGTTGACAAATGGTGCCAGAATAATGAGAAAACCAGTTTTATCTTCCCTAGGGAGTCCAATATCTGGACCAATTAGGCAAGGAATAAAAAGCCCTCACAATGAATTGGCAATGGGACTACTTTCCATTGCATACCGGGGCCCTCTTACAGTTCTGGAGGGAGTCATAGCAGCTGCCTCTGAACTTATTTTAACAGCAATACTATTAGCCAGAGTTCCATCACTTACACCTGCAGTCTATCAGCACCCACTATCCTTGTTTTTAATATCTCCTGTTGAAAGTATCTCCGGATAAAAGCAAACCAACTGTTGTCAAGGTACTCTGACCCATGAGTATCTGCATGGAGCATCCTAACTTTCAAGGATTTTGATCTTTTCAAAGTAGATAGCCAGGCCTTTCTACCAAGGTGCTTCTAGGTAGAGATGAATAGCCAATTTTTCAGTTAATAGCTGATTTCTCAACAATTTGCATCACCCAGGGATAGCATTCCCCATAAGATGTAATCAAGTTTTCAGTTTTTCTTCTGATGTTCTAATTATCAAATAGCACAGAATTTTAATAATGTATCCCAATCCTGATGCCTTTGAACTACAGTACTGGCAAATACTGAATATACCACAGGCTGTCAAAAGAACAAATAAATTTGTCTTAGAAGTATAGCTAGAAAGCTACTTAGGAACAATGATAGTTACATCCTGCCTCATGTATTTTGGACAAGTTAAGAAGAGGAGGCAGACCCTAAGTAAGAAAACATTCTTGGAAAAGCATAGCGTCAGTAAAAAGACCTTCATTGAGACAGACTGATACTGTCGCTGTAACACTGACTCCATCACAGCAGCAAAAGTGAGGATAGTACAGGTACACCATCTCATTGTGTTGTGTTTGTTATAGGGCTACTATGAGTGGGAACTCATAGCCATTTAACAATAAATATCTTAACAATATTTCTCCGTAAACACTACACTTTAAAACTGCACAGTTTTGGCAAACATTAGATTTCTCGGGAGCATATTATGGCAAAAACTCAAGACATTTGTGTCACAGAGTGGAAAGTGATTAAATGGCCCATCAATTACCTTCCAAATTACATACCAAAGAAACATACATGAAAACACATGATCACACAAAGTTTTGCATACAGGGCCCTAGTCATTATTCACAATAACCAGGAAATGAAAATTCAAATGCTCATTAACTAATGAACAGATAAAATGTGGCATAATTCATACAATGGTAATGAGCAAACCCTCATTTATTTTGGAAGAACCCTGGAAACATGGTAAATGGGAGGATACGATCACAAATGGTCTAAATATGGCATTATATTTTATTGGTATGGGAAAATCTATAAAGATTAGTAGTTGCTTTAAGAGATGGGGGAAGGGGTGACAGCATGAGCTTTCTTTTTAGGGTGAAGAAAATGTCTAAAATTGGCTAAGTACTAAAAGCTCTAATAGTCTAAACTGATTTAAACGCAGTTCCTACTCTGAACATCTTACAGTCAGACCCTCCCAACCCCATCCAACTTCCACGGGCCTATTTTTCCAAAATTCATAGTGTGTGTGTGTATACACACCGCCAAATTGTATCTGACTGGCACGGGAGGAGACTGTCCCTCCTTCTCCAGCAGAGTGATCATACAGTATTTTCTGGTGATCATACAGTATTTTCTGGCTATGTGACTTCGTAAAAAAACTACAAAAGCAGTAACTTTCATTTCAACAAGATGAAAATACTGTGCATTGGTGAACAAATGCAACCAAGTAAAACTATGACATGAATCCTTTTTGGCTAAAATCTGGGCAAAGTGAACAAAATATAGCTGGCGGAAAAGTAATTTTGTTAAGGTTTAGAAATGCTGGAATAACTGCATTTTCTAAGGATCTTCCAGTCTACTCAAAGATACATATAAACCATGCTCTTTGTTAACCCTCCAAACGCACAAACCTTACATATAAAGAACTTAAAATAGGAATTGAACTAAATCTTCTCATTGGTCTGCCTCTTCTGCCTCGGTTATTGCTACTGAAAAGTTCCCGTCGGACTATTAGCGTCCTCGAATGACCAAGGCCCTCACCTTAGTCTCTCTGAATCCCTACAACATTGCAAGATATCCTGGCAAAACGAGCTCCTAGAACTAAAAGTCATACTTTCAGTAGAATGTCCTGCTCCTCCGGGGTCTCACGCTTACAGTCAACCAAGCCCTTTATATGGTCTCTGCATATGGAACAACAAAATGAAATGCAAGAAAATAACATGCACCTAACTAAATAATTTACTGTATTTCTTTGCCCCACTTTGTCTTCAACATTTCTAGGGCGCCACATTCATCCTTCTTCCCGCCATACCCCCTTCTGCCCTGTTCTCCACTCAGATTTAGAGAATGCACCTGGAGGACCATCAGCCAGGCCCCGGAACTGCTTCCATCTTTGTCTTCACTTCGTGCGTCGTATTTTCAGCTTTACAGCTGGTGTGATGGCGACGGATTGAGCTAAGGTGCAGGAGCCTAGTACAAAAGCACAGCAACATAACCATCCTGGAAGAGTGCGGAGAAAACAGCCAAGCGCTCAAAAACGAAGAGCTGGCCTCTCCGATTGGCTGCTGAGACAGGCGCAGCTACTGATTGGCTGTGCCATCAGAGAGGAAGGGTGGGAGCTCCGAGGCGCAAAAGCACGTCTTTCTATACAAATAGCTGCGAGTGAACCGGCAGAGTTTGTTTGTCGTGGTTCGTGCTGCCACTACAACCAAGAAAGTGGAGCTTCACTTAACAAGATGCCCCGAAGCTGCTCGGCAGTGGGCTGCAGCACCCGCGACACCGTGCCGAGCAGGGAGCGCGGCCTCTCCTTCCACCAGCGCGAGCGCCAGCACTCTCTAGAAAGTCTTCATTGACAGTAGGGCCTGGCAGGGAAGTGGGGCCGGCCCCGCAGTGCGTGGTCAGTGTGGCGTGGTCGGTCACGGCGTCCGCGTGACGCACTGCGACGTGCGTAACGTCCAGGGAGGGGGCAGTCGTCTTCCCCCATCATTTACTCACAGTTTACCTGTGTAGATGCAAAGTCCTTTCACATTCTTTCCGTTTTACTGACTTCAAAGATATTACACATACTCTCATTACATAATGAAAAGGTTTCTGCCTTCTTTTGCGTTCCTATTGAAAATGGGAAGAAAGAGTTTAGGAGAACTGTTGAAGGTGTAGGAAAACAACATGGCGTGCAGAGCTTAGTACAGACCAGAAGTTTTCACCAATAGTGCCTGACATTGAAGTTGATTGTAACGTCAGCCGAGCTGTGGGTTAAGTTTTGGACTATTAACCAAAAGGTCAGCAACTAGAAAAGTAGAGAAGGTACATGAGTCACAACTGAACACAGCTAGATATATTTTGCCAGAGCTGATCGTGAATGAAGAGTAGGCCAGAACTTCAGACCAGTGTAATTTGAACTCGTATTCTTGGTCCAGGCTGGTACGTTGATGTTAGGTGCCATCCAGTCTATGACCAATCAGAGTGACCCCATGAAAAGACCTGAGTCCTGCCCTATCTTGTGCAATCCTCACAATTTCTGGCATACTTGAGCCCGTTGCTGCAGTCCATCCTTCTGGTTGAGGGTCTTTCCAGACTGGTCTGAACCATTCAAATCATGTTTAAGGACTAATAGGAAGTAGGAGAGTGGGTAAATGGGTCGTTGTAAGAAAGAAAGGTACTTCTGAAAGTGATTGCTATTCAAATTAAAGAGAGATGTAAAGATTAAAGGAAAAATAATGGAAAATATCTTGTAAGAATATTAAAAAAAACCTTTTAAATTTAGTAATGTTTGGGTTGGACATTGAATATTGTATAGATGGGCGACGGATATGAAAAGTAAGGATGGAAGGAGGACTTTAGGAGGACTTGTATGGCGAAAAGATTAAAGTATAAATACTATTAAATGCCATAGAGTTGATTTAAAGACTGAGCCATGCTATGAAAAACGGATCTGAACTTTGTGTCATCGTGATCACCTCTGCTATACTTGAGCCCATTGTTCTAGTCTCTGTACATTAGAGTGGAAAAGTAACTTGTTTCTGTTGTTATGTGTCATTAAGTTGGAACCAACTCATAGCTGACAGCTCAGCAAAGTTTTCAGAGTCAGAAAATCTCAAACTAGGAGATTACTCTTCTTTCTCCTGTGGAACATTTGCTGGATTTGAACCATGTGCCTTTGTGTTGGTAACAACTCTTTACCAGTAAGCCACCAGAGTGCAAAAGTACTTTAACAACTTTTCAGTAATTTTTCATTGACATTCTTTGAAAGACTCCTGGTCATGTTACTTGACTGCATTGGTCTTAAAACATCCAAATGAACTGCATTTTCAATGTTATATAAGTCTGTAGTATTCGAATGAATATTCTTGCCTCTGTTTTTGCATTGCTTTGAACAACCACCATCTACTCAGCAAACTCCTATTGACCCTTCATCAGTAATATTGATAGATTATTATTTCCTAAGCCATTATCTATGATCCTCAGTACCATCCTCACAACTTTGAAAAAAGTAGAAACTGCTAAGGTCTTTGATGAGAAGAATGAATTAAAATTAACTTAGAAATATAGAAATTATTGTTAAAGAAACTTGATGCCCTTTTTTTCCATGGAGGTCAGTGGCAAAATTTTAAAAATTGATCTATGACATGACCTAAGAAATTTATGTGTACACTCTTGGTTTTTAAAATTATCTTTATAAAGGGAAAGAGGGTGGTATGATAGTGGAGAGGTGTACCATAGCCGGATAGGC
>NW_006399792.1:8749443-8755021 GCF_000299155.1 Elephantulus edwardii | reverse complement strand
TTATTTATTTTCTATCTATCTATCTATCTATCTATCTATCTATCTATCTATCTATCTATCTATTTATGAGTTGACTGGAATGGGATTTTTTTTCTGCTAAAGGTGGCTATATAGCAGGGAGATATGAATTACAATTTTAACTAGCTGTTTTCCATTAGACCAATAGGCAGTGTCATGATGAATGGAGAGGAAATTGAAACTGTCAACAGCTTCATCTTGTTTGGATCCACAGTTAACACCCTTAGTACCAGCAGTCAGGAAGTAAGGAGACAAATTGCACTGGGTAAATCTGCAGTTAGGGATCTCTCCAAATTATTGAGGAGTAGTGATATCAGTTTGAGGAATAAGGTCTGTGTGATTCAGACCATAGTCTTTCTGATGACTTGCTATGCATCTGAGAGCTGGATGATGAATAAGAATCACAGAAAAAGAATTGACACTTTTGAGCTGTGGTGGTGGAGAAGAGCACCGTACATTCCATGAATGGCCAAGAGAATGAACAAGTATGCCTTGGAGAGGGTGTAGCCAGAGTGCTCTTTGGAGGCAAGAATGATGAGGCTTTGCCTCGCGTATTTTGGACCTGTTACTAGGAGGTGCTATTCCTTGCGGAAGGACATGATGTTGGGAAGGGTGGAGGGTCGGTGAAGGAGAGGAAGACCCTCGATCAGGTCAATTGACACAATGAATGACTATTGTATTGGACTCGTGTGTCAGGAAGTGTGAGAATGGTGCCAGATAGAACAGGGTTCAGATCTTTTGTTCATGGGGTCATTACAAATCGTGCTTGACTCAGCATCACCTAACAACAACAATTTACACATTTATTTGTCTCTTTTATTAGATTCTTCTCGTTTAAGAGAGTAGACACTCATTCTGCAGAATTTTGTGTGTTAAAACTAATATCAAGTCTTTAAAACATGTTTATTACCAAAAAGGTAAATACTATAAAAGTGCAAATTTTTATGCAAGTTTAATTTTGTCTAAAACTCAGATAGTTCAAGCTATTTAGATTGCAGTATGTTCCAAGCATTTTCTACTCATTTGACACCTAGACAATACTTGTTTAGTACTTTGGGGAAAACCAATAAAATTATTTGTGGATGACTAAAAGTGAATATTTCAGGGACTCCACATGTCTCAGAATATACCATAGGATAAGGAGACCAAAGGTAATGATATTTAACAAGGTATTACAGATTGTTTAAGGTCCTTTCGATCGATAAAGCCCAGCTCCAATTCAAAGAATTAATGATTAGATTCAGTTCCTGAAAAAGAGAGTTTTAAAATATTTGTGCATATATTTTAACATCACTATAGCAAAAGAAAATATATACTTTCTAACCATTTGAATCTTAAATATAAGCAGTTAAGACCAAATGTGGTGTAATGTGACTTTAACATAAGAATTGCCCACATAAAAATTAAAACAAATTTATCTTACTTGGATAGTGAATCTTTGCATTTATAAATTAAAGAACATATATGGCGAGCTCTGGTGGCCTAGTGGCAAGAAGCTGCACTGCAATCCTGGAGGTGTGCGGATCAAATCCACCAGATGCTCTGCTGGAGAAGGAGGAACAATCTCCTCCTGTACCAGTCAGATCTGATTGATGGTACACACACACACACAAATAATTTAAAAAAAAAAGAACATATAATAGTGGGAACAGGTAATTCAATTCAGCTTAGAACTTTTTCGTTAATAGAAAACTGTTAAATAATAAACAGGCATTCTAATAAATACTAAGGGGAGCTCTGGTAGCCTAGTGGTAAAAAACCATGACAATCCTGAAGGGATGAGGTTCAAATCTACCAGATACTCCACAGGAAAAGTATAAGCAATCTCTTCTTGTGTGATTTATTGCCTCTGAAAACCTGCTGGAGGGTCAACTATGAGTTGGTTCTGACTCCATGGCATGCAACAACAGTAAATACTAGAGTATTTTCATAATAATGAAACTTATATATGATTATTACAGATTTCCAACTGATACCATTCAGCGTTCAGAATGGATCAGAGCTGTTAATCATGTGGACCCCAGAATCAAAAAGATTTGGATTCCGGGACCGGGTGCTATATTGTGTTCCAGACATTTTCAAGAAAGTGACTTCGAGTCATATGGAATGAGAAGAAAGCTAAAGAAAGGTGCTGTGCCCACTGTTTCTCTGTATAAGGTATAACTAGGTGAAAACAAAATTAAATTTTATAGGACCTTTTAAAATTAAGGTACATTATGGCTGGAATTTTCAGAATGAAAATAAACTAAAGTCTCAACAGAGATATAATAAATTAGACTGGTTAGAAAAAATATTTCTTTATCATGTATAATTGCGTTCTGTTTTGGAGCATTTTAAAAAATAGGGTGCATAAATACAAATAGTTTGTATAGAAAAAGATAAACACTGCTAACTAACCACCCTTCTCCTACTAATTAACAATGAACTTGGGCATATCAGAGATGTTGAGGATGACACAGGATAGGGCAAAGTTCAGATCTGTGTCATTATCAGCCTTAGTCAGCTACCAATGACAGTAATAACTAATCACAAAACATCTGCTAATGTATATCCATAGGGTGCTCTGGGGGCAGAGTGGCAAGGAGCTGCACAGCAATCCCGAAGGCACGCAGTTCGAGGCCACCAGCTGCTCCATGGGAGAAGGATAGCAGTCTCCTGCCATGCAGTAAACTGCCTCTGAAAACCCACCAGAGTGTCAGCTTCCTTGGGATATTTCCAACTCGATGGTACACAACAACAACATGTATCTGTAGTTATAGAATTCAGACCAGTAAGTCCAAAGAGTTTTCAAAATTCTTTGAAAATAATCTACACAATTATTTTTTTTAGCTCTTCCCAGTAATGTTATTCATCATGACCAAAATTTACCTAATTATAAGCATTGATATAGAAATATTTAGAAAATATGAGGCTTTTTATGAGTTAGTCCCAAGAATTTGTATTCTCTTTTTTTTTTCATTTGTATTTTATCCTTTCACTCAGCCACAGTTCTTGTTCATGGCTCAGTCATTTCCTGCGTAGTCTAAAATAACCATCTAATTTTTCTATCCTGACATTAACCTTACCTTCCTCTTACTCATTTAGGTTTTCTTTTCTTTAGTATCATTTTATGTCATTCCCCTATTCAGATGTATATTACTGTTGTTCCTTTTGTTGTTAAATCCCATCCAGTTGAGTGTGACTCATAGAGACCCTATAAACAACAGATTTTAACCCTGTCCTATCCTGCTCTATCCTTATATATCCCGGACACATTTGAGCCCATTGCTGCAGACATTGAATCATTCTATCTTGTTGAAAATCTTCTTCCTTTAATGGACCCTCCTTCTTTACAAGCAAGCATCCGTCTCCAGGGAATAGCCTCTCTCTTTTTTTTTTTTTTTTTTTTTTAGAATAGCCTCTCTTAACATCATGCCCAAAGAATGTGAGGTGAAGCTACACTATCCTTGCCTCTGAGGAGCACTTAGTTGCACTTTCTCCGAGATGTATCCATTTGTTCTTTTGGCAGGCTGTGGGATACTCAGCACACTTCTCCAAGGGTTGTGCCAACCCACAACTCAAATGCATGTTGTTAGGGGTTGTCAGACTTTTGGCAATCCATGGGATACTCAGCATCATTTTCCAAGGATTGGAACCAATCCACAACTCAAATGTATGTTGTTGATAGGGGTCATTGAGCCAAGTATGACCCATAGGGACCCTGTCAACAATAGATCTGAACCCTGTCTTATCCTGTGCCATCCTCACAATCTCTGACACACTCAAGCCCATTGCTAGTCACTTTGTCAGTCCATCTGGCTGAGGATAATCATCTCTTTTGCTGACTCTCCATTTTTCTAGTTACAATGTTCCTTTCCAAGAAATAGCCTCTCCTAACAACTTGCCCAAAGCACTCCACAACTTAAAGGGATCAGTTCTTCTCTCATCCTTATTCATTGTCCAACTCTCAGATGTATGGCAAGTGAATGAAATAACTATGGCCTGAATCAGGCAACCCTTAGTCTTCAAAATTACATTATTACACTTTAACGTGTGTGTGTGTGTGTGTGTGTGTGTGTGTGTGTGTGTGTGTGTGTGTGTTTTGTGTGTACCATCAAATTGGATCTGACTGGTATAGGAGGAGCTTGCCTCTCCTTCTCCAGCAGAGCATCTGGTGGATTTGAACTGCGTACCTCTGGGATTGCAGTGCAACTTCTTGCCACGAGGCCACCAGGGCTCCCTGCACCTTAACATTTTAGAGAGGTCTTCAACAACAGATTTATTAAATGCAACACATCTGTTTTGATTTCTTGACTTACTGGTGCTAAGGGTATTGACTGTGGATCCAAGTAGGATAAAATTATCTACAATTTAAATCTTCTCCCCATATGTCATGCTGTTGCCTATTGAGCCAGCGGGGAGGATTTTTGTTTTCTTTCTGTTGAGATGTGGTTCATATTGAAGGCTATAGCCTTTGTTTGGTTTTCTGTAGCAAGCATTTGAAATCCTCTTTGCTTCAGAAGCAAGGTTTTATCATCACCAAAATACATTTTGTTGATAAGTCTTTCTCAAATACTGGTGCCACCTTCTTATTCTGCTATGAATATTCTCAACATGAACAATTAGTCATTTTAAAAATTTTCTTAATTTTGTATAAAGTCAGTAATAAACCCAAACCTATTGCCATCAAATCAGTTACATCTTATTGTAACTCTCATGTGTTTTAGAGTAAAACAACTCCATAAAGCTTTTCTTGGCTGTACTCTTTACGGAAGCAGAATTCTAGGCCTTTCTTCCTCAATTAGTTGGCAACTTTTGGGTAAGTAGTGAAGTGGAAACTGCTTGCAATACTCAGGGATCTAAAGTCAATAATGTTGTGTACCATTGGGTCAGAACTGACCTGTAGCTGACTCTAGTGGTTTTTCAGAGGCAGTACATTGCACAGGAGGAGATTGCCTGTCTTTCTCCCATGGAGCAGCTGGTGAATTTGAACACACAGCTTTTGGTTGGCAGCACAGTGCCTCACCACGAAACCACCAGAATAACTAGAGACTTACTAATTAAAAATAATCTCTAAAAGAGGTATAAAGCATTGAACATGAATAATACGACCAGATGAGTTGTGCGATGACATCAAAGATATCTTCATGAAGAGAGCAGAAAAGTAGGAGAAAGAGAAGACAAAAATAGATGTCACAGGAGACTCTGAAAATGGCACTAGAGCATCAAGATGCCAAAATAAAGGGAAAAAAAATACAAAAGTAAAAGAGATGAACAGACGCTTTCAAAGGGTAGCTCAAGAAGACAAAGGAAAATATTACAACATAATGTACAGTACAAAGAGCTAGAGTCAGAATAAGTAAGAACTCTTTCAGGATTTCTCATGCTGAAAGAATTTGGAAAACAGATTCAAACCTCAAATTGAAGTACTGAGAGACACTATAAGAAAAATCTTGAGTGATCCAGAAAGTATCAAAAGAAGATGGAGAGAGACTACAGAGTCACTGTACCAAAAAGAATTTGTTGACACTGAAATATTTCCATTACCCATCAACAAATGAATGGATAGAGAAGCTGTGGT
>NW_006399792.1:8748190-8749343 GCF_000299155.1 Elephantulus edwardii | reverse complement strand
TGGTATGATAGTGGAGAGGTGTACCATAGCCGGATAGGCTCTATCACACAAATATATGTGTAATTTGAAATCATATTCTGCCAGAATTGTAGTGGGTTTTATTTTTAAATATGTAATCATGAACTCTATAAGGAGGAATATGGCATCAGAATTGGAGGAAGACTCAACAGCCTGCATTATGCAGATGATACAACCCTGCTTGCTGAAACTGAGGAGGACCTGAAGCACTTGCTGCAGAAGGTCAAAGACTACAGCCTTCAATATGGATTGAAGCTCAACATCAAGAAAACAAAGATTCTCACAACTGGACTGATTGGCAGCATCATAATAGATGGTGAAGAGATTGAGATTGTTAACAGCTTCAGTTTGTTTGGCTCCACAATCAACACTCTTGGTACCAGCAGTCAGAAAATCAAGAGACAAATTGGGAAAGTCTGTTGTCAAGGACATCTCCAGAGTACTGAAGAGCAACGATGTCAGTCTGGAGATTAAGAAGTGCCTGATTCAGATCATAGTCTTCACAATTACAATGACTAGGGATAATAGACGTCAGAAGAGACTCTGAATATTGCACTGGAGCACAGAGAAGCCAAAGCACAAGGAAGAATTCAAGATGCTAAAGAGCTGAAAAGAAGATTTCAAAAGCAGCGTGGGATGACAAAGTAGAATATTACAATGAAATGTGCAAGGAGTTGGAGTCAGAAAATCAAAAGGCCGAACTTGCTCAGCATTTCTTAAGCTCAAGGAACTCAAGAACAAATTCAAACCTCGAGTTGCTATAATCGAAGATGCTTTAGGCAGAATATTAAACGATCCAGGAAGTATTAAAAGAAGATGGAAAGAATATACTGAGTCACTGTATCGAAAGGAATAGGCAGACAGAGAATTTAATGAAACAACATATGAGCAAGAGCTTATGGTGCTGAAGAAGTTCAGGCTGCTTCAAAGGAAATGGCAAAAAAATAAGGCCCCAGGAATAGATGGTATACCAATTGACATATTTCAACTAACAGAAGCGGCCCTGGACATGCTCACAAGTTGTGCCAAGAAATCTGGAGAACAACCACTTGGCCAACTGACTGGAAGAGATCTATATTTGTTCCCATCGCAAAGAAGGGTGACCCAACAGAGTGTGGAAACTATAGCACAATAT
>NW_006399792.1:8729251-8730372 GCF_000299155.1 Elephantulus edwardii | reverse complement strand
CACTATGCAACCTTAATTGTGTACTCTTGTGATTTCCATTCTTCTTAATGTTAGTTGTAATTTGTTCTGATAAACCCACTGTCTTTGCATAGTCATCATTCTGGTATTCTCAGCTTCCAGTCAAGATCTATCTGGCACCAACGATTATATCCTTGGTGTCACAGGCTCTTCTAAATCTAGCCTGAATTTCTAGTGTTTTTTTTGTTTGTTTTTTTGTACTGTTCCAACTTTTTAAATACTGTTCAGCAGGATTTTATTTGTGTGTGATATTAGTAATGTTATATGATAATTTCCACATTTTGTTGGGTCACCTTTTTTGGGGGTATGGTATCAACTATCAATCTCTTCCAGTCAGTTAGCCAGTTAAGCAGGATTTTGGTGTTGTTTTTTTTTTATTTATTTCTTGACATAGATTGGTGAGCATGTGCAAAAGGACACCTGTTTGTTGAGAACTGTGTCAATTCATATTCCATTTCATATTCCATCAGTTCCTGGAGATTTCTTTTTTCTAGGAAAAAATATGTGTTTTTCTAAGAAAAATATGTCTGGGAGAAAGTTCAATCCAACAACAAGAAGCTACTCCATGGGAGAAAGACAGGATAATTTGTGTCCCTAAAGATTATAGCCTTGGGAACCCAGAGGACCTTGCCCTCTTCCCTAGAGGGTTGCTGTGAGTTGGAATTTATTTCAGTGGCAATAGGTTTCTTTTTTCCTTTTTTCATTTTTCCTTGTTATTTTAATCATTTCAGAAACTTTTCAACATCTTATTAAAATTTCTATGTAGATGTAGTGAAACCAGTTTACTTGTATCATTCTATGCATTATACATTTAAAAACCCCGAGATTGTGACCTTTTCTTTCATAACTCTCTCCTATAACCCAGTGAGCACATTATATTCATTACCATTGTGGTTTTTACATAACCAATTATGCGGAGAATAACCTTAATTCTATATTTCTGATGTAGGTTCCTTAAGTTGAACATGTTAAAGGTAAAGCAAGACAGAAAATTCTAAGACAGTCAATGCCAGATCATCATGAAGATGTTCCTGCAGAGGATCATCTTCAAGGATATGAACATGTATGGCTAAGCACAATTAATAAGAGTGCATCTAAATTCC
>NW_006399792.1:8713846-8728216 GCF_000299155.1 Elephantulus edwardii | reverse complement strand
ATTCAAAGGAAGGCAAAGTTAAGAATTGTCAACTTATTTTTTTCATAAACACAGCAGAGATTTTTTACTTTTAGGAAAGTTATGTGATATTGTTAGGAAGTAGTGGTACATAACTAAAAGAAGAGGTTTTGTTTTTAAGAGAATACATAATAACGAGGGTCACACTAAAAATCAGAGGTGGATCTTTTCATCGCTCATAGGTGAGATCGTGTAGTCTAAGCAATACCTTATCCCCAGAATATTTCTTGTATCTAATTTTCATCTTTGAATAAAATGGCAACCAATGCAATAATAAATGTCATTGTACCTATTTTATCCAGTTATTTCCAGTTCCTCAAAATATTTGCACCTAGTTTGCCAGTGAATAGTAAACTGATTCAAGTTGAATCTGTTCTCTTCCCCATCTCTAGTGAAAAGATCCAAGGTAAACAGAATAAAGTGGCCAAGAGGCTTTAAAATTGGATATTAACTCTCAACAAGCTCAGTTAAGATTTTAAATTTACATTCAAATTTTGATGTCCGGTTCATTTTATAGCAAATGCTATAATTTATTCTGAAAATGTTACTATGCATATTTTTTCAATCACAAACAATAAATACATTTATCTTAACAGATTTTAAGTGGGAGTTGTATAACTGAAGAGACACATCTGAGTACTCTACAGAAATGAAACAGTTTGCATGTACTCTCTACCTATGCAGTAGCAAAGTTTATGATTATGTAAGAAAGATTCTTCAGCTACCTCAGTCTTCCATCCTCAGAATGTAAGTGCACTGTTCCTTCAATGAATTATATATATCACAGCTATTAATATTCAAACCATAATGTATTACTCTATTTTCTCAAAAATTTTGTGATATTTACATGTTATCATTGTTGTTATTATGTGCTCTCTAGTTAGAGCTGACCGTTGACCCTCCAGTGAATTTTCAGAGGCAGTAAATTACACAAAAAGAGATTGCCCAGCTTTCTCCATGGAACAGCGGGTGGATTTGGCCCACATGGCTTTGAATTTGCAGTGCAACTCCTTACTGCTCAGCCACCAGTGTTCCTTAGAGGATATTATGACAACAGCTATGTTGTTGTTCTTGTTATGTGCCATTGAGTCACTTGCAACTCATAGCGACCCTGTGTACAACAGCCCTGAAACCTGCTCTATCCTGCTCCAACTTTACTGTCTCCAACACACCTACCCCCATTACCTCAGTCACTGTATCAATCCATCTAATCGATGGTCTCCCTCTCTTTCTCTGTCCCTCCACCCTCCTAAGCATGATGTCCCTCTCTAAGGACAGGTCCCTCCTTGCAACATGCCCAGAGTATGTCAGACAAAACCTCAGAATCCTTGCCTCTAAGGAGCAGGCTGGCTTCACCCTCTCTAGGATGACTCTGTTCTTTTGGCAGCCCATGGTATATTCAACAATCTTCTCCAGCACCACAGCTCAAATGAATCAAGTATCTTTCTTTAACCCCTAGTCATTGCCCAGCTCTCTGATGCATAGCAAGCAATTGCGAAGACTATAGCCTGGATCTGGTGCACCTTAGTCTCCAGCCTGACGTCATTGGTCTTCAGTACTCTGGAGAGGTCCCTGACAGCCGACTTTCCCAATGCACTTCATGACAACAATAATAACCAACAAAAAGAAAGACATCTAGTCTGACAAATGTTTACTTCTCCCAAATGTTAGGGAAAATTCCAGAGAGGAATATTTTCAACTGAAAATATTATAATTTCTAATATGCTACAGTTAGTTTTATATAGAACTATCCTGGAAAGTCTAGAACAATTCTGGATTGATAATGTTGGTCTGTGGCAAAGCACACCACTTCCACTCAGTGCTATCAAGTGAATTCCAACTCATAGGACCCTATTGAGGTAGAATTGCCCATAGGATTTGTAAGCATGTAAATTTTACAGAAGCAGTCAGCATTATTCAGTTACATTTACTAAGATCATTTGGTTGATGTAAAACCCTATGGGCCACAGTGCACCAGCCAACAATCAGTCATGAAGATGGCACAGGACAAGGTATGAATTCATCTATTGCTGTGGGATTACTGACTGACTCAGTGGCAGCTAACAACCAATTCATTAGTCATATCTTCTCTTCACTGGTTTTAAAGTATGGCTTCCTGGTTTTTTACTTTGGTTTACATAGAATATTCTAAATGACTTCTCATCTCCTCTCTTCATGCCCCCCCCATGCTATTACTTCCCATAGATCTGTATCAACCTCTAAATTAAATCTTCTGTGGTATCTCCAGTTCATTGTATCTTTTCTTTATGTCATTTTGTATTGTAACTTTTGCTATAACATGATTTGGAGTTGTAATTCAAGTTCCGAAATGATTGTTTATTTCTTTGGATAGTTATAACTGAGGTACTATATTTAAGTGCAGGTCTATAATGTAACAATTTATGTAGATACAATGTATAAGGATCTAAATGGTAGCAATGTAAAACATTTAATTCCCTAAAATAATAAAATAACTAATTCCATAAAATAATCACTGTTAGCAATTTGGTACATATCCTCCCACACATTATTTTAATATCTTTGTTGATTTACCAATCCATAAAATTTAAGTGACAACAATAACATACGCTGACAGGTTTGGAAGCAGGAGTGGTATCCACTTCCTAATAACATGCCTCCGGAAACTCTATGAACTTTGATAATGTTGATAGTTGTAGAGGGGCTTCAGGCCTCTTGTTCATAGGATTGCTATGAGTCATGCTCGACTCAAAGACAATCAACAACAAAAACAACAAAATTTAAGTGTAGATACACATACAGATATACAGACATGTAGTTCTTCTATAATGTTTTATTTCTAGCACTTTTACATTTTGAACAGATTTCTACTAAAAAATATATCGTGCCTAATCCATAGGGTCACTGTCAGTCATACTCGACTCAATGGCATCTAGCAACAGTCTGTTTTAGGGAACTCTGGTGATATAGTCTATAATCAAAGGCAGAGAAAGACGAGAAATCTCTCATGAAATTAACAGCCTCAAAAAACCTGCTGGAGGGTCAGCTATGAGTCAGTTCACACTTAACAACAATAAATTTGAGTTTTCTGCCCAAGTGTAAGGATGCCTGGTGATGTGGTACATTGTTTACTGCTAACCAAAAAGTCAGCATTTCAAATCCCCCGGTGGTCCTAAAGGATAAAGATGGGCAGTCTCCTCTCATAAAGATTTACACCTGTGGAAATGTGACTGATGGTTGATTGGAGTTGGTATCAACTCCATAGCAAGGCTATGTTTAAGTGCTTGGAGCGCTTGTGGGGCAGTGGTTCATATACTTAGCTGCTAACCAGAAAGGCTATTGGTTTCAATCATTAGCCTCTCCAGTGGAGAGGGAGATGGCAGTCTGCTTCCATAAGCATTTACAGGCTTAGAAACCCTGTAAGGCAGTTCTGCTCTGTCCTAGGATTGCTGTGAGTTGAAATTGAGTCAATGGCCAGCGGTCATTGGCATCCTTAAGTACTAGGTTACTATATCATTATATTTAATATGCATTTATTCAAGAAATATGCATTTATTATTGAGCAAGAACAGCTAATGGGGCAGAAGGAAAACCAGGAGATGATTATGGTCCACAAGTCAAGTATAGAAAGTATTTTAAGAAGAACATAGTCCAATATGTCAAATGCTGCTGGGTAGATCAAGTCCGAGGAAGACAGAGAATTATCATTGGATTTTTCAAGATCATTGATCTCCAGAACAGTTAAGTGGAATGGTGGAGAATGGTTGTATCAAGAGAGACTTGAAAGTGAAGAATCAGAGGCAATGACTGTAGACTATTTCAAGTTTTTCTGTGAAAGAGAAAAGAAAAATGAGCTTAAACTAGGTTTTCCCCAACATGGGTTGTGAATTAGTTTTAAGATGACAGACGTTTCAGGATTCTTTACATCAACAGGAATGTTAGATAGAGGGAAGATGGTGGTAAAGTACAAAAGAAAGAATACTTGCAGAAGTGGAGTCCTTAAGAATCCAGTGCCCTCCCAGAGGATGCCTGACCTTAGGAACATGGATAATTCACTTCAAAGAAGGCAGAGATTCACATAAATAGGTATTATGTAAATAGGGAAAGTGCACCGCATATAGAAAGGATGAGTTTTGTTTACATTTTATCCCAAGGAAAGGACCTTTACAACTCAGGGGTGGCTGTTCAGGAACAGACTTTGTTGTTAGGTGCCATTGAATTGACTCCAAATCATCTCTGTACGTACAACAGAAGCAAACACTACAGATGCTGCACTGCCCTTATAGTCTCTGCTGAGCCGTCATTGTAGCCACCATGCCAACCTGTCTTGGTGAAAGTGCCTCCTTTTTTCTACCACGTATGATGACCTTCTTCAGGGATTGAGGGTTGCTTTAGTACCATTCGACGTACATTTCCTTGTATCCTTTTGTTATTTCACTTGAGTTTCATTTTCCCCTTTTATATCTTCCAGTTGGTTATCCACATGCAAACCCAGTCCAGGTTTCAACAGCAACGTGTTTTCATTCCTTCAACAAAGAGTAGAGACTGGAAACCAATTCTATCAATATTGTTCACTGATTATAAAGAGCATCTCTCTCAAACAAAAACTGTAGTGGGACCCCAGCAGTCATTATCTGCAAGGATTTATGGGCTTTGATCTTGGCAGCCTTGACGCCGATGAGACCCCATTACCCTCAGAAATTATTTTGCTAATGGCGGTGGGTATTTTTGGTAATTGGAGAACACCTCTCGGGTACTTCTTTGTAAACAATACGTCTGGATGTTTGCAAGCTCAGCTGCTTCATCTGACTTGGCAAATTGAGCAACATCAGCATCACAGTCCAGGCTGTTACATCTGACACCACAGCTCGCAGTGTTCAAATGGCCAAAGCCAAAGCCCTGGGTGTACGTTTCAATGAAGATGGCATGTAGTCTACAGATTACATACTTTTTTTATTCTTGCCACTTGCTTAAGCTAATAAGAAATGCATTTCAGCATTTTCAGAGCATCATGTCAGTTAATGGCACAGCACACTGGCAGCACCTTGTGGACTTAGTAGTCCCAAAGGATCAGGAATGGAAAGAACCCCAAGAGAACTTCCAAATTTGAAAAATCATGTGCTGAAAGTCAACTGTGCTGCCCAAATCTTCAGTGAAAATGTAGCTCGTGCCTTAGAATACTTGTTATCTATACACCTGCCCCCTTTTCAAAACTGCTTGGGTACCATCCATTTTTTATGCTTAATTAGCAATCTGTTTGATGTCTTTAATAGTAGAAACTGTTATGGAAAGGGACTTAAGGGGCCACTATTATCCGAAACCTATGGTAAGATAAACCACATGTTCACAGAGGCCAAGAAATTTTTTTGTTACTTTATCTGATACAAGTAATAATCAAATAACTAGAGGTAAGCGAAAATAAGATTCCAGAATTTTTGCTTAATGCCAAAAGCTTAAAATGGCTCTACCAAAATTATGTCTTCACAAAGGTCATGCCATTTTCATACCTTCTAACTTATAAATTCAGTCAGGATCACCTAGAAGTATTTCTAAGGAAACTTAAGCAGGTATTAGTAGCCAATTCAGTTCCTACCTGCATGGCCTTCCAAAAAGCTTATCATTATTTGGAGACTAGATACAGATTTCAAGACCAAGTTTTTTAAGTAGGGTAAGCATCTTTGACATTTCAGTTGCTCAAAGGACAGACATGACACTTCAGACAGTTCTGCAGTATCAGTGTGATGGCAGCGTTGGAAAGCCTCTTTTTCACAAGGAGGATATTTACCAAAACTGGTCAAGTTGCTCACTGAGGGAGGTCTTACTGGACTTGTCGGATCACAGGCAAAAGCTCGCCTACTGTGCTGGCTACATTGCCAATAGGTTAGCAACCGTTGTAACTTGTGAGGACTGCATCGCTGCACTGTATGCTTCAGATGTAAAAGCCTGTAAAATTGGGTCATTGTTATGTGCTAAGAAGAAGAATGGGTTGCATTTCCCTTCAGAAAATCTATTGTCAGGTCATAGACATCTGTGAGTGAGTTAGAAGACTCTATTCAAGAATGGGCATCTTTGAACTAGTTCCTAAAAGGGGAGAATTGTATCTTCAACAGGAAATACTGTATGAACTTTCTTGGCATATTTCTCTTTTTTCTGATTTGGATGAACATCTTTTTGATGGAGAAGTGTGTGCCATCAATCCTTTGTAAAGTTGTTAAAGGATATAATAGTATGTTTCTTAAGTATCAGACCTAAAGGCGTGCCTTAGTATGCTTTAAAATACCACCCAGAAAGATTTAAATGAAACTGTTATTAAAAAAACCACTAGTCATCTTTATAAATTACCATATTTTAATTTTACCAAAATATGGTAATCTTCTAAAGATAACTAGTGTTTCCCACTAGTGTAGTCATCACTTATTACTTATAAACAACTCTTAAATTATATTAACAAAATTGTTATTAATTAGCATGGTTTTATTGTTAAAGCTTAACTTACTGTTATTTTATACATTCATATATACAGTGGGCAAGTGTGCAATTCTGACTCATTAGAATTTCTATTTATTCAGTCATAAAATCTGGTACTATAAAAAAATAAATCAATAAAACTCACTCCTAAAAATTTTTTTTAAAAAAAATCTGCTGGTTCTTTGGTTTGGCTTGCATTATTTCAGAGTTACCCAAAATGAAGAAAGCGAGTCAAAAGGGGCAGCCTAGCCAACACCTGTAGTCTTTGAATTCATGATAAGACTGTTTACTATGGCCAGAAATACTTTTAAGGACCTCTGGTGGCCTAGTGGGTGAGGAGTTGCACTGTCAACTTAAAGGCACGAAAGGTTCAAATCGACCAGCTGCTCCTAAAGGAAAAGATGGACAGTTTCCTCTACTGAGATTTACAGTGTCTGAAAATCCACTGGAGGGTCAGCTGTGAGTGGTTCCAGTTGGGTGGTACATAACAGCAGCATAGCTACTTTTAACTTACTCAATCGACTTTAAAAATAAAGGTGACTAACACCAAGAGTGACCAACATCTCTCTTTATTCTATAAATAAAACATTGATTCCAGACTCTTAAATTTGATACTTAAAAAAAGTATATAATTTTTATTAAATAAAATTTGCTGCTGATTTAAAAAGTAAACTAACAAATATCAAAGAACCTCCTTACTGGTAACCTAAAATGTGAGCATGAGCTGTTAGTCAGGAAAAAAGTGAGGCAAAGCCTCATTATTCTTGCCTCCAAAGAGCACTCCAGCTGCACCCTGTCCAAAACATACGTTTGCTCTCTTGGCTGTCCATGGGATGGTCAGTGCTCTTCTCCAACATCACAGATCAAAGGCGTCAATTCTTCTGTCATCCTTTTTCATTGTCCAGCTCCCAGATGTGTAGCAATTAATTGGGAAGATGATGGCCTGAATCAGATGCATCTTAGTCCTTAAATGGACATCATTACTCCTCAATAATTTGGAGAGGTCCCTAACTTCAGATTTTCCTAGTGCAATGTGTCTCCTTATTTCCTGACTGCTGGTACCAAGGGTGTTAATTGTGGATCCAAGTAAGATGAAGTTGCTGGCAATTTCAATCTCCTCTCCATCTATCATAATGTTGCCTATCAGTCCAGTGGTAAGAATCTTTGTTTTCTTGACACTCAGATGCAATCCGTACTGAAGGCTGTATTCTTCATAGGGTCTGAAAACCCTATGAACTCTTGTGTTCATAGTGTGGCAAAAATAACGAAACATATTCAGTGCTGAATAATGAGATTTTAAATGTGATAAATTGAGAAAAAAAGATGGTCAATTAATGCAACAGATATGAACATTTTAAAATCTTGTAATTGTTATGTTATGGGCTGTCAAGTAGCCTGTGACTCATAGCAACCCTAAGTACAGCAGCTCTGAAGCCTGCCCTGTCCAGAGACAGCCTCACTGATTCTAATACACCAACCCCGTTGCCCCAGTTACTGTATCAAGCCATCTCATCTGGTGTCTTCCTCTCTTGAGCTGTCCCTCCACCATTCTGAGCATGATATCCTTCCCCCAGTGCTGGTCCTTCCTGGCTTGTCATATATTTAGCAAACATCTAGATAATGAAATGTAAAGAGTTTTCTCAGATTTGAAAAGATAGATGGAAAAATATATAAGGTCATGGACCTTCATAAATAAGAGTATTTTAATGGATCAAAGAAACAACATAGTATCATTCACCTATGTATATAAAGCATCTTGTCTTTGACTTCACAATACTTAACCTAATATGAAAATATAAAATTATTTTAAAAAATTGAATCTGTAAAAATCAGCATGTCAAGTTGTCCTCCTTTAAAGGTATGTTTTATATTTGTGTTTATTCTACCTCAAATGAAGCTTTAGCCTTTCAAATGTAAACAACAGTGCTTTTTATAAAGGAGCTGTCCCTGAGAAATTTTAATAATGTATTTTTTTTTTGTTTGCAATTAGAAGGGCCTTAAATATACCAAGATAATCTTGCCTGTCTAAATTAAAAACCTCATTGTCCCGTTGCTGGGACTGACTCAGAGCTGACACTCTGGCAGGGTTTCTAAGACTGGAAATTACATAGATTTCCCCATCTTTCAACCCAGGGCCTCTAGATGGATTCAAATTGCCAGGGAGGTGCAGGCTTTGGGTTAGCAGCCAGTTCTCTATGCCTTTGCCTCAAGAACTCCCTGGTTTGTAAAGAATTGTCCTTAAGTTATTACTTTACATAAAGGCAAATTTTATACTGCTTATATACATAAAACTAGGTACACAGCTGTAGCCTCTAAAGTTCTTTGCTGTGATATGACTAATGCATGTATTTATATATTTTAAAGAAATTAATGTTTCCATTAAGTATGGATAATATGGAGCATACAAATGTTGAATATTACTACTACCATAGTTTGTTCTTCTCCTTGTGAAAAGGTCCCAGGTTTGATTTGCTTTATAATGAAAAAATTTTCCTATAAATTACTCAAATCCAATTAAGGCAAATTGCTTATGATTTCTGCCTTGATTCTTTGTTCTTTTCTCTTAAGAAAAAAACTCAAAAAATTCCATCCAAAAATGCACTCATCCCATTTTTCAGTTGTCAGTGGAATTAGCAATTGGATAGCCACATGTAAGCTAAGCTGGATCTCTACTTCAGACCAGAGATTCTCATGATTAAAAGACTTTAAAGATCTAAGTATAAACCATAATGCTCTTAGAATAAGAGCAAATCTTTGTAATTTAAATTACATAATAGTGTCTTAGATATAACAAAAGCACAAGCAACAAAAGGGGGGAAAGGCGAATTAGAATTATACTTCCTCAAAATTCTTATGCTTCAGAGGACATTTTCACGGGAAAAATAATTTTAAAATCCTATATATTAAGGAACTTATATCTAGACTATGAAAATATTTCTACAACTCAATAATGACAATCCAGTTTAAAAACGAACCAAGGGTCTAATAGTTATGTCTCTAAAGATTACAAAAGGCCAATAAATATATGATCAAAATTATTAGCCATCAAGAAAATGTAAATAAAAACCACATGAGATACCACCTCATGCCCACTAAACCTCAAACATGAATGAATGAATTCACTGCCTGATAGTCAATTGTGACTCACAGTAACCCTCCACCAAGGGTCCTAGCCTGTACATCTTTATGGGAGGAGTTGGCTTCATCTCTTAAGGAGTAGCAAGAAGATCCTGATCTTTTAGTTAGCAGCCCAATCTGTAATGCAGTAAGATGGCTATAATTAAAACAAAGGGATAGAGGGAAGGAACAATTGGAATCCTAGAAAAAGTGTTGCTAGAAAAAGTGTAAACAGAGAAGAAACTTTGCAAAAGCCTTGCAGTTACTCAAAATATTAAGTACAGTTAACAATATTCTTCATAATAACCCAAACATCCAAGAAATCCAATGGCTGTCATCACTATATCAATAGATACAATGTGATACATACAAAAAGAAGACATATGTGTATATATTTGTAACAAACTACCAGACTTGCAAGGTGAATATAATTTTGCATTCCAGTCAGCAACATATGAAAATTTTGAGTTGTCTTACTTCTTCCATAACATTTGGTACCTCCAGGTCTTAAAATCAAGGGAGAGTCCTTTAACTAATTTCTTTTCCTAAATGTTTGACTAATGGACAAAGACAAGAAAAAATGTAGGATTATGTCCAGGAAGAAAACAAATGGTCATGACAAAGACAGGAAAGAAAAACCAAAACGATGTCTGAAGATACTCTGAAACTTGCACTAGGGTATGTTGTTAGGTGCCGTTGAGTCGAGTATGACTCATAACGACCCTATGAATAGCTGATCCAGACCCCATCCTATATCCTGTGCCATCCTCACACTTCCTGACACACTAGAGCCAATTGTGGCAGTTACCCTGTTGATCTACCTGGTTGAGGGTCTTCCTCTCCTTCACTGACCCTCCATCCTTCCCTGCATCATGTTCCTCTGCAAGGAACAGCACCTCCCAGCAACATGCCCCAAGTATGTGAGGCTGTAGCAGCATCATCCTTGCCTTCAAACAGCACTCTGGATGCCCCCTTTCTAAAACCTATTTTTCTTTTAGCAGTCATGGGATGTTCAGTGCACTACAATATAGAGAAGCCAAAACCAAAAGTAAATGCTGAAAGAAGATTCCAAAGGGCAGTTCGAGAAATATTGTAACTAAATGTGCAGAGGTGGAGTTATAAAATAAAAAGGGAAGAACATCCTCAGCATTTCTCAACCTGAAAGATCTGAAGAACAAATTCAAACACTGAGTTGCAATACTGAATTAGTCTCTGTGGAAAATCATGACAATTCAGGAAGTGTTAAAAGAAGATGTACTAAAAGAATCACTGTACCAAAAAGAATTGGTCAACACTGGGCTATTTCAGAAAATAGCACAAGATCAACGAAGTTCAAGCTACATTTGAAGGCATTAGCAAAAAGGCTTCCAATTGATGGCATACAAATTTATTTGTTCTAACAAACAGATGCAGCCCTGGATGTACTCAATAACCAATGCCAAGAAATTTAGAAGATAGCTTAAAAAGGTGATCCAATAGAATGTGCAAATTATTGAATATCATTAAAGATTTACCTTTCTCATGCAAGTAAAATCTTGCTGAAAATTATTAAACATTGGCTGGAACAGCAAACACAGTGACAGAGAACTGCAAGAAATTCAAGCTGGATTTAGAGGCCATGATTGCAGGGATGTAATTGCTGATGTCAGATGATCTTGGCTGAAAGCAGAGAATACTAGCAAGGTGTCTCTGTTGTATTGACTCTGCAAAGGCATTTGGCAATGTGGATCAGAACAAATTAGTACTAACACTGAGAAGAATGGGAAATCTATAATGCTTAGTTGTGCTAATGTGAAACCTCTACATAGACCAAGATACTGTTCAAACAGAATCAAGAACACTGCATGGATAAAAAAATCAGAAAAGTTGTGTATCAGGATTGTATCCTTTTCCCATACCTATTCAATTTGTATGCTGATCAAATAATTCAAGAAGCTGTAAGATGTAGGAGAAACATGGGTGCTGTCCTGTGGGACTTTATTGCCTTTGAAAACCCACTGGAGGATCAACTATGAGTTTTGACTCAATAGCAGCAACCTACTATAAGAATGTGGCCTAAGTATTGGAAGAAGATACATCAAAAACTTGTGTTGTGCAAATAACACAATCTTGGTTGCAGAAAGTAAAGACTTGATGCACTTACTGCAGAAGATAAGACTACAGCCTTCAATATGAGTTACATTTCAAAATAAAGTGAAAATCCTACCCAGTGGGCCAATAGGCAACATCATGATATTGTTGTTGTATATGCAGATTGTCCATCTTTCTCCTGCAGAGCAGCTGAAGGATTTGAACTGTGTGGCAGTGCAGCTCTTTACCACTAGGCCCCCAGAGCTCTTCATCATGATAAATGGATAAAAGGTTGAAGTCATTAGTAATGTAATTTTACTTGGATCCACAAACAACACTCATGGTAGCAGCAGTAAAAAAATATTTGTTGCATAGGGAAAAATCTGTCAAGAACCTCTCCAAAGAGGTTCCTGCTCTAAAAAGCAAGGATGTCAGTTTAAGGTGTTCCTGATGCAAGCCATTTAGTATTACCAATTGCCTCCTGTGCATCTAGAATTTTAACAATGAGAAAGGCTGACAGAAGAATCATCAATGCCTTTGAATTGTGGTGTTGGAACAGAAGACTATTCTATGGAATGCCAAAAGAATAAGCAAACCTGTCTTGAAGGGAGGGCAACCAGGGTGCTCCTTTGAGTTAAACGTCACCTCACATACTTTCAGCATGTCAGCAGCAGGTGTCAGTCTTTGGAAAAAGATATCATGCTGGGAAAGGTGGAGGGTCAGAGACTTTCAACAAGATGGACTGATAAAGTGACTTTACCAATGGGCTGGAGCACGTTGGAGATCAGAAGGATGGCATAGAAGAGGGCAAGGTTCATATCTGTTCAAAAGGTCATTATGACTCATAGTCAACTCAATGGCTTGTCAACATTTTGGGTACTATTGTAAGCGGTAATAAAAAATTTTCTGTCTCTAATGTATGGAGAACTCCAGTGACTGTTCTATTACTGATCTTGGTAATCTTACTAATTCTAGTAACTGTTAAGATTTTTTTTTTCTACAGAAATGAGCCTGTCATCTACAAACGAAGCTGATTTTATTGATTCTGAAGATGTCCTCTCCCCTTCCCCCCACCCCAGCCTAACTGCCTGTAGGCTTTTTTGGAGATGCCTTTTTAAGTGTAGATCTTCCTATTAAGTTTGCTTAGGGATTTTAAAATGTTAAAAATTTATAAACAGCTGTTGTATTTTGCCAGGAACATTGCTCTAGAGATTTTTAGTATACTTGCAAACATAATCTTCAACCTTTTAAAATAAACAATCCACGACTTTACTATCTTTGGAGTTACTTTTTGTCTCTTTGAAGTCTGGTTTTTCTTTTGTCTGTTGCTCCAGTGATTTCGATTGATATTTTTTATGCTAAACTGGTCTTGTATTTCCTTGAGTAAGACACAATGTACTAAGCTTTTAATATACTTCTGGATAACATTTGCTAAAAAATTAGTCACATAGATGTCTCCATGATGTAACAAACAATCAGCCTGAACACAGTTGTTTCTAACTGCTGTGAATGAAGACTAAGAATACTTTCACAAAACTTATTTTTAAAATAAGACTAAAAATTTCATTATATAAAACAAGTGGGATTAGAAAAGGTCACATTTTTGTCTCTAAGGATAATAGATATTGGTGAAATTTGCATTCAAGAAATGCTAATAAAGAGAGGAAAAACTTTAAATAACTTATAGTATATAAAGTAACAACAATAAAAGCTTGTTTTCTGAGGAGTTTCCTTCTGCCTTGGATAGATGCTTCAGAATTTCTACACAGAAGACTCAAAGAATGCAACACGGTCAGAGGAGGGCTGGAGATTCAAGTTTGAAACTGCGTATGCAAAAAAGTATTCATTCTCTTAGTTTTTGTGTTATAAAACAGTAAAAATAGAAAACTTTTCTATAGGTTATTTTATTCATATTTTACATAAGACTGAGAAATGTCAGTTGTCCATAGCAAAGAATGGGGAAGTAAAAGTGCTACTTGCCAACACTACTACCTCTGAAGTCATTCCCAAACCATTTTTTTTTATTACCAATAACATTGTTTCACAGTTCAGAGATAAGACCTATGTGTTGCTTTTAGTTCTTGAGAGAAAGGGAAGAGAGGAAAGCTTATCATAAAAGCATCCCACTTTAAAAGGCCAGTAGAACAAACTTCTGGTCAACTTCTGGTGAGAAAAAAGAACAGAAGACTAAAACCCTTTTAAAGCAGTTTGTTAATAAGACTAAACAAAATGGTATTTTTTTTACTTGTGTGCTTTTAAAAATGTCAAATTTACTTGAAAAATGAGATCACTGAAAAGGTTTCTTGCATATTAAATGTGGTGCATTAAAACAAAAAAAAAATGCAAAACCTTTTTTTTTACAGAATAGTATAAATGTTTATTTTCCTTATGATTTACTTTGCTGTCCTGTTATTACAATATAGAAAAGTGTATTCTTTGAATAGCTCTAGTAAATATAAATTTAATCTTTCTACTTTGGGATGTAAATAGAGCTAAAAAATTATATACCCAACCCTCCCCCAAATAGTCTTTGAAAATTGTTGAAGGTGGCTAATAATCTTGTTCAGCAATTTGATGCAAATGCCTAAATACAAAAAGTTGTTTAGTAAGTACTACAACAGTAACGGGGAAAGGCTTAATACTTTTAGAGAGCTTCTTGAAAATCAGAAAAACTAGTAGCATTTGATTGCACCTTTAAATTTTTACAAGCAAAACATT
>NW_006399792.1:8706920-8708341 GCF_000299155.1 Elephantulus edwardii | reverse complement strand
GAGGGTCAAGGACTGCAGCCTTCAGTATGGATTGAGGCTCAATGTCAAGAAGACAAAGATTCTCACCACTGGACCAATTGGCAGCATCAGGATGGATGGTGACTAGATTGAGATTGTCTGCTTTAGTCTGCTTGGCTCCATGGTCAACACTCTTGGCACCAGTAGCCAGGAAATAAAAACAAAACTAAACAAACAAAACAAAAAACGTATTGCAATGGGAAAGTCTGCTGTTAGGGATCTCTCCAAAGTAATGAAGAGCAATGGTGTCACTATGGAGACTAAGGTGCGTCTGATACCGGCTATGGTATTTGCAATCAATTGTTATGCATCAGAGAGTTGGACAATGACTAAGGAGGATAGAAGAACTGATGCCTTTGAGCTGTGGTGCTGGAGAAGAGTACTGAATGTACCCCAGACTGCCAAGAAAACAAACAGATTCATTCTGGAGAGGGTTAAACCAGGCTGCTCCTTGGAGGCAAGGATTCGGAGGCTTCGTCTGACATACTCTGGACATGCTGTAAGGAGGGACCAGTCCTTGGAGAGGGACATTATGCTTAGGAGTGTGGAGGGATGGGGCAGAAAAGGAAGACCCTCTATGAGGTGGACTGATTCCGTGACTGGGGTAATCGGGATGAGAGTGTCAGAGACAGTGCAATTGGCACAGGATAGAGCAAGATTTAGGGCTGTTGTACATAGGGTCGCTATGAGTCACAGGCAACTCGACGGCACATAACAGCAACAACAACAACAACAAATACTTAATAATGGAAGTTCTCATTATAAAATATTTTGAAATTACAGAGAAGTAGAGGAAAAAAAATTCAAGGTTTTAGTCACTCAAAAAGAGTTTGTTAAGCATACTACGTTAGCCATTTGTTAGAAAGTGTGTTTGTGTCTGTAGTTCTAACTCCAGCGTCTAATTTTGTGTTCTTTTTCGCTTTATATCATAAACATTTTTCTAAGTTGAAAATTAATGGAAACATTTGAAAGTGAGATATCTTTTTAATATTTATACACACAATAAATAATACAAAAGATTATTTTAAGAAGATATCTAGAATCTTTTGTCATAACCTTCATTAAGGTGCTATTCTCATTTACCCTTAATTCATTCAAGGATGATTTGCTGATTATAATTAAGTGGTTTTGTTTGTTTTTTCTTGTTGTGTACAGTCAAATCAGGTCCGACTAGCACAGGAGGAGACTGCCCCTCCTACAGCAGAGCACCAGCCTCCCTGATAATCTGTTCTGCATATAGGTTGAAAAGGTATGGAGACAGGACACATTCCTGGTGTACATCTTTCCCAATTTTGAACCATGCAGTATTTCCCTGCTCTGTTCTGACTACTGCCTCTTGGTCCAAGTATAGGTTTCGCATTAGCACAATTAAATGTTCTGGGATTCCCATTCTTCTCAGACTC
>NW_006399792.1:8699983-8706334 GCF_000299155.1 Elephantulus edwardii | reverse complement strand
TTTTCTCCCTGCCCACCCCACCTCCACCCCCCATTCACTCCTCTCCTTGATTTCCATCTTCTTTTAATACTTTCTGGATCATTTACGATTCTGCCAAAAGCATCATTGATTATAGCAACTCGAGGTTTGAATTTGTTCTTCAGTTCCTTGAGTTTAAGAATTGCTGAGCGAGTTCAGCCCTTTTGATTTTCTGACTCGAACTCCTTGCACATTTCATTGTAATATTTTACTCTGTCATCCCACACTGCCTTTTGAAATCTTCTGTTCAGCTCTTTAGTATCTTGAATTCTTCCTTGTGCTTTGGCTTCTCTGCGCTCCAGTGCAATCTTCAGAGTCTCTTCTGATATCCATTTTGGTCTTTTCTTCCTCTTCTGTCTTTGCAATGAGCATTTGCACTCTTCCTAGATGATACCCTTGATATCTTCCCACAGCTCATTTGGTCTTCACTCATTAGTGTTCAAGGCCTCAAACCTGTTCCTGAGATGTGGGGTCAGGACTGGTGGAAGATCTATCAACAATCTACATTATGCAGATGACACAACTCTGCTTGCTGAAACTGAGGAGGACCTGAAGTGCTTGCTGCAGAAGGTCAAGGACTGTAGCCTTCAGCATGGATTGAAGCTCAAATGTCAGGAAGACCATTCTCACCACTGGACAAATTGGCAGCATCAGCATGGATGGTGAAGAGATTGAGATTATTAACAGCTTTAGTTTGCTTGGCTCCACAGTCAACACTCTTGGCACTAGTAGTCAGGAAATTAAAAGACGTATCATGATGGGAAAGTCTGCTGCAATGGTGTCTCTCTGGAGAGTAAGGTGCATATGATACAGGCCATGGTCTTTCCAATCACTAGTTATGCATCGGAGAGTTGGACAATGACTAGGGAGAATAGAAGGAGAATTGATGCCTTTGAGCTGTGGTGCCGGAGAAGAATTTTGAGGGTACCATGGACTGCCAGGAAAACAAACTGATTCATCCTAGAGAGGGTTAAACCGGGTGGCTCCTTGGAGCAAGGATTCTGAGACTTCGTCTAACATACTTTGGACATGTCCTAAGGAGGGACCGGTCCTTGGAGAGTGACATCATGCTTGGGAAGGTGGAGGGATGGCGCAGGAGAGGAAAGCCCTCTAGTAGCAGGATTAATTCAGTGACTGGGGTAATCAGGATAAGTGTGTTGAAGACAGTGTGATTGGCACAGGACAGAGCAGAGTTTAGGGCTGTTGTACATAGGGTCGCTATGAGTTACAAGCAACTTGACGGCACATAACAACTACCACCAGCACCAGCGGAGCATCTGGTGGATTTAACTAGGCCACGATAGCTTCCTTATAATTAAGTTTTAAGAATTATTAAAGGGGAGGTCCGGTAGCCTAGTGGCAAGAAGCTGCACTGCAATCCCAAAGATGCACGGTTCAAATCCACCAGATGGTCTGCCGGGGAAGGAGGGACAATCCCCTCCTGTATCAGTCAGATCTGATTTGACGGTACACACAAATAGTAAAATAAAAATAATTTAAAAAAATTTTAAAAAAAGAATTATTAAAAGGTTATTAGAAATTCTTTGTTTAATTAGTTTAAACTTAACAAATTCATTGCGCAGTCATACTGACTCATAGCTGATCCTCCAGCAGGTTTTCAGGGGCTGTAAATCATACAGGAGGAAACTGCTCAGTTTTTGCCTTAGAACAGCTGACGGACTTGACTACCCCGTCTATGGGGTTGGCAGCTCAATAACGTATCCATGAGGCAACCAGACCGCAAATATATTATTTGAAAACTTGTCATAAAAAAACTCACCCTCATTGTCATCGAGTCAGAACCAATCTATCCAGTAGAATTTCAGAGGCTATAAATTACCCATCTTTCTTCCTCAGCAAAACTGGTAGATTTGAACCAACTCATTTGGGTTGGCAGCATAACACCTTATCAACTAGACTAAAGAACTCTTTAAAAACATAGGTATTTTAAATAGTACCTTTGCAAAGTTCAGTACCCTCCATTTAATAATACTACAAACCAACCTCTAACAAACTTTCTAAAGAAGTCCCAGTCAGCAAATTATAGTCAGTAACCAGGCCCTACCAAACACTGGGGAGAGAGATGCTTTATTTCTTATAGCCACTGGGTAAAGGCTATATTAATATGAAAACAGAATGGAAAGATGAAACATTATAAACTACTAAGTAGCGCATATATATATAAATAATTTATTTCATTTTAACTCAGGTCTGCTGAATTTAAGAGTCCAAGAATTTCCTACTCCAAATGTTCAGAAGTCTGATGAATAATTTAACAATAAGGAATTGTTGTTAGGCACTGTTGAGTTGCCTTGTGACTCACAGCGACCCTATGTACAACAGCCCTAAACCCTGCTCTATCCTGAGCCAACCTCATTGTCTCTGACACATCTACCCTCATTACGCCAGTCAATGAGTCAATCCATCTTATCAAGGTCTTCTTTCTTGTGCTGTCCCTCTACCCTTCCAAGCAGGATGTCCCTCTCCAAAGATACCTCCTTGCAATATGCATAAAGTATGTCAGATGAAGCTTCAAACCTTGCCTCTATGGAGCAGCCTGGTTTTGCCTTCTCTAGGTGAAATCGGTTTGTTCTCCATGCTGTCCATGGTATGTTCAGTATCCTTCACCAGCACCACCACTCAAAGGCATCAATCCTTCTTCTATAATCCTTAGTCACCATCCAATTATCTGATGCATAGCAAGTAATAGAAAGAGACTATGTGCTTGATCGGGTGTACCTTATTCTCTAGACTGGTATCGTTGCTCTTCCGTACCTTGGGGAGGTCCCTGAGAACTGATTTTCCCAATGCAATTAATCATTTGATTTCCTAGCTGCTGGTATCAAGAGTGTTGATTGTGGAGCCAACAAGCTTAAGCTGTTAACAATCTCAATGTCTTCACCATCTATCATGATGCTACCAATTGACCCAGTGGTGAGAATCTTTGTTTTCTTGAAGTTGATCTTCAATCCATAGTGAAGCCTGCAGTCCTTGACCTTCTCCAGCAAATGCCTCATGTCCTCTTCAGTTCTGCCAAGCAAGGTGGTGTCATCTGCATAATGAAGGTTGTTGCTGAGTCTTCCTGAAATCCTGCTTTATCTATTTATTTATAAATAGTATATGCTTTATTTATAGTTATATTTATAGTACAATGTATTTTATAATATTTATAGTATAAATTTGTTGTAATTCTATGTAATTTTATAATTATAAATATTGTCATATTTATACATATTATATGCTTTATAGATTACAAGAATAGTAATAATATGTGGATGCTATGAGTACTGCCAGAACACATAAAAGGGTAGCACAGGGAAGAAAATTCAAAATCTAAAATCTGAGTAACAACACTACCAGTAAGAGGTATGAACTACTGTATTATTAAGAGTTTGTTAAATTACGTTACTACCTCATTATAGTAAGGAGATTAAATTACCCCTTAAATATTTATTAATGTATTGCTCAATTTTAGAACTGTGCAATATATTTGGCAATGATTTTCCTGTTACCTTTATAAAACTAAAGGTGGAAAGAAAATGCAAAAAATTAAGGTTGGCATCGGCCTCATTTTTTTTGGAGAAAAACAACCCAAAACAAAATATTGACTTACTTTCCTCCTCCACTATTCAAAGCCGGGGTAGGCCTAGTAAGCAGGTCTGAAATTTGAGAGGAGAGCTTTGTCTTTGCTGCTGTTTGCTGTTGTACTCTTACTTCAGCTGCATCTGCCAAGTGCATCAAAGTCTTTCTTTCTGGGCTTTCTTCAAAATTCTTACAACCAATACATTTGCATATTGAGGAACACATTATCTTTGCCTACAAGATTTACAAGAGAAAGATTTCCAAATCAAAACACATCATCAGACAATAAATTTAACTGGTTAACCAGTTCAAACAACTGCTTATTTATATACGTATGTTTGTATTCAAATATCCAGATTTCACTGAATGAATGTTCTGTATCATATCCATTAAAAGCACAATTTTGTCTTTTTGACTTAGTTTAATATTTCCTTTTATTTTATTATTTTCATTTACAAAAGAAATATATTTTTTTTTCTACAGGCTAATTTTAAATGTTAATGACATGTTTTCAATGATATGTCCTATAGAAGCTACATATTTAATCTGGTGTTCAAACAGAAGAAATAGTCATCTATGATAATACTGGATGAAAATGCCAATAGTGATGTGGACTATGAGAAATTAAAAAATGATCTAACATGCCACATTTTCAATGGTGAGATCATTGGGCTGCAGATTTATATGCTTTTTACCAGGAGTATGTGCAGCGTTTTCTGAGTTACTTCACCAAAGTGAGGCCTTCTGCCCAAAACAAAAAACAAGATCCCTCTCTGCAAATGAAATTTGAAAGAGTAGAAAGAGAATGAATGAATGAAAATAGATGAGGACAGTCAACTGTAGTAATGACCCAACTCAAAAGACTGTTAATGCATAAAGAGTTTCAGAAAAACCCAGAAACAACTATGGCATCCTAAAACTAATCTCAAACATAGCTAGACTACTGTATTTAAGTTTTTAAAAGAAAAATAATCAATGTTATAATATCTGGTCTGAAACAACACAAGGATGACACTCAAGGCATCTATCAAGGACTAATTTCAACTTCAATTGTCAGAAAAGATGCCCTAACATATCCTTAAAAATGATCAGTCTGATGCACATCCATGTTTGTTGCTGCGTTATTCACATACCAAAGAGATGGAAGCAATCCAAGTGCCCATCAGCAAACAAATGGAAACAAAAACTACAGTACATTTTATTTTTTTTTTAAAAAAAGGAATATTATGTGGCACTGAAAAACAATGAACTTATAAAACATTATACAATGTGGGGAAGTCTAGAGGACATTATGCTGACTGAAACAGTCATAAAAGGACAAACACTGCAAAACACTACCATTATAAAATAGGACAAACATGGGGAGGAGATGGAGAGAGAATGGGAAAAGAGTAGCTAAATAATGAACACTGCATTAGAACAGATGAGGGGAAGAACTGGAATATATGATTAGGCATTACATGTATGACAACAATCTAGAACAAGGAGTATATTGTGGGGTACAAAGAAAATGTTCAATAATGAGGGAGAAGAAAACTATTTAAAAAAAAAAAAAAAAGGTCAGTCGAGGATGATGGTGAAAATATACACAATCACCTCATAGTGGCCAATAGTCACAGTCAGCAATAGTCCATATTTCTTCTTTTAGATTTTTTTTTTTGCTCACAATGCAATCATCTTAACATAATTTGATGTCCAAGAGAGCAATTACTCCTCAACAAGGAGCTATTATCAAATTAAACTGGAACAAGAAAACTCTTTAACTTTTCCAGGACTGCTCCTGGAATCCAAAGTATTATTATATTCATGAATACTTTAAAAAACTCCAGAGACAGAAAGACAGTACCACTGCAAATGTCAATTCACTTTAATGATTGTTAGTGTGTGTGTGTTTAATTAGTAAAAATCAATAAATACATGTTTAATTTGTATACATCCAGGTATAATGACAAGAAGTTACAAACTGGTAAATGATATAAGACCTCAAGCTGTGGTGGCAGGACTTTTAAATACTATTTGTGAGGCCAGAAAACCTTTTCAAGTAAATTTATCGAGACATGCTTTCACTAAAGTTAGTTTAAAAACATGGATAGATTATTCTACCCAAACAGTATCTCACCTCATAGCATTCACAGTAGTTCTTCAGACATCCTGATCGTTTGCAATTACATCCTTTGCTATGACGTCGATCTGATTCCCCTTCCTTTCCTTTACCTATTTTAGGCTTAAAAGCTTCTGGATTTCTGTCAAGACAAGCCTAAAAAAGATATCAAATACCAATGGGAGTTAAATCCAACTGATTAAATTTAAGCACAGCAAAGGGAATTACATTTTTTTTTAACTGACATAATTATGTTTTTCAAACGACAGGTGAAATTAGTAATATCTCTCAGTTAAAGTAACACAAAAAGTAATTACCTTTATAGCTTTTTGCCTTTCATTTTCATGTTCCAAATTATTGTAACAATTAGTGCAATTGCAATTGTTGCAAAATTCACCATTTGCAAAGCAATCACAGTATCTGCAACATAAAAATCAGTGTAAGGTAAAGAGTCTTGGGTTAGTACAATTAAACACAGAAACTGATCTGTTGTTCTTTTTTTTTGTTGTTCTTATATACCACAGACTCGGAATCAGATTATGTGTGTCTTGGCAGTCAATTCTTACCACACCTTACCAACTGCCTATTTATTATATATATAATACTATATAATGAGAATCTGGAGAACAAGCACTTGGCCAACTGACTGG
>NW_006399792.1:8673268-8698743 GCF_000299155.1 Elephantulus edwardii | reverse complement strand
AATCGGGATGGGAGTGTCAGAGACAGTGCGATTGGCACAGGACAGAGCAGAGTTTAGGGCTGTTGTACATAGGGTCGCTATGAGTCGCAAGCAACTCGACGGCACATAACAACAACAACAACATATATATGTATTCTATATTGTGTACATATAACAACAACAACAACAACATAAAGAGAGCTACCAATACCATGGGTGATTTTAATCTGCAGCACTCAGGCCTGGTTTTTATTTGTTTTGGTCAAACATTCTTCTAAGTGATATAGCTCTGGTCTGTCCATTTGCTGTACAAAGGTGACTCATCGTTGCTTTGATGCTAAACACTATGACCCTGATATGTCAAATGCAATAATGATTACCCATGGTGGGCAGTGTTTGGTGGAGCTCTCCAATAAAAAGTAGCTTGGAAGAAGGAGTGGCATCCACTTCTGACATAGCTTACCCCCAGAAACTCTATGAACGTGGAGAAACGATCAAAGTTATACAAGTATTCATGTCTTTGTTTCATAGGATTGCTATGAGTCATCTATGACTCGACAGCACCTAACAACAACAACGAATATTGTGTATATATGTATTATATGCATATCATTATATATTGTATAATATATAATATTATACATGCAATACTCTATATAATACACACACACTCACACTAGTATTCTGGAATACATTCACAGTCACTGAAGTGTATGGTCAAATGCATACTGAGACTAAAATTATATGCCACCACCTCCTAGCATTTTGCTTTATAAATTTTTCAATTAGTAACAGCTGTCAAGACAAGAGCTTATGTGAATTTATGTCTCAAGATATACAGTTATTTAAAAATCATTAAAAAATTTAAATTCTCTATGTGTTTTATTGGTAAAACCTGCTCATTTGAAATGACAATGGTGTTTCTTTGAATTCTATAAGTCCTTTTAATTTAATTGCTTTAGATAAGATCTCTTATTTCAGTACTAACATGCAAATTAATCATGAAAAAGTTTGAAAAAACCTATTGTGTGGTCTCGAGGAGCTCTGGTGGCATGCTCTGAGGGAGCTGTGCTGCTAACTCAAAGGAGGGCCAACGCAAAGGCCAACGCAAAGGCCAACGCAAAGGCCATGCTTCTCCGGCAGCTCGGATCCACCAGCTGCTCAGCAGGAGAAAGATGGGCAAACTCCTGTGAGTTTTACAGCCTCTTGAAAACAGGCTGGTGGGTCAGCTAGCAGTCGGTTCTGACTTGATAGCAATGAGAGATAGCTATTACGTGATCTCACTTCGGAGACCACATACAAGGGCCATAGAAAAGGTAAAACATATTGCTGGTATGAAACACAGGAACTATGACTACCTCATGTTATTTCACCAGGAACTCTCAAGCCACTGCCTTATGGACAGTGAACATTCTAAAATTCTTTCATTCTGAATGAAAGTATTTATAAACTACCATATGTGCTCACAGACAGATATATATATATATATTTTTTTTTAAATTACAAAAAAAAAACCCCACCCAAAACATAAGAACTAAAAAATCCCTCACAAACTCATTGTTGTGGAGTTGGACTTAGATAGGGTATTATGAGCTTGTCACGATGTTAAAGGATGGTCAAGGCTCAGATTATTATGCACAGGGTTGCTGTGAGTCACAGTCTACCTGACAATAACAATAAGGTCTGATCTGTTAATTATTTATTATTCTAATTATTTTGCTTTGTTTTAAAAAATCATGTCCTGTTACATTTAATGACCAAACAGTAGTAAAAAAAAAAAAAAAAAGAGATCACTTACAATTTTAAACACAGCGATTTTGTACAGTTACAGGGCTTTCTTGGCCGACTGGCAGACTCCGATGGGATTATGCTATACAGACACACAAATAAAAGTGAAACATTAATTACTACAACCATTGAAAACAGAAAAGTTTCCAATCTGTAAATTCCTATTATAAAACAAAACTTTAGAAAAACCACACATCTCTAGTAAGTTTGTTATACTATTTCATTAACATAAACTTCACAGAGATGTTGTGACAATGAAGAGGTAGTAAACATAGCAATATTAAGCGCTTCCAAAGAGTATTCTACAAATATTCTTCATTTTGAATGAATAAATATGAAATATCCCCAAAACTTCTGGAACTTAATTTTAAAAGATAATGAGAGGTGCAGATGGGAAGAAGTTGTAAAGTGGAGTAAGGCTAATCCCATGAAATTAACTAAATGCTGATTCTAAAAAAAAAAAAAATTTTTTAAAAAAAAAAAAAAAAAAAAAAAAAAAAAAAAAAAAAAAAAAGCAAAGACCTAACAAAGCAATTTTATTGTATTGTTTCTGTGAGTCTATAATATTTAAAATTAGCATGCTCACATGGCTTTGGTGGGGGCATCAAATAAGAGGCATTTTAAAACACATATATATTATGTTTACTTATACAAAAACTTAGCATGCTTTCAACATACCCATTGAATGGAAGTCTTGCCTGGGTCTGGATACCAGATGTTCCAGTGAAGTTGGAGTTGCTTGCTATAGACACGTAGGATGACTGCTGCAGCTACATGTAAAGGAAGACAATTTGAGACTACATTTGCAAAAATAAGCAATACTCTCAGTAAGAGGCACAAATCTGTCTACTGAACTATGGAGACAAAAAATCTCTTACAAACAGATTATCTCAAAGAGCACTTTTAAAGACCCAAACAACAAGGCGTAGAGGTGAAAAAGAATGAGCATTTTAAAGTACTACATGATTCAGATGTAAGAAATCATTTCACAATCTATCAGAACTCTAAGTTTAGATATATGCCCAGAACATACTGAAATAACTTTCATTAGCTAGAAAAAGGCATGAAACCGACTTATAAAAAGTATGATGTTGATCATTCACATTAAAATTCACTGACAATTAAAAGCTGTACATGCAGTAATTTCCTATTTTACAATAGGTTTTAAGCAAAAGAAAGACGTTAATGATAAAGATATAGAACATTAATTTTCTTTATCAATAATTCTAAATCATACTTAGAGATGCTGTAGGCAAAATCCTGAATGATCCCAGAAACATCAAAAGAAGATGGAAGGAGAGGATAACATTGATGAATGAGACCTTCTAACGACTAAATCCATGTGTGCGTCAAAACCTACAGACTGGGGAGCTCTGGTGGCCTAGTGGCAAGGAGCTTTAACTACAATCCCAGAGGGGCATGGTTCAAATCCACCCGATGCTCTGCCGGGGAAGGAGGGACAATCTCCTCCTGTACCAGTCAGATCTGATTTGATGGTACACTCACACAAAAATAATAAAATAAAAATTAAAAAAAAAAAACAAACAACAAAATACAAAAACAAAAACCCTACAGACTGGGAACAAACATTTGGTAATAACACCTCAGACAAGAGTCTCATAACTAACGTTTACAGAACACTCCTGGGCCTCTACAAGAAAAAGACTGATAACCCAACGGGCAAAAGATATGGTAAGAATCTCCACAAAGGAAGATATCTGAATGGCAAACAGACAAATGAAGAAATACTCCAAATCACTGGCAATATGAGAGATTAAAATCAAAACCATAATGAGGTACCATCTCACTCCAGTAACAGTGGCAAAGTTTAACAGAGCAGCAAGTAATAAATGTTGGAGAGGACTGGAGAGAAAGGAACTCTTATAAATTGTTGGTGGGATTGTAAAATGGTATAACCACTCTGGAAGGCAGTTTGGCACTTCTGAACACAGACATTCCAGATGACCCAGCTATTTCACTACTTGGCATATACCCCGAGAAAATGAGAACTGAGGCACAAACAGAGATTTGTACACCAATGTTCACAGCTGCATTATTCACCATCGCGAGAACATGGAAATAGCCCAGACATCCAACCACAAACGAATGGCTTCAGAAATTATGTTACAGTCACACAATGAAATACCAGGCAGGAGCAATGATTTTGTAAATTATTACCTAACTTGGGCTGGAGAGCATTATGCGAAGGACAAATATTACATAAAATCATTATTGCAGAATGAGTATAAGGATTCAAGGGGGGGATAGAGAGGATAGAAGCAGAGGGATGAGGATGTGTGAGGGGAGGGGAGATTAATCATGAAGTTGTACAATTTGATGGGTGGGAGAAATTGGAAGAATCTGTTCTTGAAAACAATGTACTTGAATTTTGTAAATAAACTATTATTATTTACCAGAGAGAACTGACACGGAAAAATTTCAAGAAGTACCATGTGATCAGGAGGCAATGGTAACGAAGAAGTGGAATCTGCATTGAAGGCACTGGCAAAAAGCAAGGCCTCAGGAATCAATAAAATACCAATTAACTTGTTTTAATTAATAGATGCAGCCTTGAACACACTCACTAGTCCATGTCTGAAAATCTGGAGAACAGCTGCTTGGACCACAGATTGGAAGAGGTCCATATTTGTTCCCATCCTCAAGAAAGGTGATCCAACAGAATGTGAACACTATCAAACAATATCATTAATATCACATGAAAGCAGAATTCTGTTGAAGATCATTCAAAAACAGCTAGAATAGTACATGGAGAACTCCTAGACATTTAAGGTGAATTTAGAAGAGGCTGTGGCACTAGGGATATCATGGCTGATGTAGGAAACATCCTAGCTAAAAGCAGAGAATACCAGAAGAATGTATGTCTGTGCTTTATTGACAGTGCAAAAGCATCTGACTATGTGGACCCTAACAAACTGTGGCTAACATTGAGAAGAATAGGAATCCCAGAATACTTGTGCTCAAATGATACCTATACCTAGATCAAGAGGTTACTGTGTGAACAGAGCACGGAAACATTATACGGTTTAAAATTAGGAAAATTTGTGTGTCAGGGTTGTGTTCAATTTTCATACCTATTCAATGTTGATGCTGAGCAAATTATTCGAGAAGCTAGACTCTATGAAGAAGAATGTGGCATCAGGATTGAAGGATTCATTAATAACCTCCGTTATGTACATGACAAAACCTTGCTTACTGAAAATGAGGAGGACAAGAAGTGCTTGCTGCAGAAGATCAAATGATTGCATCTTAATGTCATAAAACCAAAAATCCTAGTACTGGACTGAAAGGCAACATCACATTAGATGAAGAATAGTTTGAAACTATCAACGACTTCATCTTACTTGAATCCACAATCAATATACTTGGTACCAGCAGTTTGGAGATTAGAAGATGTATTGCACTGGGAAAGTGTGAAATCAAGGATCTTTCCCATTTTTTAGGAGCAGTGATGTCAGATTGAGGACTAAGGTGTGCCTGATACAGGCCATGATCTTTTCAATCACTTGCTGTGCATCTGGGAGCTGGACAATAAAAAAAGATGACAGAAGAACTGATGTTTTTGAACTGTGGTATTGGAGAAGAATACTGACTATTCATCCCATGGACTTCCAAAAGAACAGATAGGTCATAAAGAAGATGTAGCCCAAGTATTCCCTTGACGACAAAGATGATAAAGCTTTATCTCATATACTCTGGGCATAGTGCTAGGATAGGCTATTCCTTGCAGAGGGACATTATGCTTGGGAAGGTGGAGGGATGACAAGGGAGAGGAAGACCCTCAACCAGATGGACTGACACAGTGATTGAAGCAAGGAGCTTGGGTGTGACAGACTGTGAGGCTGGCATATGGCATGGTGGGATTCAGAGCTATTGTTCATAGGGTCATATTTGACCCGACAGCACCTAACAACAGCATATCAAACTAAAAAATAATATTTATTTATATTTCAATAAAATATACAAATTAGTTGTTTCACTCTTTTGTAATCTAACATCAATATGCTCAGAGCATAGTGCTGATCCTTTCATAAAAAGGGAAACTTCTGTTTCTGAGCATCAGTATTCTAAAACCCAAGCCAGCCTACTGGATTATCTATGGCCTGGACTCTAAAGATGACCAGATGAGGATCATGGACAGAGCAGTGAAGCTATTTTACCTGGAAATGCATCAGACAGAGGGAGAGACTCATAGTCACACTCTTTTCTAAACTCTTTTTGACTCTGTGGATTTCAACATTAACCTATTTTCTCTTAAGCCTATATAATCTTGCCCTTTCTACCAAGCTATTCTTAGCTTCAAATTATCTGACATACATTTGACTTTTGCTGTATATTTCTAAATGCTAAAAATACACAGAACTTTTAGTTAACTCTGCAAGTTTTATATTTTCATATACTAAGATGCTTTTTTAAAAAAGAAATTTTATTATTATTATTTTATTATTTTGTGCGTATATACCGTCAAGTCGGATCTGACTGGTATAGGAGGAGACTGTCCCTCCTTCAGCAGAGCATCTAGTGGATTCAAACTGTGTAACTCTGGAATCGCGGTGCAGTTTCTTGTCACTAGGCCACCAGCGCTCCCATAAATTTTATTATTTTGTATGTGTGTGTACCATCAAATTGGATCTGACTGGTACTGGAGGGGATTGTCCCTCCTTCTCCAGCAGAGCATCTGGTGGATTTGAACCGCACTCCCCTGGGATTGCAGTGCAGCCACCAGAACTCTCTATTAAGATGCATTTTTTGAGTAGGTTCAGAATATGATTTCTTAGGATCACGGGATGACAGAAATGGTTACATTCTTGACCTCTAAGTGTAAAGCCGGCAGTTCAAACCCACCTCTTGTATGAGAGGCCTAGCAAGCTGCTCCCCAGAAATTCATATCCTTGAAAAATCATATGGATCACAATTCTGTAACATATGGAGTCTCCATAAATCAGCATCAACTCAATGGCAACTGGTTTGTTTTCTTTTTAATATAAAGACTTCCAGAATTAGCCTTTTAATCAAAGATCCTTCTTAATTATTCTTTCTGAAATGGTATGACTTCACTCCCCCCACATACCTGAGTAACATACTGAGCTGGAAGGACTGCGTAGCCCACATTCCCTGTTCCCGGAGCTGGTGCTAGGACGGTGCCTGGTGGAAGGTTGGTGAGGTTTGGCTGGATTTGTGGCAGTGGTGTGGCAGGCATAATAAGTCGCTGCTGTGGCTGGCTAGTCGTAACTATTTGTGAAGTTGGATTGATCGGTTTTGGAACAACCTAAAAAGAAAGGGAATAAATTAGTGATTCCATTTTACAACTGCTCAATTCAGCATAGGGAGCTCTGGTGACCTAGACCATAAAGAGTTGCACTGTTACCCTAAAGGCCACTCCTCTCAAGACAGTTTGAATCCACTAACTGCGCTGAGGAAGAAATATGGGCAATCTCCTCCTGAAATCTATAACCTTGGAAAACCTGCTAGAAGATCAGCTCTGAGTCAGTTCTGATTTTACAGCTATGAGTTTGAGTTTTTTGAGTTTTGATTCAGTATAAATCTATCTAAACATGAATTTCTGTTTTTAAAAGGAAGACAAATAATACTTACTTGTTTGACAGTTTGTGCTGGGACAATTGGAACTGACATCCGCACTGGCGTTGCATTAACCACCACTGGTTTTGCTTAAAAAAAGAGGGAGAGAAAAGCTCTATGAAAATTTCCAACAGATATCGAGGAAAAGTTATAATCCTTAGGAAACTGTAATACGTAAAACATTTATCTATTTACCTATGAGAAAACACAATATTTACAGAAGACAGTATTTCAAATCTTAAGACTGCTTTATCTTCCAGCAAGTTATCCTCATAAAAGAGCTTACAGAATTTTATTGATTTATTCTTTCGTGTAGTATTCAACTGGGACTGTTACCTTCCAAAATGTCTTAACCAATATAACAGGGATCATAACTAATATAACTACAGCTATTTAATTAAAGAGGGATTATCTGTATGTTTAAGACATACTATTTAAAGTTTTCTTATGTTAATGATAAAGACACAGAACATTCATTTTCTTTATCAATAATTCTAGATCATACTTAGAGATGCTGCAGGCAAAATCCTGAATGATCCCGGAAACATCAAAAGATAGGAGGATAACACTGATGAATGAGATCTTCTAAAGACTAAATCCATGTGTGCATCAAAACCTACAGACTGGGGAGTTCACTATTAAATCTAGTCAAGTGCAAAGTTGTATAAAGAAAAGGACTGTCATTCATGAACTGTTACCTTAACACCATTCTATACTATTTCTAATTGTTGTGTCTCTATTTAAAGCAAAAACAGATCTCTATTATTCTAAATTCAATATTTTTAAGAATCACAAAAAGGAAGTACAGCATAAAGGTTAAGAATATAGGCTCTGAAGCTATAAAACCTGGGGGGTTTACATTCCAGTCTGCAAGTCTTTCTAACTACTTAAATTGTCTTTGCCTATTTCTTCTCTACAGTATGGGGATGATAATATCTACCTTACAGAGAAAGTGTTTTAATTCAGGAAAATCAACTTAAGCAATGCCTAACAAGTAAATGCTAGTTGACCTTACTGTTTTACATACACATAGGTCATTGTGATGTCACTTCAGTGAACTGCAAAACAAGACACCTGTCCTTAAGCAGATGCCAATCTAGTAGGGTACATTAGGCAATGACCCAAATAAAATAAATAACATTAAGGAAGATAACAAAGTGAATAGGAACCCAGAGGAGAAAACATACATCTGAGAGGCCCAGAGGATGGGTTCTGTAAAGAGTGCATGGAGGATACTCTCTGAGAAGAGTTCTGATAAAGAAGCAGGCCAAAGAGCAAGCACACGTACTGGAGGAGTGCATCCCAAGCAGAGTCAGAAACATGTAAGGTGGGAACTTGATTCAGGGAAACAGCAAGACATATTCATGAAACACTGATGAATTGACCAGTTTCACTGGAACTGAGTGTTAAGAAGACACAGTGAAGGGACATATTGTAGTCATTTTGTCAGGTACTCCAAATGTTTGGGTAAAAATCTATATTTTTAATTTAGCAGGGAATGAGAAGTTTCTAAAGGTTTTTAAGTATAGATATATTATTAGAACAGCATGGAAAGAAAGAATATTTGTCAGCAGTGTATAAATCAGAATGGTGCTGTGAGAAACTAGACAAGTCAAAAGAGTGTCTGTCATGTAAGTGTGGAGGAAAAATAAGGAGCCAATCTGAAGAAATAGCAAGACAAGTGAAAAGGAGGGAGCAGATGCAACAACACAATGGAGGTAAAGGGAATCTGACTTACCAACCAACTGGATGGCAAACATGAAAGTATAATGAGGGGAAACTTAAGTCACGAGCTTTCAAGTGACGGGGGAAATGGCAGTTATTAAGATGGGGAAAATCCAGGAATGAGCCAATTTGAGGAGAAGGTGAGGGCTGACCTGGAGAATTGACACAGTAGAATTCAGGAGAGCAGTTGGCACTAGACTTATGTTTAGACCAAAAGAATTACCTTTTTTTTTTTACACTGCCTGTAGTCATTTCCCAAGTATAAGGGAGAGATTATTTCATTTCATTTGCATCTTAACACCCATGGAAGTAGCTTTCAAGAAATAAAATGATATATTGGATTGGACAAATCTCTAGCAAAAGACTTCTTTATACTATTAAAAAGTTAAAATGCCATTTTGAGGACAAAGGTACACCAGGTCCAAACCATGGTCTTTTCAAGCACCTCAGATGCATGTGAAAGCTGGACAATAAATAAGGAAGTCTCAAGAAGAACTGGTGCCTTTGAATGATGGCGTTGATGAAGAATGATGACTATACCATGAACTGCTGGAAGAATGAATAAATCTACTTTATTCATTCAATACAGCCTGAATGTTCCTTAGAAGGAAGGATGGTAAAACTTCATCTCATGTATCTTATCAGGCAGGGCCAATTCTTAGGATAGAACATTATGACTGATAAAGCAGAGGGGTCAGCGGAACATGGGAAGACCTTCCAAGAGATGGTCTGACACAGAGGCTGCAAGCAGTGTGCTTAAGCATAGCCATGACTGTGAGAACGGGCCAGGCAGCATTTTCTTCTGTTGTACACAGGGTCACAAAGTCAGAAGTGAATGCACCTACCCAACAGAGAAGGATCTGAAAAGGTAGTGAGGACATCTCTTATCTGTGTCTCTATTTATGCAAAGGGAAGGCTAGAGCCTAGTCTAAAAGAGAGGCTGACATAATGAGAGCTAAGGCTACTCTGAATAAAAGAATTAGAATAAACTTTTTTGGAGGAAAGTGACTGCTACATATTACTACCTGTTTTTTCTTTTCCCCATTTTGGTGGCAATGGAAGTGATGATGGCTGGAGAGAAAATGCTAGGAATCCTGGAAGAGAACAGAGTATCAGGGTATTCTGATCTGAAAGGGAACAAGTCCCTGCAGCAAGCCAACAAGAAGCTTGTGGTGGGAGGGAGAAAGTGGCCTACCTCTAGAAAAAAGACAAGATGAGCTAGTGGTGATGTTTGCACAACTCTGTAAATATACTAAAAACCACTGACCTGCATTCTGAAACAGTAAATTTTATGATAACTGGATTATATTTCAATAAAGTTGTTATTAAAAAGTACTTGCATATAACCTACACATAACTCCTGTATACTTGAAATCATTTCTATATTACTTTTAATATCTAGTACAGTAAGTATGTTATATAAACAGCACTTTCTGCTTCCTCTTAGCTTTTGAGGAATTGCTTTAACCATTTAATTGCTTTTTATGTGTCATTTTGTTCACAGAAGCAAAGGGTGTCTATGAGTATCAAAATGAACAAGACACAAGGTGAATGATGTCCAAACAATGACTGCTTAAGAGACTGAGGACTTGTAAAATGGCAGCAAACTACAACACAGTACACATGACTTCATTTGCTCCATTCAGTGCTCAGCATACAGTAAATTCAAGTTTTGTTTTTTGGAACTTCCTGAGAAAATCGGTTTTCTCAAATATGTCTATCTATAGTTACTGGAATCACACATGCAGAATCCATGGGCATAAGGGCTAACTTTGTAAGGTCATGGGTCAGGGATAAGTGATATCAGATTTGAAATTATTTCCAACTTGATTATGATTTTCCTTTTACTTTCAAGCTTTAATCATATTACATTTATTAGCCACTATTGGCTGGTCTTAGCATTATGTTAAACAGTTAAAAGTTGAGCCTGAATTCATGCTGAGGCAGAAGAGAATGCACTGACTCCCTGCTTCTTGGAAGGGATATGGTAATCATCCTTTATACACAATTGAGAGCGCACGCGCGCGCGCACACACACACACACACACACACGCACGCACGCACACATAAACACACACACAGAGCCCATAGTGCAGTAAATTACTTAACATGTCCTTATAAGCCACACTCTTTGTGACTTCCACACAATGACAGGGTGGAGTCATGCAAATAAAAGGTATAGATGTTACAGACCTTGTTATGGCTTAAGTTCTGTGCCAACTTGGTTAGGCCACCATTCTCAGTTTTGGCTATACTCAATTTGGTAATTTGGTATCATTCTCTTCCATTGTGTACACTAGGAATCTTGACATCTATGTGTTAATAAGTTAAGATTAGGTTCTTTCTGTAAGAAGTAGGTTGTTTGACATTTTAATGCACTCAGGTCACTACAATGACACAAGTTACTATCCCCTTGTTTGAGTCATATCCTTTATCTTAGATAAAAGGCGAGAGGAGTGACCACCAAGAAAGAAGCTCAAGAACCAAAGCCTCTATTTTGCATCCAGGATCCCTGTGCTGAGAAACTCCTAGACTCAAGAGACACGGAGAGAATTCTAACACTAGACATGAAGAGGAACATCAAAAAGCAATGAGAGAAACAGCTACAGTAGAAGAATCAACACAGCCAAGAGACTGGCAGGATACAGAGGGTCAGGTGTACATGCCCATGAGTTTGTAGGTTCAGTGACATCTATACCTGAACAGTGGGCCTCTTGACCCAAGGAGCAAGAATGATGGAAGCCTTTACTCCTGAGATTTTCCTGGCTGAGTGCTTCTGGTCACTTACTGGCAGAGCTAAACCAGTTTTATAACACCTGTCCAAACAGAACAGTGGCTGGGCAAATGCGCCAAGGCATCAAAGAGAGGGCTGCCTGTGAGCATGGCTGAGAAGAGATGTATCCTGGTTCATTCTGGATCCTGAATAGGAACTTTTCACTTCCCTAGTAAAATGCATAATCATGAACACTGGATTATCTATGTAACTAATGCAAGGAATTACTGAACCCAGCAGAGAAAGAGAGACTGTCATGGGAGGAAGGGCTATGTCATAACTGGTAAAAAGGTTGGAGAGAGAAGGTATGTCAACCTTATAATACATAAAAATTTCCTTCGGCTGTTAATCTTGATTCCCTTTCCCCTTTGTGAAGTTAAAAGAAATCGGATCCCCTACCATGTTGTATTTACAGAAAGAAATCACCAAGGAATGTGAGAACTTTCTGGTCATACTCAGAAACAATGACCACCAACAGAAAGAACTAAGAAACCATCTATACAACATGGAAAAAACCCCAAACCTTGGAGGATTAATAGACATTAGGAAAGAGAAGGGCGCAAAAAGAAGTAAGAAATAAGCTACAAAACAAAAGGTGTAAGGAAGCTCTGGTGGCCTAGTGGCAAAGAAGCTGTGCTACAAAACCGAAGGTCCACGATTTGAATCCACCAGATGCTCCGCTAAAGGAGGAGGGGCAATCTCTTCCTGTGCCAGTTGGATCCAATTCGAGGGTACAAAAAACCAAAATGAAAGGTATACACAGAATGTGGATAGCTCATATAGTGAGAAAACACTGAACCATAAAAAGAAATCAGATGACACATCATTGAGGCACCTTCAGGAAAAAGAAAAGAAAGTTGAAGGAATATGACTTGCTCTCAGTCACATCAAATAATGGATCCATGATTCTTATTTGGTTGAGAAAGAAATAGCCCTTTCCTTCCTTCTCTCTCTTAGAGAGAGAGAGAGAGAGAGAGAGAGAGAGAGAGAGAGAGAGAGAGACACACACACACACACACACACACACATGCACGCAGAGAGATAGAGACATAGAGAAACCTGAAACTCCCTGGGTTTACATAACTTTGGCATCTGTGAGCAGAGTTATAAAGAAATCTGAGACATGGAGAAAACATGAAATGGTCAAAGAAGAGACACTAAAGAGGGAGCACTGCGGTGTCCTATTGATATTTATAACCAAGTCAAAGACTTATTTTTCCTCCTTTCCTTAGAGAACATTCCCACATTACTAACTAGGGCAGTTTTCCTAGAAGTTGGCCTCATCTCTTCTTTTTGGGTTGTCAGCAGTTTTCAGAAGAGGAATTCTGCACAATGCTTTTGGAATGGTCTCCTCCTAAGCTTTAGAAACTGTATCTATAAGAGTTTGAGGGGATTTAATTTTCTCAAATTTATTCTCTTCCTCAGTAAGAATTGCCTCTGAAGAATTGCTTCTGATCGCTATGGAATCAGAATTCACAGCTGACCATCCAGGGGGTTTTTAGTCACAAGGGAAGAGACTGCCCATCCTTCTCCCATGGAGCAACTAGTGGATGTGAATCACATGCCACTGTGTTTGCAGTGCATCTGCTTAGCCACTAGACCATCAGAATTCCCTCAGTAGGATAGAGCAGAAGATTATATATTAAAAAGGTCAACCAAGAACTCTCCTGGGCCCTAGTGTTTGGGCAAGCTACCAAAATCAACAATTAACATAAAATAGAATCTGTTAGAATTGTTTTTTGGGGAAGAATATGGAACACATATTTACTAACATTCTGTTTCTTTCATAATTTTTCCATTTTCTCTTTTCAGTAGTTGTTTGTTTGTTTGTTTTTAAAGAATGAGATGAGATGGGATTGTTGTTCTAAATTTTCCCTGAGATGAGCTAGATATCAGTACCAAGTCCCTCAACTCCTAATGAAAACAAAAAAGGAACCAACTCTCTTCTTTTCTTTACTTCCAGTAAAAGATAAATCATTCACGTGCCATCACCTGAATTTGGCAATAATGGAATAGACAGCAGTCTCCCAAGGGCAAATTTATGGCCTAACCAATAAATTACCAGGCTCCGAAAGCATCTTGAGTCTTTTACCCTACTGGTTTTAAAAATGATAAACAAAGCAAACTGGGGGGGGGGGGGGGGGAGTAGTGGTGGACCGGGAGGAAAGTAAGCAACAATGAATGAATGGGGGAAAAGAAAATATTTTTAAAAAGGTAGAAAAACATGGAGAAAGGTTATGTGTTGTGTGTGTCTGTATGCTAGGAGGCAGGTTGGATTAAGCATAACACAAATGGTAGGGCTATTTTGTACCAGAAAAAGGAAGATCCACTAGGAAAAAAGGGGCAACGGAGCAAAACAAGATGTTTTAATTACCTTCTATAAGTACTTATAGATTAAAAATAAGTAAAGGAAGAACTTGATATAAAGTTCCTAAATAAGGACTCTTATATCTTTGACTATTTTGCATTTCAGCTGACCAAAACTCTGTAAGAGGCTTCATAGTTTACAAAAGAGTAATAATTTGGTTCCAGGGAGCTGTGATGGCCTAGTGGCAAGAAGCTGTGCTGCAATGCCAAAGGTATAATTCAAATCCATCAGATGCTCTGCTGGATTAAAGGAGGGGCAATCTCCTGGGCCAGCTAGATCCAACTTGAAGGTACACAATAAAGGGGGGGAGGGAAACTTGGTTCCATCTAAACCTATTGCCAGCTAAGATCACCAGCATAAAAAACTGGATGTTTCAAATAAACAGTGCTTGCTGCAGAAGGTCAAGGACTGCAACCTTCAATATGGATTGAGGCTCAATATCAAGAAGACAAAGATTCTCACCACTGGGCAAACTGGTAATATCAGGATGTGGTGAAGAGATTGAGACTGTTAACAGCTTTAGTTTGCTTGGTGCCCCGGTCAACCTTCTTGGCACCAGCAGCCAGGAAATGAAAAGACGTATCGTGATGGGAAAGTCTGCTGTTAGGGACCTCTCCAGGGTACTGAAGAGCAATAGTGTCACTCTGGAGACTAAGGTGTGTCTGATACAGGCTATGGTCTTTGCAATCACTTGCTATGCATCAGAGAGCTGGACAATGACTAGGGAGGATAGAAGGACAATTGATGCCTTTGAGCTGTGGTGCTGGAGAAGAGTATTGGACTGCTAAGAAAATGAACAGGCTCATCCAGGAGAGGGTTAAACCGGGCTGTTCCTTGGAGTAAAGGATTCTGAAGCTTCACCTGAAATGTTTTGGACATGTTGCAAGGAGGGATCAGTCCTTGGAGAGGGATATCATACTTGGGAGGGTGGAGGGACAGCGCAGGAGAGGAAGGCCCTCTATGAGGTGGATTGATTCAGTAACTGGATTAATGGGGGTGAGGGTGTTGGAGACAGTGAGACTGACACAGGACAGAGCAGAGTTTAGGGCTGTTGTATTGTACACAGGGTCGCTATGAGTTGCAGGCAACTCGACCGCATATAACAACCACCACATATTCATAGGGAATAATGATTACCTGCTATTATACCATACTATGTACCAATCTCTAATAGGGAGAAAAACACCACAGTATATACAACGATAACATAGTTTCACTGCCTTCTGCAAAAGCAACGGATTTAAACTCTTAGCTGAAACGCCACACTTAATCAGGATTTCAGCAAAAAATGTCTTCATTTATGTTAAAAACATTAATGATTGTTGGGGAAAAAAAATTGGTTACTAACCTTGCTGAAGAGGCTGAGTGTTTGTACTGGGGTTCTGACTAACTGGCTGGGTGGAGCTACTGGCTGTTGTGGCAGTAACAAGTCGAACATAATGAAACTTGCTTCCAGGCACTTGAATCTGCTGGACATTGGGAGCAGTTGCCAGAGGAATAATTGTCTTAAACTGTGATGTGCTCACGCCGCCAACAGTGATGGTCTGCACAGATGATTTCACTGCCTATTAAACAACACAACATGGCTATCATTAATCTAGGATTTAACCTTCCTATTCTTTTTGTCTTATGACATTGCTCAAATAAAAAATTTTCTTCTCCTACTTCATTAAGAGCTGTTAAAAGAAACAACCTGTTCAAAGAAAAAATGACAAGAATGGTCACGAACATAGGAGTAAAGTTGAAATTACTACTGTGAACATGAGCTCCGGCACCCACCATAGTCCAAGGTGTGTTGTGCTACTAACCAAACCCGAAACAAACATAACAAGTTCCATCTTCTATCTCTAGTTCTTGGCTTCCTTGATATTTCAGATCAGATGACTTGCTAAGAAGAATTGATTCATAAGAACTTACACAGTTTTGCTTTTATTACTTAGATTTTTCAAATGAACAGTGAATTATTTTAAATCTCCTATCACTAAGACTCAATATTGAGAAGGGAAAACACAGGTATTTGGATTTTACTCCTACCCATCAAATTAACTATGACAAAGTTTATATTTACATGTTCTCAAATAGAAAGTGCCCCTGCCCAAAACTCTCTTATCTTACATGTTTATTTAGTCAATTTTGAAAGGCTTCTAATACTTGCCAGGTACAGCGGAACCCACTAACATATAGACAGTACAAAACTGCCTTGATTTGGTTGTCTAGGAAACAAACTATAGTCGGGTGAATCAGATCTGAGCCAATGCATTCATTTTCATAATTTTTAACACATTTCCTTAGTCAGAAAGCAATCTGACTTCTCAGAAAGCTCAATGACACATGAGAGATGTCTTGATATTTGATGTTTAGCCAACATGTAAAAGAAGGACATATAAAATAAAAGCCCAGGTAAGTTTTCTAACTAATTTACAGTTTCTTTTTCTTTAAAAAAAATTATCATCCACATTAATCATGATTATAATCCTCTCTACGCAGCTGATTTAGAATTGACTCAGAGCTGACCACCCAGCAGGTTTTTGGACACTTTACATTACTTGTGGGAACACTGCTCATCTTTCTCCCACAGAGCTGTGGTGCAGTCAAACCTCCAGAGGCACTGCTTTCAGTATTACTTCTGTTGTTCTGTATTGTTGAGTCAGAACCAACCCACAGCCAACTCTCCAGTGGTTTTTCAGAGGCAGTACATCTCACAGGTGGAGAATGCCCATCCTTGTCCATGGAGCTGTTGGTGGATTCAAACTGCATGTCTTTTTGTGTTGACAGTGCAACTCCTTACCACGAAGCTACTAGAACTTCCTTATTATTTGCATAGCAATATAAACTGTTTTCAATCACATATTAACTGAGAGCAAGTATGAAGGTATGTTGAGGTATCCACTATGTGAGCAGTAATTCTTAAAAGAAAAATTCTTAAGAATATGAACAGTTTACAAAAACCTAAAGAGAAGACTGTACTACTATTATTTAGTCTGGAAACGTTATAAGCAATAGGCAAAGGAGAAAATATAAAATAATCCCTATATTACTGTTAGGTCTTACTGCCAATGAGTAAATTCCAACTCATAACAATTCTACAGGGTAAAGGAGAACAGCCCCAAAGGGTTCCTAAGGCTGTAATCTTCATGAAAGCCGATAGCCACACAATCTTCCTGTGCAGTGGCTGGCGGGTTAAATATTTCAGACCTTTCAGTAACAGTCAAACACATTAACTGCTGCACTAAAAAAGGCACCATTAAGCAGATTCAGAGAAAAAGTAGCACCCATACATTAGAAATGAGTTCCATTTCTACATTTGTCTATTAGTGAGATTTGTATGTAGGCTGGAAGTTATGCAGTATACTTTTCCATGCATAAAAATTGTACTTTCAGATATACCAAAACTTTACTTATAATAATAGTCACAATGTTTTGACACACATTGCAAATTTATGCCCATGTTATTACGACTCATTGCTATGTACCTTTAATTTTCAGTATACCAAGCCTTACAAGGTTGGATTGTAACTATCTACACATTTACAATCAAATAATTGCTTAAGAAAATAAAAAAGCTAAAGAAGTCATTGAGTTAAATGTATATACGAAGTTTAAGAAAAGGAATAAAGTGTGTATAAGTAGAACCTACTGAAAAATATGCTATCTGAAATAATTACAGAAAATGGTGTTGAAAAACATAGAACTTAACATGTCAGCTGAAAATGGGGAGGGGAGAATATTACCTAAAGAAAAACACCTCAATGAGCAGAAATAATAGATTAATAATAGATTAATTAACAGGAGCTGCTTAGGGAAGAAATTGGGATTTATCACATAGTTTTGGTATAGAAGGAATGGATATTGGTGACAGTGAATGTAGTTAATATAACTGACCCAAACCCACCGTCCACGAACTGATTTCAACTCATAGCAACTCTGCGAGGCAGAGTAAAACTGCTCCATGGGACTGATAGGGCTGTGAAACAATTAACACCACTGGAGTAAATGTCAAGAAATCAGAAGATATGTTGCACTGGACAAATCTGTAGTCTAGAATTTTTTTAAAGTGCTAAAGAGCAAAGATATCAATTTGAAGACCAAGATATGCCTAAACCAATTGGACAATGAATAAACAAGACTGAAGAAGAACTGATGTTTTTGAATTATTGTGTTGGCAAAGACTGTAACAAAAACTAGCATGCATTTCAAATCAGCGTAGTCCTCAATATGGACTGAAACTCAACATCAAGATGACAAAGATTCTCACCAATGGGCCAACTGGCAGCACCATGATAGATGGAGAAAAGATTGAGGTTGTTAACAATTATAGCTTGCTCAATTCCACAATCAACACTCCTGAAACCAGCAGTCAGGAAATCAAAAGATGAATTACACTGGGAAAATCTGTTGTCAGGGGCCTCTCCACCATGCTGAAAAGCAATGATGGCAGTCTAGAGACTAAGGTGCACCTAATCCAGGCCATGATCTTCACATTTACTAGCTATGCATCAGAGAGCTGGACAATGACTAAGGATTACAGGAGAACTGATGCCTTCAAATTGTGGTGCTGGAGAAGAGTCTTGAACATACCATAGACTGTCAAGAAAATAAATCAATCTGTTTTGGAGCAGGTGAAATTAAGTTTCTCCTTGGAGGCTAGGATTTAGAAGTTTCTTCTCACATACTGTGGGTATGTGGCCACGAGAAACCAGTTCTTGGAGACGGACATTATGCTCAGAAGGGTGGAGGGACAGCACAGGAGAGGATAAGCCTGAAAGAGATGGGCTGATACAGTAACTGAGGCAATGGGGGTTGGTGTGTCGGAATTAGTGAGACTGGCTCAGGACAGAGCAGGGTTCAGAACTGCTGTATATATGGTCACTATGGGTCACAGGAGACTAGATGGCACATAACAAAAACAACAACATTCAATAAATAAACTGAAAATTTGATCCTCCACACTTCATTCTTAAAAATATACTACAAATGTGGGGAGCTCTGGTGGCCTAGTGGCAAGAAGCTTCACTGCAATACCAGAGATATGTGGATTGAATCCACCAGATGCTTTGCCAGAGAAGGAGGGGCCATTTCCTCCTGTACCAGTCAGATCTAATTTGACGGTACACGTACAGAGAAAATAATAAAATTTTTTAAAAAATTTTTAAAAAAGATATATATTACAAATGGATCAAAAATTCAGCCTACAAAACCAAACCAAATAATGACTGGGAAGAAAAACAAATGAGCACTTTTAAATTATTCAAGTAAGGAACACTTGTATAAACCAAGCTCAAAATCTCAAAATTCATAAATGAAAAAACTACTGTGGTTTAAATTAATTCAACATGTGAAATTTCTACAAAGGAAAAAACAGACAACAAGCTAGAGAAATATTAGTAAGCACAGTAATAACAAAGTAATATTGCAAACAGAAACCCTTACACCAATGTTTATGGCAACATTTTTCCACAGTAACTAAAAGATGTAAACAACAGAAATGTCTATCAACACATGAATGGATAAAAAAAATGCAGTATTTATACAATGAAATATTAGTTAGTATTTACATACAAGGCAGCTCTGGTGGCTGAGTAGTTAGGAGTCATGCTGCCAAACCAAAGGCATCTGGTTCAAATCCACCAGCTACTCCACAGGACAGACAATCTCTGCCTTTGAAATTTACAGGCTCTGAAGACCTTCTGGAAGGTCAGCTATGGTTCGTTCAGTTCTGACTCTATTGTACAATATATAATGAAATATTACTCAGTCAAAACATAGTAGCCATAACCAAACATCCTGAGGGAATGAATCACTAGGCCTGGGAACTCCAAAGGGACATCAAAGTCAACTGGCTTACCATGGTTTTGTAAACAGTAAATCTGACTAGTGAATAGCAACTGAAATTTTAAAAGTATACAGAAAAGAAAGGAAAATCCTCATGAACTGACAGAGACTGCAACTATGGGCTTAAGCAAGGTAGAAATATTCACCACAGAGCAGTATAAGGCAAGGTTTCCATATCTTGTTCATAAGTTCCCTTTGAGTCAAACCTGACTCGACTGTACCTAATAACAACTACTCAGTCCTATAGAGAAAAGATGTCCTGTGTATGCTAATATATGAATGAAACTTGGAAACACTGTGAATAGAAAAAGTGGTAAACTGGATGAAGGAAAGGAAATATACACAAAGGTGTTGATCAGTACAGTATTGTTAAGGAAAAGGTGCAGAATGATACAGAAAGTTACAGACTACACAAAGGTAACTTCTGACATTATCAGGAATAACTGACATTAAGCCACAAAAGGGTACATATGTCAATGACTGAGATTACATCCATGATCACACAGGTTTAGAAGATGACACTACTACATGAATTATCTGTGAACACTGTACAGAGACCCATGTAAACAGAAGGGGGGGAATGAAAACTTGTAGCCATAGTCAAACATCTTCCCCCCACCCCTTTCTTTTTAAAACATCTTGAGGTAATGAATCACTGAGTCAGGAAGCTCAGGACCATATACGTGGGCATGTCAAGATCAACTGTCATAATAACAGACAATGTCCTATATACTTTGAGGAATAGCAACGTGGAGTCTTAAAAGCTTAAAAGCTAGTGGTTGTCTAGGGTGCAACTATTTGTTTCTCCTCACCCAGAACAAAAAAGAGTAAAGAAACTGGAAGCCTATTCATCTAATTCATTGTAATGCTGGTGGCATAACTTCCAATTTCAAATCAACACACAACCCAAGTACAGTAAATTGACAGACAAGTGCTGTACCCATAAGTGTAAACCATAAAATAAGAATGCATAAAAATATGAAGCAAACATGCTAAGGGAAACAGAAAACAAACTGTCTGATGTGAGACAGTATATCTGTTCCTCTATTATTCATAGGGTTTTTGAAGGCTTATTACTTCACACTTGGATGGCCAGTCTCTCTCAGTGTAGAAGCTCTATTGAAATCTGTTCACTATGGGAACCCTGCCGGTGTTTTAAACACTAGTGGCACAGTTTTCAGTATCAACAGACAGGTCAGCTCACTGCAGCAAACAGAGAAGTGCTATGCAAAAAGGTTAAAGAAAGACTGGTAGCAGAAAAATATGGCCTGGGGGAGAGAAATGAAGCTAGAGATCAAATAACAGAATTCTGATAAATTAATTTCAAATGTTTATTGTTGTCCTAATTGTGTACCATAGAGCCAGAAACCGACCCATAGATGACCTCTGGTGGGTTTTCAGAAGTAGTTAATCGGACAGGAGGAGACTGTCCATCCTCCTCCCACGGAGCATCTGGCGGCTTTGAACCACATGCCTTCAGGACTGCAGCACAGTTTCTTGTCACTAGGCCACCAGAACTCCCTTAATTGCAAATACTGTTTTAAAAAAAGACAAATGATAATTACACAGATTTCATCTGATGGACAACACATGATTTACAGTGACTACATCTGTAGAAACAGTTCACAGAGAAGTTCAAAACATGCAGTCAAAATAAGGTCAAGGAATAAACCAGTGTAATAAAAAACAATAACAAAACAAGAAAATAAGATCAGGGGCTGAATGTGAAACAGACCATCAACTACTCATGTGCAAATTCAAATTGAAACTGAAAAAAAATCAAATCAAGTCCATGAAAAACAAAATATGTCCTTGAGTCCATTCTAACTGAATTTAGAAAATGTCTAAAGATTTTTGACTGATGAAAAGCCAGATTAGCTTTGGGATATCATCAAAGACATCGTCCATGAACAAAATAAAAGAGAGAAAAGAAAAAAGACCAAAATAGATGTTAGAAGAGCCTCTGAAAATTGAACTTGAACATAGAAAATATAAAACAAATCTGAAGAAAAAACAATAACAACGAACAATAAATTCCCAAGGAAAGCTTGTGAAGACAAAGCAAAGTATTATAACTAACCGTACAAAGAGCTAGAATTAGACAATAAAAAAAGGAAAAAGAAACTCATCATTTCTCAAGTTAAAATCTTCAGTGACGTAGGAAGCATCAAAAGAAGATGGGAGAAATACACAAAATCACTGTACCAATAATCAAGAACAAATAGTGAAGAAGGAAGAAGTTCAAACTGCACTGAAAAGACTGGCAAAAAAAAGGGGGCTCTAGGATTTCATGGAATACCAACTGGCACAGTCTGCATGCATAGATGCAGCCTTGCATGTACTCACTAGCATATGCCAAGAAATATGGAAGGCAGCTACCTGGTCAAGTGAATGGAAGGGATCCATATTTGTTTCCATTAAAAAAAACAAACCAAACCAACAAAAAACGGTGCTCCAAAAGAATGTGGAAATTATCAGACAATTAATTTCACATGTAAGTAAAATCTTAGTGAAGATTATTCAAAGAGGTATAGTACATTAACAAGAAACTGCCAGAAATACAAGCTGGATTGAGAAGAGGCTATGCCACAAGCAGTATCTTTACTGATTCAGATGGGAACACCAAAGATGTTTGATTTTAAAGACTGTGCAATAAGTTTGACTGTGTGGCTCATAGTAAATTATGTATTACATTGAGGAGAATGGAAATCCCAGCACATTTATATGTGTTCATGCAAAATCTCTATGTACACCAAGAAAGAGCTGTACAAAAACCCCCAAGGGACTACTGTATGGTTTAAAATCAAGAAAGTAATATATCAGTATGGTATCCTTTCTACATATCTGCTCTATTTATATGCTGAGTACATCATTCAAGAAGCTGGACTCTGTGAGGAAAAAGGTAATACCAAAATTAGAGGAAGATTCATCAACAACCTACATTATGAAGATGACACAACCTTGCTTACAGAAAGTGAAGAACTGAAGCACTTACCAAAGAAGATCAAAGACTATACAACCTTCAATGTAGGTTAAACCTCAACATCAAGAAGAAAAATCCTCACCAATGGACTAATAGGCAGTATCATGATTGATGGAGAAAAGTTGTCAATGATTTAATTTTACTTGGATTCACGATCACAGTCTTGGTAAGCAACAGTTAAAAAATCAAAAGATGTGCTGCACTGAGGAAATCTGTTGTCAAGGACCTTTGCACAGTACTTATGAGCAAGGATGTCAGTTTCAAGACCAAGTTGTGCATGAACTAAGCCTTGATATTTTCAACTGCTACCTATACACCTGAAAGTTGGACAATGAACAAGGAAGATGAACAAGAATTGTTGCCTTTGAATTATGAATTATGGTGTTGCATAGGAGTACTGAATAAACCATGTACTGCCAAAAGAACAAACTGATCTGCCTTGAAGAAAGGGCAGTAAGAGTGCTTTGTAGAAACAAGGATGTTGAAACTTCGTTTCATTATTTTGGGTATATTTTCATGAGGAACCAGTTCTTACATAAAGACATCACGCTGAGAGAGATAAAAGGGTTGGTGAAAGATAGGAAGACCGTCAAAGAGATGGAGTGAAACAGCAACCACCAGAACGGTCATGTACATGACAGAGAATGTACGAACGGCATACCTTCAGGCAAGGTTAAGATCCATTGTTCAGAAGGTTGCTATGAGTCATAATCTCCTTGATGGCAGCTAACAGTAATACACTGAAAGGTTAGCTATGAGCCAGTTTTGAAAAAGTACTAAGGGAAGGGGGGAGGGGGGAAGCCTATGATGGAGAAAGGAATGTGAACACTCATCAAATTACTCCTAGGAGAACTGGCTACTCAAGGAAAAGCAGGAGGTTTGGAACAATTTATCTATGGATAAATGACATAGTATCCATGGTTCAAATACACATGGAGTACACCCGTCAGACCAGAGGAATCAGACTGACTACATCTGTAGAAAGAGTCATTGGAAAAACAAGTATCAGCAGTTAAAACCAGGCCAGGTAGAACAGACCATCGATTACTCGTGTGCAAGTTCAAAATGAAGTTAAAGAAAATGAAAGCAACTTCAAAATGAACCAAAATATAACCTTGGGTCTATCGCCTGTGAATTTAAAAATTACCTCCAAAATAGGTTTGAAGCACTGAACATGAGATGAACTGTGGAATGACATCAAGGTTGTGATCCATGAAAAGAGCAAAAGTTCATTATATAGACAGAGGAAGACCAAATTGAGTATCAGAAGAAACTCTGAAAATTGAACTAGAGGGTCAAGAGGCCAAAACGAAGGGCGGAGATGCAGAAGTAAAAGGGATGAACAGAAGATTTCAAAGGACAGTGCAAGAAGATAAAGCAAAATATTATAATGGACTATGCATTGAGAAGAACGTAGAGAAAAAAGATAAGAATCACTTGGCATTTCTAAAGTACTGAAAAAAAAAATTCAACCTTTAGTTGCAATACTGAGAGATGTTATGGGAAAAGTCCTCAATGATTCAAGAAGCATCAAAGGAAATAAATAAATAAACACACACACACACACACACACACACACACACACACATAAACCAAAACACAGCCACTGTACAAAAAAGAACTGTTCAACATTGAAATATTTTAGAAAGTAGCATTTGATAAAGAGCCAATTCTGAGGAGGGGAAGAAGTTCAAGCTGCATTGAAGGCACAGGGGAAAAATAAGACCCCAGTAATTGATAGAATATCAATTAACATATTTTAACCAACAGATGCAATCCTGTACATATTCACCAGTCTGTCTCAGGATATTTGGAAAAACAGGTACCTGGCCAACTAACTGGAAGAGATAGATCTCTGTTCCAATTCCCAAGAAAGGTGATTCAATAGAATGTGGAAATTATAGAACAGTATCACTAATATCACGAGCAAGCAAAATACTGAAGATCATCCACAAATGGTTTAAACAGTATACTGACAGAGAACTGCTAGAAGAAGCTCAACCTGTGTTTAGAAGAAGCTGTATGGTGAGCTCTGGTGGCCTACTGGCAAGAAGCTGCACTGCAATCCCAGAGGTGAGCAGTTTGAATCCACTAGATGCTCTGCTGGAGAAGGAGGGACAATCTCTTCCAGGTACCATTCAGATCTGATTTGACAGTACACACACAAAAAATTTTTTTAAAAAATTAGAAAATAAAAGAAAAGAAGCTGTAGCATCAGAGACATGACTGCTGATGTAAGATGTATTCTGTCAGAAAGCAGAGAATACCAGAACAATCTGTGTTTTATTGACAATGCAAAGGCATTTGTCTGAGTGGGTCATTGAGAAAAATGGGAATTTCAGAACACTTAATTTTGCTCATATGAAAGCTACACACACGGGGCACCACCTTGGATCCAGACATCACCTGGAGCTATCAGGCGAGCTGTT
>NW_006399792.1:8661431-8667387 GCF_000299155.1 Elephantulus edwardii | reverse complement strand
GTGCAACAATGAATGAGTGGAAGCCCAAAATCTCTGTAAATGTTTATGAAAATTAATAAAATATAATTATAGAAGAAAAAAAAAAAAGAAAGCTACACACAGAACAAGAAGCAAAATTTGGAACTGAGAAAGATGCTTGTCAGGACTATATCCATTATCCACACTATTCAATCTGTATGCTGAACTAATCATTCAAGGAGCCAGACTTTCTGAAGAAAAATGTGGTATCAAGATTGGAGGAAGACTCATCACCAACCCGCATTAAGCAGATGCCACTACCTTGCTTGATGAAAGCAAAGAAGACTTGAGTCACTTGCTACAGAAAGTCAACGACAACAGTGTTCAATACTGATTAAAATGCAACTTCAAGAAAACAAAAAACGTTATGACTGGGCCAATAAGCAACATCACAATAGATGGAGATAATGATTTTATCATCTTCGATCCACAATCAACATCCTTAAAACCAGCAGTTCAGAAGAAAGTCCGATGTCAGAGAACTCTTGAAGAGCAATGATGTCAGTTTAAAGACTAAGGTGCACCTAATTCAAGCCATGGCTTTCCTAAACACCTGCTATACAGCTGAGAACTGGACAATCAATATGGGTAACAGAAGAATCGATGCCCTTAATTTGTGTTATAGGAGAAGAGTGCTTGATATTCCATAGACTACCAAAAGATGAAATGAGTATGTCTTGGAGAAAGTACCACCAGAGTACTTCATGGAGGCAATGATGGCAAAGCTTTGTTTTACATATTTTGGGCATGTCATTAGTCAAAGCTATTCTTTGGACAGAGATATCATGCTTGGAAAGGTGGAGCCAGAGAAGGTAGGTTAGATTCTACAAGAGACAGACTGATAACAGTGACTGCATCAATGGGTTCAAGTTGTGTCTGAGATGCTAAGAACGGCACAGGTGTAAGGCCAGGTTCTGATCAGCTGTTCAAATGCTTGCGATGAGTCATGCCACTTGGTGGCAGCCAACAACAACAATTTACTCTCAATTATTTTATCACACCTTTAAGGAACTTAACTATGTCTATAAATAAAAAAGGTTTTTTTTTTAATCAAAATTGTTAAAACATTATTTTATAACCTTTCTAGAAGAATTTAAACATTTCATTTCTTTTGGGCTGACCATGAAAATATCATTAATACATTAAAATTGTCAATAAGAGATAAAAGGATTTTATTAAAATGTACCTTTCAATAAGATGAACAAGGCTCCTTTTTAAATTTTTCTTGTTGTTGTTAGGTGCCATCAAGTAGAGCAACCCTATGAACAAAAGGCCATGGCCTAAATCAGACACACCTTCATCCTGAAAATGACATTATTATTCAATAAATTGGAGAGGTCCCTAACTGCATATTTTCCCAGTACAGTGCATCTCCTTATCTTTTAACTGCTGGTACCAAGGGTATTAATTGTGGATCTAAGCAAGATGAAGCTATTGAAAGTTGCAATCTTCTCTGCATTTATCATGACATTGCCTATTGGTCCAGTGGCAACAATCTTTGTTTTCGTGGTATTGAGACAATTCATACTGAAGGATGCATTCCTTGATCTTCTACAACAAGTGCTTCAAGTTCTCTTCATTTTCATCAAGCAAGGTTGTGTCATTTGTATAATGCAGGTTATTGATGAGTCTCCCACCAATTCTAATGTCACACTCCTCTTCATGAAGTCCAACTTCTCAGAAAATTGCACAGTATACTGACTGAACAGGTATGGAGAGAGAATATAACCCTGACACACTCCCTTCTCAATTTTAAACCATACAGTGTTTCTCTGCTGTTTGCACAACAGCCTCCTGGTCTAGGTATAGGTCCTGCATTAATACAATTAAGTACTCTGGGATTCCCGTTCTTCTCAATATCATCCACAACTTGTTAGAATCTACACAGTCAAATGCCATGCCTAATTTCCTCTAAAGTGTTTGGTAATATTAGATATTTGCTAGAAATTATGCAAGCCAGAGGTAATGAACTTGCCAACTTTAAAGTATCAGATAAGAACTATCAACCCTCCTCCTTTTTTTGCACAATACATGTACTTTATTGATGGTACATGGCAACATGGGTTCTCTAAGCCCCTCCCTTTTTCAGAGGGACTGGATGGATACTGTCAAGGTTGTGAGATCGTGGGGTGGGGGTGTTAAGCTGGGCAAGGACTCCCCAGCAACTGAGCATCTCTCTCTCTCTCTCCTAGTGCTATATGCTGAGGTTGGTGGTCCAAGGGGCTCTTATTCTTTGGAAGTCATGTAGACAATTAGGTTGACCACCCTGTGGTTGCAGTCAAATTCACTGTCATACCTGGAAATGGGTTTAACGAAATGGTTGCTCAGGACAATGCCAGCCCCAGCATCAAAGTTGGAAGAGTGGGTGTCACTGTTACAGTTACAGGAGACAATGTGGTCATCACCATATCCAAGGATACTTTTTAGGGGCCCTTCTGGTGCCTGCTTTACTGCTTTTTTCACTACTTTATTTGGCAGTTTTCTCTAGATTGCAAGTCAGATCCACAACAAAGAAAGCCATGTCAGTAAGTTTCCCCATTCAGCTAAAGGCCTTGCCCACAGCCTTGGAAGCACCAATAGATACAGGGATGGTGTTCTGGACAGCTCCTTGACCATCACACCACAGCTTTCCAGAGGGGCCATCCAGTCTTCTGACTGGTGGTGATGGCTTAGACTCTAGCCATGAGTCCCTCTATAATGCCAAAGTTGTCATGGATAACTCTGGCCACTTGGCCTAATCAGATGGTACATGAGGCATTGTTGACAATTTTAAGAGTTTTCATACTTCTCCTGGTTCATGCCCACCACAAACATGGGGCACTGGTAGAATGAGAAGACAGGATTATGCGTTTGACACCAGACTTAAAGTGAACACCAGCCTTCTCCAAGAGCCCAGTGGACTCCACAACATACTCAGCACCAGCAATAGCCCATTTGATGTTGGCAGGATCTTGCTCCTAGAAGACTGTTTGGCCATCTAATATGTTACATATAGCACACTACCTAGCTCCTAGATGGTTGTTGTTAGGAGCTGTTAAGTCACAACCAATTTATAGCCTCCCTATGACAAGAGCTGAACTCTGTCCATTCCTACACCATCCTTATCATCCCTGACAAACTTGAGCTCACTGCCACAGTCACCATACTAATCCATCAAGCTGAGGGTCTTCCGCTCCTTTGTTGACCATTCACTTCTTCAACCATTATGTCTCTTTCAAAAGAATAGTCCCTCCTAACAAAATGCCCAAAATATATGAGAAGAAGTTTCACCACCCTTGTCACAAAGGAGCAATCTGGTTACACTTTCTCCAATATGTATCAGTTTGGTCTTTTGGAGTCCATGGAAATACTCAGCACTGTTCTCTAACACCACAAGTTAAAGACATCGCTTGTTCTTCTATCAACAATATTCATTATCCAGTGCTCAGAGGCATACCAGGTGACTGGAAAAACCATGTCTTGAATCAGGCACTCCTTAGTTTTTAAACATACACCATTGCTCCTAAGGAGAGGTCCCTCACAACAGACTATGAACAGTAACTCTGAACCCTGCCCTATCCTGAGTCAGTCTTACTATCTCTGACACACCTGTTCCCATTGCCACTGTACCTGTGTCAATCCAATTCAATCAGGGTCTTCGTCTCCTACACGGACCCTCACCCTTCCACACATGATGCCCTTCTCTAAGGACTGGTCCCTCAAGGCAACATGCACAAAGTATGTGAGATGGAGCTTCAAAATCCCTGCCTCCAAGGAACAGCTTGGTTTCACCCTCTGCAGGACTTATTTCTTTGTTCTCTGGACAGTCTATGGTCATGTTCAATACCCTTTTCCAACATGACAACACAAAGGCATCACTCCTTCTGTTATCCTCAGTCATTGTCCAGCTCTCAGAAGCACAGCAAGTAAATGAGAGGACCATAGCGTGGATCAGACACAACTTAGTCCCTAGACAGTTATCGTTGCTCTTTAGCACTCTAATTTGTCTCTGACCGACTTTCACTAAGTACCCTTTTGATTTCTTTTTTCCCTTCATTTTTTCCTGCAAATCTATTGTTGTTTTTGTTATGTGCCATCAAGTTGCTTGCAACTCATAGCTACACTATGTACAAGAGCTCTAAACCCTGCTCTATCCTGTGCCAACCTCATTGTCTCTGACACACCTATTCACACTACCCCAATCACTGAATCGATCCATCTCATCGAGGGTCATCTTCTCCTGTGCTCTCCCCTCCACTCTCTCAAACATGATGTCCCTCTCCAAGGACCTGTCCCTCCTTGCAACATGCCCAAAGTATGTCAGACAAACATTTAGAATCCTTGACTCCAAGGAGGAGCCCGGCTTCACCTTCTCCAGGACAAATCTGTTTGTTCTCCTAGCAGTCCATGGTATACTGAACACTCTTCTCCAGCACCACAGCTCAAAGGTATCGATTATCTGTCTATCATTCCTAGTTACTGTCCAGCTCTCCGATGCATAGCACATAACAGGCACACCTTAGTCTTCAGCATGACATCATTGCTCGTCAGTACTTTTGAGAGGTCCCTGACAGTTGATTTTCCCAATGCAATTTGTCTCTTGATTTCCCGGCTGCTGGTACCAAGAGGACTGACTGTGGAGCCAAGCAAACTAAAACTGTCAACAATCTCAATCTCTTCACTACCTATCATGATGCTGCAAATTTGTCCAGTGGTGAGAATCTTTGTTTTCTTGATGTGGAGCTTCAATCCATATTGAAGGCTGCAGTCCTTGACACCTTCTGGAGCAAGCACTTCAGGTCCTCCTCAGTTTAAGCAAGCAGGGTTGTGTCATCTGCATAATGCAAGCTGTTGATGAATCTTCCACCAATCCTGATGCAACATCCCTCCTCATACAGCCCTACTTCCCAAATTATCTGTTCTGCATTTGGGTTTTCACCTTTGGCCCTCCTAACTCAGTTTTGGGAACCCCATAGATTTGCACAAGACAGGATCTGAGATCACTCTATAATCAGATAATGAACATTCTCGCAAAACTTAATCAGCCCAGGACTTTCAATCCCAAGAACAAGTTGGGCCTTTGGGTCAAATAAACACCACCACCACATTAGATATAGAAGAGACCTATCCAGACCTTGTAAATTATGACATTGTGATAGCAGTGTAAACAGAGACACTAAGTCACAAAACTTAGCAGAAGTTCAGTGGCAAGGACTTTTCCTCAGTAATGCCTCAGGCAAAAATCTTGCCCTGAAGCTGGTACATGAGATTGGGACTTACATCCTCCTAAACACAAGACAGGCAAAAGTGTGAGAAACCAGTAGTAGTATGTGGTGCAGGACATCACAAGGTATTATATCATGAGGGGGCTGGGGAAGGGAGGGCTGTACTAGGTAGGGAGGAATGCAAGGAATGTCAAGTAGCAGGGAAAGGGAAGAGAGAAGATACTGGTGCTTGGGAAGGGGGACAGTGAATGTATTGATTATTTCCATAAGGGAGGTGTCTTTCATCTGCTCTGTAAAATGCTAATCTGTCAGATATTGTTCTAAAACTAAGCATCTAAATTAAGACAGACTAGAAAGATTTGGCCACCCACTTCAGAAAAAGAACAGGCCTTCAAAAACCCTATGTACAGTAGAGCACACTAAGAGAAGACAGACTAGCAGATGTGGCAACTGAGGCTGAGACCTCAAATTTGGAAACAGAAAGGTGGAGGAACAGGTGTAAGCAGAAACTAATGATTGGAACGTGGAATTTGAGAAGCATAAATGTAGGAAAACTAGACATTCAGATAGTGAACAAACACATGAAGAAATGTTCAAAATGCCTAGCTCTAAGAGAGATGCAAATCAAAACATTTATGAGATATCATCTCACCACAATGGAATACTATGCTGCATTGAAAAACAAGGAACTCATGCAATATTATTCAAAATGGGTGACCCTGGAGGACATTATG
>NW_006399792.1:8628446-8661121 GCF_000299155.1 Elephantulus edwardii | reverse complement strand
GGAGGGGTTTGTGCGGGGAGAAGGGTGCAACAATGAATGAATGGAATTCCAAAATCTCTGTAGATGTTCACTGAAATGAAAAATAAAAAAATTAATAAAAAAAAAAGACCAGGTTCTCTTAAACCACACCCACAGATGTGCAAAACTACACAATCCAATATTACTAGATAATAATATCTAGTTATTTTTATGTGTGTCTCATTTTTTTTACGTAACAAAAAATAAACTCCTATGACAGGCATGAAATGCTCAATAAATGTTAGAAAGGGAACATAATCAGAAATTCATTCCAACTCTCTTAAGAAGTAGAGATAATTCTTCATGCTCTTCTTAGTTCTATTCTTAGCTCTACTTCTGGTCACGTCACAGGTCACTAAATGCTCAGGTAAACATGTTCTTAAGCTCAGTCGGATATGGCCTAGGATTAATGCAAATGTTTATTCCACGAAGACGTCACCTTTCAAAGCAGGTGCTAATTCTGCCTTAATGGATCTTCAGCTTCCTCTGAGGATATGCCACAATAATGACACCTGCCATAGAAGATATAAAACTTGCAAGTCTAGGGTTGACAGGGTTAGATTTATAGACCCCCAGTTGGTTGAAAGGGTTCAAGATATCACCAAGGTTCTATCAGACATACTAGTCTGTTATGGTATCACTGACTTCTTATTCAAGTTAGCAGGCCAAGAGTCATTCTAGATAGTCTCTCTTCTTCGCATCTCCTGGCTTGGGTTTTGTTTTTTTCTTTCTTGTGGATTAAATTTATTATTATTATTATTATTAATTTTAATGAAAATTTACAGACTTTGGATTTCCATTTATTCATTGTTGCACCTTTCTCCCTGTCAATCCCCTCCGCAGAACACTCTTCTCTTTGAAAACTAAAAGAAAAATTCTTTCATTGTTTTACAATCCCTCCTCCCAGTTCCACTCCACTATGCAGCCTTTATTCTGGACTCCTGTCATGACAATAATACCTAATAAAATATCCCTTTTAAACAGTTTTCTCCCTCATCTGTTTCAATGCAGTACACATTATTTATCCCATCTTTCTCAGTCTCCCCCCAACCCTGATGTCAGTCCTGTTTTACAACAGTGGCACTATGCAGTATTTGTCCTTTTGTGACTAAGATATTTCACTCAGCATAATGTCCTCCATAGTCACCTATTTTGTATAATATTGCATGAGTTCCTTGTTTTTCAATGCAGCGTAGTATTCCACTGTGTGAGTATTCCACAACTACTCTATCCATTCGTTTGTTGATGGGCACTTGGGTTGTTTCCAAATCCTTGCTATTGGAACAAAGCTGCGATAAACATGGGCATGCATATATCTGCTTGGGTGACAGTTATGGTCTCTTTGGGGTATATTCCCAGTAGTGGAATTGCTGGGTCAAATGGTATCTCTATTTGCAACTTTTTGAGAAAGCGCCACACTGCCTTCCACAGTGGTTGCACCATTTTACACTTCTACCAACAGTGAGTAAGTGTTCCAGTTTTTCTACAACCCTGCCAGTATTTGTTGCTTGCTGTTCTGTTAAATTTTGCCACTCTCACTGGGGTGAGATGATATTTCACAGTTGTTTTTCATCTCCTGTTTGAAATCTCTCTCAGCCTATACCTTCTTACTCAGTTCTTCAGTTTTGACTAATTTATTCAAAGGTGGAGTACCACAGTAATTTAACTTAGTGATTCTCTATCTTGGAGTACACTCTGACATTTAAAAATACCTGTCTCAGGGGAGCTCTGGTGACCTAGTGGCAAGGAGCTGCAACTACAGTCCCAGAGGCGCACGGTTCGAATCCACCAGATGCTCTGCCAGGGAAGGAGGGGCAATCTCCTCCTGTACCAGTCAGATCTGATTTGATGGTACACTCACACAAAAATAATAAAACAAATAAAAAAAACACCTATCTTCAGCCTAAAGTTTCTGATTTAAATGGTCAGATAAAGCCCTACCATTAAATTTTTCAAGAAATTCCTAGGTACTTCTAAAGTGCAGTCAACACTGAGGATCACCAAGTGAACGGATTCCCAAAAATTCAGGCTTACCTTTCCCCCAAAGCATCACTCAACTAAGTCAATTTTTCAAAAGTGCCAACTGATAATCACCCTAAGAAGCCTTAGTACTCAGCTGCTAATCAAAAGGGTTGACAGTTCAAGCCTACCCAACAAATCAATAGGGAAAAACAAGCCTGGCAATCTGCTCACGTAAGATTATAGCTGAGAAAATGCAGTAAAGTAAGTGCACTTTGTCCCCTGGGTCATAATCACTCAAAAATTAACTCAATAGCACCAAACAACTGATTCTATCCTAGAGCACTGATTCTCAATCTTGGCTAACAGAACTGCTTACAGAGCCTTAAAAAATGCAGATGCCAGGTCAAATTTCTGACCATTTAAAACAGAGTCTCTGGGGATTACAACATTAGTGTGCTTTAGTTCCCCAAGTGCCTGTCGATGCACACAAGGTTGAGAACCGCCTTCCCAGAGAAAGATATGAGATGGTTTGTATTATGTCAGTGTAGCCATGATCCTCAGGATAAGGTAACTTTTGTCATGGACTAAACTGTGTCCCTAGAAAGCGCATGTATGAAATGATACGTAGAAGCTATGTAATAATCTGATGTGACAACCAAATGGTTGTCAGAAGGACCCAACACTCCCTTTCCGTACCTTTGCCCTCATCTGATGAAAGGGGAAGAAAAAGAGGGGCAATATCTGCTTAGTATCACCAAGAAATAAGCCTCAGGAGTGGAGTGAATCTTTTTGGACCCAGATGCTTACGATATTAAAAGCCTGTTGATATGAGAAAGGTCAGGACAGGTGGAGCTGCCCAGGGAATGCTGGGCCTATAGATACAGAAATAACACCAGGACTTCCTCCCAGCACTAACTAGGAACACGCCTTCGAGTAAACTCAGCGTCCTGAATTTTAGTCTTTTAACCTAAAATAGAGCATGGGTGACTTCATGGTAAGGAGCTGTGCTGCCAACCCAACTGTACATGGCTTGAATCCACCAACTACTCCACAAGAGAAAAGATGAGCAATCTCCTCTCACGCAAGTTACTGCCTTTGAAAACCCACCGGCGGGTCAGTTCTAACTCAACTGTACGTAACAACAACCTCCTGAAAAGCCATTTTATTGGAGGAGTCAGTAGGGAGATTCACTGATAACTCAAAGAAGTGCCTGTCTGGTGTTTCAAGTCCACCAGCAGCTCCAAGGGAGAATCGGACAATCATCTCTGTGTCATTTTACAGACTCTGAAAACCAGCTGGAGTAGGTTCTGAGTCGGTTCCAACTGACAGCAGTGAATGAGAGCCTCCTACACTGTAAGAGAATAAATCTGTTCAAGTCACCCACTATTATATCACCATTAGCTAACTAAGACATTATCCTTAATGAGGCAAGATTAAAGGTGTTCCTCAAAGATATGATCAGCTTTATCTGATGAAGAAGTCTCCTTAGGAATGGGTATGTCAAAGCTACAGCTAGCTATCTGGCTCATGTACTTCACTGAACCAGTGTCCTACTATACTTGATAAATTTGGACCTGTCAATCTCCAAAGCCTGCACCCTGTCAACAACCTTTTGACTCATCAGACTCTATATCCAGCAGTCTCTGGAGCCTGCTGTCTATGACTCTACTTCCTGATACTAACGTATGGATTCATTTGCCTTTGAAGCTGACAGACTCTGAAGTCAGATGCCTGAGACCCACCCCGTCTACCAACAATTTGGATCCATTAGCCTCCCCAGAGACCTTTCTCCTGAGGACGGTCTAGCAAACATGAAACTTGACAGCCTTTACAAGCATTTGAGGCATTTCCTTGAAATAAATATGTGGGTGGTGGTATATGTACTCAAACTCAATGCCAGCACATCAGAGACAAGTCATAGATGATTCTCTGGCAGATCTTCAGAGGCTGTAAATCACACAGGAGGAAACTGCCCAACTTGCTGCTAGTGGATTTGAACCTTTAGGTTAGCAGCACAACTCCCTAAGGACTAGGCCACCAGGGCTCTTAAATATATCTTCACGCATGATTCACTGGTTTGGCTTCTCTAGCAAATCAGCCTAAGACAAAGGCCACACAGAGTTTCAAAACCACAAAATCTAAACTCCCTTGAAGGTAATAAGGCCTTCCATTTAATCTCCGCACACTCCATATTCATACTACCAAATAATGTAGCATCATGAAAGGGAAACACTTTTACATGTCTATGCAAAACAGCTCAATCTTGGCAACTTCCTCTACTTATCCCATCCATCAGGTTTAAATCTTTCAAGAATTGCCTCCTTTGTCTAACTCTTCCCTCATCAATCCACCTGTGTCCCTTTCGATTGTCCAGGGCAATTTGTGACACTGATGTCTAACATCCCTAATATAAACCTAATGTTATTTATGTTTTTATCTCCAGGGTGTATTAATACTTAGGACACACTTAGGAAGTATTATAATATTTATTAATTTCATTCCATTTAGGAAAATAATTATCTATGTTATAACACAGGTAGAATTCCATCTAAAAAACTGTAGGGAATTTCCCCATTATACTCAAGTCTTATCAAAATAGAAAGCAACAGCTGGTCTTTTAAAAAATGTTAGGTAAATGTTTAATGTTTGTTCTATTTATAAGCAGTAACAAATTAAGGAAAGAGGAGGGGTGCAGAGAGCAGTATGTTTCCAGAATCACAACAGTAGCTTCTTAGAAAATAACATGTAGCTTTCCACCTGGATATAATACCTTTAAAACTATACCCTTTTCAAAACATTATTCTGGTATGATGATATCTGTACATTTTAGGAAAGTGAGCTAAGAGCACTTACTCAGGACAAGAAAAAAAAATTACTGGTACTTTAAAATGAAAATAAATGATGACAAGCTTCCATATACTTAAATTGTATTTAAGTGTTAAAATGCTGATAATCTGTTGTTGTTAGGTGCCACTGAGCTGAGTACAACGTACAGTGACCTTACAACAGCTGTGAACCCTGCCCTATCCTGTGCCATGATCACAGTCTCTGATATATGTGAGCTGGTTGCTGCAGTCACTGCTGTGAATCCATGTGATTGGCAGTAGTCCTCTCTTTCACAGATCCTGCACCTTTCCAAGCATGATGCTCCTTTTCATGGAACTGCCTTTCCTAGGAGGTGTATGTGAGGTGAAGCTTTACCATCTTTGACTCCAAGGAGCACTCTGGATGCACCTTCTTCAAAACACATCTGTTCATTCTTTTAGAAGAAGTGATGTTAATTTCAAGTCCTTCGGGTAGTCTATTACCTAGCAAAGGTTCAGAACTCCAAAACGTTCAGTGTAGGTTGAGAGAGAACAATTTTATTTTAAAAAGTTACAGTTGATATTTTTTTACTTATGTGGTCACTATATGTGTCTTTCACAACAAAGATTTTGCTAAAATACTAATAATAAATTGCTAAAATAATAACGGAATACTTACATCATGGACCTCAAAACATTTCTGTTGTACCCACATTCACACTGCTCATGGAAGATATGTTAATATACAAAATTACCCTATGACTAAGTATTTAAATGGTTTTTATCTGTCATATAATCCCTAACTATGCAATTCATCCAGTATTCACTGAGTGCCATTACCTGCTTAGGAATATATTCACACTAAACTACGTAAAGTGATCAGAAAGAAAATAAAAGCATCAAGTACTATATTTGGCTGGTTAGTTTTTCTTTTTCTTCTTACCTTATTTGGCGATTTCAAAGGTGAGATGGCTATTTTATTTGGTGTCTGTGTTGTAGAATTTAAAGTTGATCCAATAACACCACTTTCGGATATTGTTATGGTCTTTGATGGAGTCCCAGGAGTAGACTGTGAAAGAACCCTACCTGCAAATGAGAGATAGCACATCAGTTTAACATTTTCATTGAGAGTATAAAAATTTATGTATTGCTGACATATATATGTTCACTACTTCATATGTATCAATCACTACATGAACTTAATACTCAGATGCTAGTAAACTGTGAGAAACCTAGGCTTCTAAGAATACTTAATATCAATTTACATGAAGTCTACTAAAACATTGATACTTATATTCTCATCAAAACTGTTACAGTATATGTATCAAAAGGAGCCTCAGAACTATTAAGCAACAAGGTCTGTGTAACATAGCCCCTCTAAATCAAGACATGACTCCAAGTAGTAAAGCATCAGTTTCTGCACTCTGTGGATAAGGAGATGCACTGCCAATCTAAAGGCAGGTAAGTAGTTCCAAACTACCAGCTGCTCCCAAGGAGAAAGATGAGCAATCTCCTTCCAAGTAATGTAATGCATCCAAAAACTAGCTGAAGGGTCAACTACAAATCTGATGGCATTAATGCAAAGCAAACTACAGGGCTATACCAAAAGCCACTCATCTCCAGCAATTCAAATCCACCAGGAGAGCCAATGGAGAAAGAGAGAGGCCTCAGAAACCTGATGAAGGGTCACTATAAGTCAAAATGGACTCGATGGCAGTGAGTTTGAGTTTTTTTTTAATTTGGTAACTGCCTTCTTGTTTGAACTGAAGCTACGTTAATCTACAACTTAAAAGTCACATTTAACATAAAAGATTATTGGACTAATACGAGAATTAACGGGTAAGGAATTGTGTCGTCAACCTAATGGTATACAAATCCAAGAGTCACTTTTGGGAGAAAGATGGACAATCTAATCTGTGCTATTTACTGCTTCTGAAACCTCCCCGGAGGGGCAATCAACTGCAACTTGATGCTATACAATAACCACATTTAAAAAAAAAGAAAAAGAAAAAAGCTCTGGTGGCCTAAGTAGGTATAGAGCTGTGCTGCCAACCTAAATACAGGCAGTTCAAATTTACCAACTGCTCTGAGGGAGAAAGATGAGTAATATTCTCCAATGTGAGTACTACAGCCACTGAAAATCTACTGAAGGGCCTGCTATCAGTCAGTTCCAACTTAAAAGCAATGTGTGAGTACATGAAAAAAAGTTCATCCTACTTGTCTTGGTCGGCTCCCAGCAGAAATATTAGGTTTCTTCTTTTCTAAGCATTATTCTTTAGGAACAATATAGGGAAAACTACAGGGAGTCAGAGTGGCTTCAATTCAATTCAATTCAACTCAATTCTCCTTGAGTCGGAGTACCATTCATCAAGTATCTTCCCATTCTGCACGTATGGTAGGAATGCAATTCCAGCACCTTTTTTGGTTGAGTTACAGCCAAGGGCTTAATCTTGCCAATCAGTTATGAGCAGAAGTAGAGTTTGCAGTTTCTGGGCCAGAGACCTATATTTAGCCAAAGATTTCTTGACCTTTGCCCTATCTGTGATAGTGGTTTCTCTGTTGGCCAGGACTCCAGAGTGAAAAGACTCCCTTTCTGAATCTTAATGTAGATAAAAACTACCCACTTCCATAAAGTCAGTTTCAGCTCCTAATGACTATCAGCTTTGCGAGATATAAATCTTTTTTTTTCTTCAGCAACTTTTTTTTTTTTAAATTATTTTGTGTGCGTGTACCGTCAAATCAGATCTGACTGGTACAGGAGGATATTGCGCCTCCTTCTCCGGCAGAGCATCTGGTGGATTCGAACCGTGTTCCTCTGGGATTGCAGTGCAGTTTCTTGCCACTAGGCCACCAGAGCTCCCCTAAGATATAAATCTTTATGGCAGGAGACTGATCATCTTTCTCCCTCGGAGCAGCTGGCAGATTCAAGCTCCTTATCTATTTGTTAGCAGTACAATGTTATATACTAAACTATTCAAGTTGCTTAAATAACCAGTAAGTATTTAAGAGAAATAAAACTGGACTGATTTTTAAAGATTCGAAGATTCAGAAGTTGTTTATAAAGAGAGCAAAAATGAGATCAAGCTGACTAATGCAGGCTGTCATATTAATTGATACTGAGATGAAGCACTAGAACTTAATTCTTAGGAACAGAAAAAAAATACTTCCAATCGGTGTAAGAAAGAATGTCTTACAATTTCCATTTAAATGAATATTTCAGCAGGAGTGAATTTCTAGTCATTAAAGATATTTCAAGCAGATGCTAAACGATCTGGTTACACACAAATATGCTGGCTACAAAAGGAATGAAATAGCCAAGAAGCAGAGGAAGTAGTGAAATTATTTCCACTCTCTCTAAACACTAGACGTTATGATTGCATTTACAGATGGAAATGGGTAAGGGGAAGGATATAAGGAAAGGAGTTAGCAACGTCTGATCTAGTTTTCCTGATAATGTGCCAAAGCAGAGTCTCTCCAAAAAAAAAAAAAAAAGTGAATCAAGTTTCATCTTTATTTTCAATTGAATATTTTCAATTTTTTTGTTGTATATGACTTTATTTCATGTTAATAACATGTTCCTTAAAGGGTTTAAGTTGAATACTCCTTGGATGTGATTTATCTAAATTATATTATAAACAAACAAGTCAATAAAAGCTAAATGAGGCTACAGCAAATATTTTAATTTTATTTTTATTATTGTGTGTGTGTGTGTGTGTGTGTGTGTGTGTGTGTACCGTCAAATCAGATCTGACTGGTACAGGAGGAGATTGTTCCTCCTTCTCCAGCAGAGCATCTGGTGGATTTGAACCGTGCACCTCTGGGATTACAGTACACCTCCTTGCCACTAGGCCACCAGAGCTCACCTACAGCAAATATTTTTAAGCTACTCTATAGTGCTGAGCTTGCCTAAAATAACAAAGCTGTCCATGCTGGTTTCTAAAGTGAATACTGGTGTGGGGTGAGCCTAAAACACCAATAATCTTATGTCACAAAACTACTATCAAAAGATATAACAGAATAATATGTTCTCATCAATATAGTTTTTACTGTATTTGTTAGACATTACACACTTTTGAGAAAATGAATGCATAAAACAAATTATGTATGAATTGTCAAACTAATTCACTCTGTAAATTTTCACATAGGATATCCTCAATTCCTGAGGATAACCAATACCAGAACAGGACGACTTAAAGTGAACTTACTTTAAAAAAAGACAAATACTTGACTATAAATAGCAAAGAATGCCAAAAGTAAAGCTGGCATTTTTTGTTTCCATTAAATAAAAATTCATCAAATCAGACTGAATGACAAGTTAACTATTACGCTTGATGGAAATGGATTCTTCAAAAAACTGTACAACAGTATAATGTCAATCTCTGTATGAAGCATAACATCATTAGATCATTTCAGCAAAATTTGAGGGTTTCATCAATTTTTTTAAGAATTCTGTATCATCTTTTTTTTTTGTATCATCTTTTGAAATTCAAGTTACTTTCACTTTGAGGGCCCTACTTGGTTATTATCCAAATAACATTTCTTCTGATTATCTAATTTAACCCCAGGTTCCCATTTACCCTAAGCCCCACAGACTGATTTAACCAAGTATGCAAAATATACAATGTCACCTGAATTCAACTTGCAATGCTTTCATACTCTGCTGTGAAATATTTGCCAAGAATGAACAGAAATATATTTCAAAATGCTACAGTGCTGAAGAGCAATGATGTCAGTCTAGACACAAAGATGCGCCTAATCCAGGCCACGGTCTTCTCAATTACTTGTTATGCTTTTGCGAGTTGGACAATGACTAAGGATGACAAAAGAAGAATACATGCCTTCAAGTTGTGGTTCTGGAGTAGAGTCTTGATGATACCATGGACTGCCCAGAAAACAAATCAGTCTGTCTTGGAGAGGGTGAAACCAAGTCTCTCCTTGGAGGCTAGGATTTTGAAGTTCTGCCTCACTTACTTTGGGCACATGGTCAAGAAAGATCAGTCCTTGGAGTAAGGCATTATGTTCAGAGGGTGGACATACAGTACAGGAGAGGAAGACCCTGGATAAGGTGGAGCGGCAATGGAGGTTGGGATGTTGGAATTAGTAAAACTGGCTCAGGACAGGGAAGGGTTTAGAGCTGCTGTACATAGGGTCACCGTATATCACAGGTGACTAAATGGCACATAACATACTATGACAAGTTTAGGAGCAGAAGTGGCATCCACTTCCTAAGTAACATGCCTCCGGAAACTCTATGAACTTTGATAAATGTCGATAGTTGTAGAGGGGCTTCAGGTGTTTTATTCATAGGGTCTCTATGAGTCAAGCTCGACGCGAAGGTAATCAGCAACAACAACAGTTGTGACAAGCTAGGGTTGGGAGCTGGTATATTTAGGTAAGTGCTAATTCTATACCAGATTGTTAATTAGTATTGTTCCGTGCTCTCAAATCAGAACCAATTCACAGTTGACGCCCCTAGTGGGTTTTCAGAGGTAGTAAATCATATGGAAGGAGACTGCCCATCCTTCTACCATGTAAGAGCTGCTGGATTTGAACAGTATTCCTTTGGGATTGCAGCACAGTTTCTTACCACTAAGCCACTGGAGCTTCCTTAGTTAGTATTAGATTATTTGTATTAATATATTTGCATTATGAAGTTTGCTCCTCTGCAGCAGCCTTGGGAACTCTAATAATTTGGACCTCAGTATCTCATTTGACCTCTCAGAGAAAATCAAGAGTTATAATCAAAGCACAAGTCTCCCACTATCTCCTTCCTTATCTCTATAGAGTCTCTATGACATACTACATATTCATTCAATAATATATTCATTGAACTACCTGACTAAATATTTGAGACAAAGAGAAACAAGTAAGATAGAAGATTAAGAAAAAAATCCCAAGTGGAATAGATGAGACAGAGAAGAAAAACATATATTACTACACAGCGTGACTAACCGACAAGTGAAAAGTTAGTATGAAATTTAACAGAAGGTTTATTACCAGTGTGTGCTTGGTAGAGATCATGAAATTTTATGGGTATACGTCAGAAATGATCAGAAGAAGAATAACTAATTAAACCCAAGAAACAAAACTTTCACAGTAGGTAGAAGCAAATTAAAGACAAAAGTATGAATTAGCTATAGGGAAGAGCAAATAAAGGCACCCAGGTAAAAGGAACAGTGCTAAGATCCTAAGGACTCATTGAACACTATCCATTTAATGACACTTAAAATAACTTAGAAGATGAAAATGAAGATACGCATTAGATCATAGATTCCTTTAAAGCTAAGAAAGCACTGGCACTTGACCTTGACCCTAACAAATGGACATGGTCAAAACTCTAAGCAAAGCTCAAAGCAAAGGTATGGAGAAGATGAGAATTCTATTTTAGAAAAAAAGATTTATATATAAATATATTTATCATGACTGAAATATATAACAACATTCATCTTTATTGAGAAGTTCAAAAGTCATGAAAAACAATCTAGTGTATTTCTAACAAGCATTAGTTGCAATATAATGATAGACTCTCCTTGTCATAAAGCAATTCAACAAGTACAACTCCTTCACTGGGTTAAACTTTTGTTTATATGAATTTAAATAGTTAAAAGTAGAATGTATCCCTCCAACCAAATTTAATCCCAACAATTCTAATGAAATCTTACAGAAGCTTAGTTCTATTTGTTTTAATTGGGCTGGCAAGATTGTCTACATTTAAAAGGTGAAGCTACACATAAATGGCTCAAAGACCTAGCAACATTAGCTATGATAGTTGAATATGAGAGGTAAGACATATTCTTGACATTATTCATTTAGTTAATTGTACAAACCCCACTATTGTTTGGCATATAATTTTCCCTCATAACTAAAAAATTTAAAGGACTCTCTCAAACCCAAGGGTCGTAAAGAATACTGTATTAAAACTTTCCTCCCACTTAACTTCCTTGTGTCACTTGCCCAAGGCCTCCCAGAACACTGCTGATCTCTCTTTTCTCTCAATACATTCTATCCTTGCTCACTTCTGGCCGATTACAGCCTATTTCTTGAACCAGCACCAAATCTAAACTCTTTCAAATTTTTCCTCTATGATCCTTTCTGCCTCTCATATGAAAGAAAGACACAAGCTCCCTAGATCATTCTTTACCAAGGACACACCCACAAGAAAAGGCAACAACACTTGCTCATGCAACATTGCCCTCAAACTACAATGTTTATTCCTTTTCTCAATAGCTAAAATGAGAAGGAAAATGACAAATCACTGCACTGCCTTCAGAGCTGCTGACTGCTACGTTATATAACGTGTTTTGGAGAAAGTGCAACCAGTGTGCTCCTTAGAGGCAAGGATGGTGAAACCTAGTCTCACGTACTTTAGGCATATTGTTAGGAGGAATCAGTCCTTAGAAAAAGGCCTTATGTTTACAAAAGTGGAGAGCCAGCTAGTCATTGTCAACGTAATGGCACCCAGCAACAACAACAAAAACAACTTACTCTCTGTAAATTTATCCAAAAAAACCAGTTAAAATGGTTTTTATATGTATCCTAGGGATATAAAACACTCTCACCAAAATATTTATTTTAACAATGAGTAATTAGCATTTGCAAGTCTCTAATCAAAAGGCCTTGCTTCTCTGTTGGGAGAAAGGTGCGTAATCTCTACCTGTGCAATTTAGTTTTGGAAAACCTACTAAAGGGTGGTGGTTGTTGGTATTAAGTGCCATCGAGTTGTAGAAACTTCATAGACCCTATGAATGAAAGACCTGAACACTTGTATAACTTTCATCCTTTCATCACATTCATAAGAGTTTCCAGAAGGAAGCTATTTTGGAAGTGGATGCAACTCCTGCTTCCAACCTTGTTTTAATCAGGAAGCTCCACTAAACACTGTCCACCATCGGTAACCATTCTCGCATTTGACATCAGGGTCACAGTGTTCAGCATCATAGCAACCACGAGTTACCTCTGTACAGAAAATGGACAGACCAGGGCTATATGACCTAGAAGAATGTTTGACCAGAAACAAATAAAACCAGGCCTGAGGGCTGTAGATTAAAATCACCCACCTTTAGCTTGGTAGCATCACTTTCTGTCCATTAGGCCAACTGAGCTCTATGTTGTTGTTGTTGCTAAGTGCCGTGGAGTCGTAGGCGACTCATAGCGACCCTTGTAACTTTCTGCATTTCTCCAAGTTCATAGGGTTTCCGGAGGCAAGCTATTTTAGAACTTATTAAGTGAAATTAACTAAGCTCCTAAGAGGGAACTTATAATTACAGTATCCTAATTTACTCTAAAGCTACTACACTACTATATTTCAGTTTAACATTTTTATAAATTTTGAATGGAGTCCAATAGGAAACACATCTCTTCTTCCATCACTGTTCCTCTATTTTCAAACAGTATCTAAAGTATAGTTAACATTTAAAAATAACTGAACTATTAACATCAGTAGAGTCCAGACAGCTGAGGCTGAGAGAGGCTAAATATCCTGTCAAAGCCACAAAAGGACCTCTTGCCCCTTCACCAACTCTACAGTTACTCCACCTACAATTATAATTAGAATTAAAATATAAAGATAACATACAATTAAAAGAAAAAGAGAGATAAAATAATATTGAACCTAGGTTAATAGTGCCTCTAGGTAAGCCATAGACTTTGGAATTCAACACACACACACACGAAAGATAAAATTTCATAATTTTTTTTTCTACTTAACTTTTAGACTTTTCCCAGAACAGCCTAAAGATCAAGAATACAGAAACTCTATTCAGAACTATAAGATTCATTATCTACTTATCCATTTATTAACTTCCTCCAATGAGCCAAGTATTATTATGCTGTTGTTACGTGCCATCAAGTCACTTGCACCTCATAGCCTCAAAGGGTTAGCTGTAAGTCAAATCTGACTCAAAAGCAATGAGTTTGCATTTTTTAATCAAAAGTCTACTCTTCAAAATGAGAACTGAGGCACAATGGAGACTTGTACACCAATGTTTATAACAACGTTATTTACCATCACAAGAATATGTAAACAGCCCAGATGTCCAACCACAATTGAATGGATTGAGTTATGGTACATTCGTATGACAGAATACTACGCAGCACGCTGGAGCAACGATTCTGTAAATTACTACTTTACCTGGGAGGGACTGAAGAGCATTATGCTAACTGAACTATCTTGGCCCCATAAGGACAAATACTGTGTAACACCATTATTGTAGAACAAGTATGAGGATCCAAGGGGGAAAGGGTGGGAGCAGAGTCACACAATTTGATGGAGTATGTGTGAAAAAAATGGGAAAGATCTGGAGTGGAAAACAATGTAACAAACCAATATAAAAAAAAAAAAAATTAAGTCTATTCTCCAGAATTGCTTCCATAAGTCTTAAAGCACAATGGAAATTGGAATGATCTTACAATTTGTAAAAAGAGTAAAGTTACTACAGTTCTGAACTAAAGACCAGTCACCATGGCTGTGTGATATTTATTTCTCTAGAAGAAGTAGGCTGTTTCCATACATAATTTATCAGGCAAGGATGATAAAGAATTTTTTACCTGAGAGGCGAGAAAAGACAAAGAGCTGGATTACATTTCTATAGCAAAAAAATCAACAGTATTTACAAGGAAGTTGAACAAGGAAGAATTTGAAAGCAAGAAGAGTGATTACCAATGAGAAAGCAGAAGTGTCAATAGATCAGAGACTTCAAAGTTAAAGAATTGCTAGACTGAGAGTACAAGAGCACAGGTGAAGGATTAAAAAATAATGGTATGTTTTAAGTGCAAATTTCTGAGATGTTGTAATTATTGATGATGACAAATTTTAAAAGTATATCATGAAAAAGCACTGGGCAACCCTAAGGTGTTTTCTGGTAAAAGTAATATAGCTAAAATGTGTTATCACTTAAATAATTACCATTATTAGGACATTTTTCTATTTATAGAGAACTGCACATAGTAAACATTAAAATAGTGAAACCAAAAGTTAAAACAGAAACCATGAAAAGTACTAGCACATATACTCTAGAGAAACAAACTTCTTGGGTTCAAATTCCAACTCCACTATAAACTAGCTCAGTATCTAAGTCTCCATACTGGTCAACAGGTTGTTATCAGTACCTACCTCAGTGCTAGAGGATTACGAGTTGATAAGATTGGCACAGGATAGAACAGGGTTTAGGGTTTAGGGCTGTTGTACATAGGGCACAGGTGGATCAATGGCACATAACAACAACAACTTTTGTAAAGAGCTTAGGACAGTGCTTGGTACATAGTAAACACCTTATAAATGTTAACCTATTACCTTAGAGCTTAATATTTTGATACTTTCATTGTAAATTCAACCAAAAACTATGAAGACTAAAGTAAAAGACTGATTTTGAGACAAACTGCTTCATTTGAAACATATATTTAGTAACTGTAATACTTCTTATTAACTAGTTTGGCTTACAATATTAAGCTATACTTGTTGCACTAAAACACTGAGAGTAATATATTTGAAAGGTAAATAACAATTTTAAAAAAACATAAAGAAATATAACCTGCAATAACTGGTGGTGATACTTGAGTTGTCTGTCCTGTAACAGCTTTACTATTAATTGGTTTTGCAAAGATCAACTTCGTTATTACTGGACCAGAAGTTGGTGTTCGAGGCTTCTTAGCAATCTGAAACATATAAGTAACTATGAAATGCTTATTCAATCAAAGGTAAACAAAAGATCCATAAACAAAAGTACATTAAATCAGCTTATCTGACAAAGCTTATGTAAAGGTTAACATTTAAAATGCAAATATTCATCAAAGCATTATTAATACGATCACATTCATGAGCCCATTTATGTATGTTCTTATTTTATTCTAAATTCTTGTTTTTAGTTTCTGAGATATAGTCATATGATGAAAACAAAGCATAATAAGTAGCAAAACATCATAGCAATATTCCTTTTTTTATTAGCAATACTCGTTTTCTTTAATAAAAGGATAGACAGAGTAATTATTTAATTAGAGCACAAATAATGAAGCTGCTTGTAAATATAATCATATTGGGTTCTGGGACGTAAATATAAAAACATATGGAAAAGAAATTCATTATTAGGTTTGCAACTTCAGAGATACAAATCAGGTGTAAACAAAGGAAGCACTGAGCAAGTTAAGGTCACTGGACACAAAGAAACAAGTTTGGTTAGAACAAAGACTATCCTAAAGGTAAGAACTTTTAAAAATTATTTACTGAACTATTGCTTACTATAGTCCGTAAAAGAAGGGTGTATGTGTCTATATTTTATTCATCTAAGATTGAAAAGTACACTATTGACCTGAACTTAAATTCTCTACAAATCACAAAAGTTAGAATATTTTCAGATTGAAATTATCAAAGGATTAAATGAAAAAGCTTCTTCTAAAAACTAGAAGCAGAAATTGAGCTACGACTTTCAAAGTAGGAAGGGCATTAAATTATCTTTTATCAGACATGAAACAATATTATTTTCTACTGGCTATAATAACTCAAAGGAAAAAACATTATCAACTTAAATGACAGAACTAAACCAAAAGCTACAATAAAACACAAAATTAACTTAAAGATTGTTTTTTTTCTGCTTACATTATAAACTGGAGGAACGTATTTTTGAACACTCAGAATACTAGTTTCTTAAATCCAGAACACATTACTGATGAAATAAAAATGTAAATGAAGTACAAATTCCTTTTTTAAAAAACAATTTTTACTATACTGAAATAAATCCAACTTATAAAACTATTACACACCAAAATAAAAACAATTATATTTTTAAAAGTTGATGCAATTTAGAGAGGCATATAAAGAAAATATTTTCCCAAGAGCATTTGTAGATCTAAAACTCTAAATTAGAATTTCACTTATTGGTATTAACAACTTCAAGGTGCAGAAGTAGTGTACATTTAAGCAAATAACTAAATTCCTTAGACAACAGGCTCCTATCCACACATTTTTATATGCAGGTGTGAATTACTTACATGAGAAGAACATATCTGAGAAGCTATAGTAATAATTTTCTTAAAAATCAAGAGGTTAAACTATTTCTTCATGTTTAACTACTTTCATAATTACAATTACTTAAAGGAACACTTACCAAGCAGGATAAAAATTAAAACGCACAGCCAAAAACCACATTAATTACTCAAATGTATAACCACATCTAGCTTTGGTGGTTATGGTGCTTTAGAAGAGCATTACCGACAATAACAATTTGCAGTTCCATTACAAAACCATGAATTTTTTTTTATTATGAATGCTAAACTATCCTAAAACAAAAAATAGTAGGTAAAATAAAGCACAAAAGGTAAAATTTTTACACTTTCATGTAATCAGTAAATTAAGGCAAAAATAAATCAATACTAGATTTACAAATGAGGAGACAAATATGTCATCAAATAATACAATCAGGGCATTTTCGACACAGTGTTAAGCAGATTCAAAAGCAAGTAAGAAGCTATGTTGCTCCATATTTGTAGTCATTTATTCTTTTTATATACTCCACACATGAAATACAGAAAAGCATTTATACATTTGTAATGAAGCTCAACTACACCTCTGTTACTGCCTCTAACCTCAACTTTCATATCTTTGCTTTATTTTGCAAATGAGTCTCCTTCTTCCACCCTATCTACTACCCATACCTTAAACAGTTGTTACACTTTCACTAAGTTTAAGGCAATCCTGAGAACTGCTCATACCACATTATACTAAATCAAATAGTCAGTGACTAAAAAATAAAATCATGAAGCTTTTCACTCTCCTCATCCCAAGTATATGAATTTGCAGGTTTATCTGAGCTAGAAAGATCAAAGTTGCCCAAAAATTAACTGGACAAGAATACTACTTAAAATGGTTTCTTCTCTTTTTGCTATTTTGTAGAAGTTTTTAAAATCTATAAATCAAATCAGGTTCTATAAAAGTAAAAACAAAGGCCAAGCGTAAAATGTAAAGCCCTGTCTTTGTTTTTATTAGTAATAAACAGGGGGTTATAGGGGGAAAGTAGTGGACTCAAGCACACTGGTCATTTGAACAGTATGTACACAGAGATTAGGTAAGTGAAAAAGGTGACAAGCTGGTTGGCGTATGGTTTCAGTTTCTTGTGAACATGGCTATGACCCACACTGCCAAAGCTAGAATAAATAAATAGTGGCAAACTAATAAAACCATGTTCCAAAACGGACAAAAAGCAAGATGAAGCCAAAATGCCTTATAGTGGAGGGGTACCGTACAACAATAGAAATAAAAAGAAACTGGAAGTAGGAGATGGTAACAAACCAGAAAGGAAAGGGCATCAAAGAATGTTTAAAAGCAGCAAAAGGGACATGGCAAGGCTTGGGAAATCTTACAAAGTTCTTAAATCAAAGCCTATGAATAAGGGAGCTGTGGTGGCTTAGTGGCAAGAAGCTGCATTGCAATCTCAAAGGCACATGGTTTGAATCCACCAGACATTCTGCTGGAGAAAGAGGGGCAATCTCCTCCTGTGCCAGCCAGATCTGACTTGATGGTACACACAAAAAAACCCAAAAACAACAACAACAAAAAGTGTATGAAGAGTATTTCTAATTATCTGGCCATTTTATTAACAAAACGTTCTTTCTAGCATCAGCTGAAAGTGGATAGTTCCCCAAACTTTTTTACTTCCTTATATATACCTACTTTATTGCTTTAATTCACGCATTTCCCTTTCTTCAATGAAGCAGCTCTTTTACACAACAAATGCTTCTGTGTTCTCTGGTCTCAAGCAGATAATTCTATTTTTAAGAGTAGTTGTAACCTGAAAGGCCTTCCTGAACATCCAAACTGAACCATTTAGTAAATGCTCTTATAACCTTCTATCTTTAGGACTTGTTCATACTAATAATACATAGCGCTATGAAGAATTCTGAGAATTTTGAGAACACTATTGAGTACTTATCTTTTACTATATAGTTCATCCTGATCTAACAGTCAATGTATAAGTGAAGTCATAACCTCAGACATAAGTAAACCAAATCCAAAATTCCAAAGCCGGTTTGGTAACAGAGAGGTGACTCAAAGCCAGGTGGTTCAATTCTAAAGCCTGTACGTTTCTTTCTTTCACATGGTACTACCTTTTGCATATTGCAAACATGAAAGATGGCAACAGACAATAAACTCTAAAGGTGTGGCTGACACCAGCTAACACGAATTACGGCTGGCTCTGAGGGTTTCTCAGAGCAGAGATTTTCTAACTGGGCCATCTGTTTCAATCAAGACTGGAGAAAAATAAAATGATTTTTTTTTTTTACAATCCAGTAGCAACTCTAGCATCTTTATCCCAGCAAAACATTAGTGTAATCAGACACTAAAAATAAAATGGATTTTTTAAAAGAGTAAAAGCTATACAGAAAATAATTTGAAAATTAACCAAATATTGTTTCCTCTAAGTTCTCTAGTTAAAGTTTACATTAGCAACAAATACACCAAACTTTAAAAATCCATACATATATTAAAAGCAACAGTCAAAAAAACTCATTACATTTAATCACTCCACAAATAGCTATCTATAAATGAGTTTCATTTTTACCACGCATTTGTAATTAACAAGTCTCCTTTTTTTTTTTACCTGTACAGTTTTTAACTGCTGGGTCTGTACCACAGAGGGCTGAGTTGTAGTATTAATCAGTTGACTTCCTGGCGTCAATGCTGAGACACCAATGACAGGTTTCACCTCTGGCCTCCCTCCAATGGTAACTACTTTAATTTGTTGTGGTGGTAGCTTGGCATCTCCTGACTGGGCCTGCGTTGTAACTTTCTGAGCCTGGGGTAGTTGGCTATGGGGTAGTGCTAAAACAATTGGTGAACCAGACTTGCCCAAAGTTGTTAAAATTAACTTCTGTCCATCTGGTTTTAGGGTCTGATTGCCAAGTTTAAGATCAGATGTCTGTGATACTTTGTTTAAAATAATCTGATTGGTTGATATAGTCACAGGAGTCTGAGCACCAAGTTTTTGAAGGCCACTTGGAAAAGCTGGTTTCGTTGTGGTATTAGAATCTGCTTTAGTAACTGTGGTATTCACTGCAACTTGGTTAGTGTGGTTACTGTACACTGTGATCGGTTCCGTGGAAATGGGAGTGGCCGTAGAGTCACCAGTAGAGTTTATGTTGACAATTTCTTCCAGTTCTGTCTCCATGGGAATTGGGGATGAAACAATAACAGCCTCAATACTATCATCATCCACTAATGTTATACCAGTGTCCATTATTTCCTCTGGAAGCAAACTATTCATCTCAGCTGGCACCACCTCCATGATCGTTCTGCTTGACAGTTGATTAGGTGCTGCAATAAAAGTTGAAAAATTAGTAGGTAATGGATTTCTATTTAAATCTAAAAGAAAAAGAATTACTTAAAAAAATCTAAGTAACAAAAATAACTATTTTCATTGGTATATTTTTTTATATCCTCAACATTCAAGTATCTAAAACAAAATCATAATGGACCCAAAACTAGAAGCTAATGTTCTCATTTGTTCATGTCTCTACTAGAAAGTATACTGCATTCAGGTAACAGTAAGTCACGTACCACAAGAAACACTTTTCTAAAGCCCTCCCAAAAAGCTGTTAAACCGTTAATGTGTCTAATCATCACACTTCTTCCAAGTTATGTCATAAAGACATACACATGTCATAGTTGTAAAAGTTTTAAACATTAACAAATAATGGGAAATATTTTCAACCCTTCCGTGAGCTAGATTCTAAGAAAAGGGAATAATGTGGCATCAGTATCAGAGGAAGACTCAGCAACCTGGGTAATGAAGATACCACCACCTTACTTGCTGAGAGTTAATAAAATTTGAAAGGCTCACAGATGAGGATCAAAGATTACAGCTTTTAATATGGGTTGCATGTTAACATCAAGAAGACAAAAATCCTCACCACCAGGATTTTTGCTTACCACAATAAGCAACATCATGATGTTGTTTTTGTTAAGTGCCATCGAGCTGTAGATGACTCATAGCGACCCTATGAACGGAAGACCTGAACACTTGTATAACTTTCATCATTTCTCCACATTCATAGAGTTTCCAGAGGCAAGCTATTTCGATGTCACTCCTGCTTCCAAGCTTGTTTTAATCAGGGAGCTCCACCAAACACTGTCCACCATGGGTAACCATTATCACATTTGATGCATCAGCATCACAGTGTTTAGCATCACAGCAAATGGACAGACCAGTGCTATACCAATTGGAAGAATGCTTGACCACAAACAATTACAACTAGGCCTTAGCAGGCTTGAGGGCCACAGATTAAAATCACCCTCCTTTGGCTTGGTAGCCTAACTTTTCTATCCACTAGGCCAACAGAGCTCTATGTTGTTGTTGTGGTTATGTGCTGTCGAGTCGTAGACGACTCATAAAAGTAAAAAAGATAAAAACTGTCAAAGATTACTTTATCTTTTTGGATCCACATTCAATACCCTTGGCACCAGGAGCCGGGGAAATCAAAAGATGTATTGCACTGAGAAAAGTCTGCTGTCAGGGACTTTTCCAAAGTGCTGAAGAACAAACGTCAGTCTAAAGACTACAGTGCACCTGATCCAAACTATGTTCTTTTCAACTATTTGATACACATATGAAAGATAGACAATAAATAAGGATAGCAGAAGAATCTTTTGAATTACGGTGTTGGAAATGAGTGCTAAATATTCCATGGACTTCCAAAAGCATAAATATGTCTTGGAAAAGGTGCAATATGAGTGTTCTTTGCAGGCAAGGATACTGAGACTTCATCTGACATACTTTGGACATGTTGTTTGGAGGGGCCTGTCCTTGGAAAAGGATATCATACTTGGGAAGGTGGAAGGTCAGCAAAGAAGGGGAAGATCCTTAATCATAGAGTCACATAGTGCCTGCAATGATGGGCTTGAGTGTGTCAGAGATTATGAGGATAGTACCAGATAGGGCAGGGTTTAGATCCATTGTTCATAGGGTGAATATGAACCATAGTTAACTCATTGGCACTTAACAACATAGTATCTAAAGGGAATTCTGGTGGCTCAGTGGTAGAGAGTTGTGCTACCAAGACAAAGGAAGGTGGTTCAAACTCACCAGCTGCTCCACAGGAGAAAGATGGGCAATCTCTTCCTATAAAATTTACTGCCACTGAAAACTCACTAAAGCGTAAGCTATGAATTGGTTCTGACTGGTTGCTGATGTTGTTGTTATGTATCGTCGAATCGCTGTGACTCATGTTGTTGTTGTTGTTATATGTCGAGTCGTTTGCGACTCACAGCGACCCTATGTACAAGCCCTAAACCCTGCTCTATCCTGTGCCAATCGCACTGCCTCCGACACACCCATCCCAATTACCCCAGTCACTAAATCATTCCATCTGATAAAGGGTCTTCCCCTCTTGCGCCGTCCCTCCACCCTCCCAAGCATGATGTCCCTCTCTAAGGACCTGTCCCTCCTTGCAACATGCCCAAAGTATGTCAGACAAAGCCCCAGAATCCTTGCCTCCACGGAGTTGCTTGGTTTAATCCTCTCCAGGATGAATCGGTTTGTTTTCTTGGCAGTCCATGGTACATTCAATACTCTTCTCCAGCACCACAGCTCAAAGGCATCAAATCTCCTTCTGTCTTCCCTAGTCATTGTCCAACTCTCTGATGCATAACAAGTGATTGCAAAGACCATGGCGTGTATCTGGCGGACCTTAATCTCCAGAGAGACACCGTTGCTCTTGAGTACTTTAAAGAGGGCCCTAATGGCAGACTTTCCCATCGCAATACGTTTTTTTGATTTCCTGGCTGCTGGTGCCAAGAGTGTTGGCCGTGAAGCCAAGCAAACTGAAGCTGTGAACAATCTCAATCTCTTCACCATCCATCCTGATGCTGCTAATTGGTCCAGTGGTGAGAATCTTTGTCTTCTTGACATTGAGCCTCAGTCCATACTGAAGGCTGAAGTCCTTGACCCTCTGCAGCAAGTGTGAGGTCCTCGTCAGTTTCAGCAAGCAGGGTTGTGCCATCTGCATAATGCAGATTGTTAATAGATCTTCCACCAATCCTGATGCCACAATTCTCCTCATAGACTCCAACCTCTCGGATAATCTGTTCCACATACGGGTTGAAAAGGTATGGAGACAGGATGCATCCCTGGCATACACCCTTCCCAATTTTGAACCATGTAGTGTTACCCTGCTCTGTTCTGACAAATGCCTCTTGGTCCAAGTATAGGTTTCCCATTGGCATGATCAAGTGTTCTGAGATTCCCATTCTTCTCAGAGTCAGCCACAGTTTGTTATGATACAGTCAAACGCCTTTGCGTAATCAATGAAACACAGATAGACATTCCTCTGGTATTCCCTGCTTTTAGCTAAGATCCATCTAACGTCAGCTGCAGTATCCCTAGTAGCACGACCCCCTTCTAAACCCAGCCTGGACTTCTGGCAATTCTCTGCTGATGTGCTGTTCCAATCGTCTTTGGATAATCTTCAGTAGAATCCTGCTTGCATGTGAAATCAATGATATTACTCTATTGTTTCCACACTGTTGGGTCACCCTTCTCTGGGATAGATCTCTTCCAGTCAGTTGGCCAAGTGGTTGTTCTCCAGATTTCTTGGCAAACTTGGTGAGCACATCCAGGGCAGCATCTATTAGCTGAAATACTTCAATTGGTATACTGTCTATTCCTGGGGCCTTATTTTTTGCTATTTCCTTCAAAGCAGCTTCAACTTCTTCCTTCATCACCATAGGTTCTTGCTCATACGTGATTTCATTAAATTCTTCCGTATCTGCCAATTCCTTTTGATACAATGACTCAGTATATTCCTTCCATCTTCTTTTAATACTTCCTAGATCATTTAATATTCTGCCTAAAGTATCCCTGATTATAGCAACTCTAGGTTTGAACTTGTTCTTCAGTTCCTTGAGCTTAAGAAATGCTGAGTTGTGACTCATAGCGACCCTATATACAACAGTCCTAAACCCTGCTCTATCCTATGTCAATCGCACTGCCTCCGACACACCCACCCCAATTACCCCAGTCACTGAATCAATCCACCTCATAGAGGGCCTTCCCCTCCTTTGCTGTCCCTCCACCCTCCCAAACATGATGTCCCTCTCCAAGGACCAGTCTCTCCTTACAACATGTCCAAAGTATGTCAGACGAAGCCCCAGAATCCTTGCCTCCAAGGAGCAGCCCGGTTTAACCCTCTCAAAGATGAATCTGTTTTCTTAGCAGTGCCTTTCCCTTCTGTGCTGCCACTCCACCCTACCAAGCATGATGTCCCTCTCCAAGGGCCTGTCCCTCCTTGCAAAAGAATTCATATATATCTGAACTGCATTGCTAGCCAAATACCCAAATTAAGTGAGCTTCTGGAATAAGTGATTTCAGGGACTATAAGTACTTATATGGTCAGAGTTTGATCATCATTATTTTCACATCAGAAGAATTTTTCCTTGCAAAGATTCCTAAATCCTCCTCAGTCTTTTAAAATATCAAATAGAGAATCATTTAAAAGATGTAAAGGCAGTCCACACAAAGGGAAAAAATGTTAACAATAATATAACAGATTAGGGGCAAATTAGATTAGATTAGCCAAAGCTAATGTAAAATTTTCAGTAAAAACAAATCAATACAACAATCTTATTAAAGATAGCATACTATGCTGATGACTGACTAAATAGCAGGAAGTTATTTACCCAGAGATCATTAAAGATGCATAATAATACAATGAGTAGCATTTGATTTTCTTCCCCAAAATGCAATACCTACCCCAAGATTAAAAGAAATGGAGATGAGTAGCAAACTGTAATTATCACCCTTATACATATATTAAAACTGCCAAGAATCAATCATCATCATTGTCAAAAGTCATTCATGGTATTATTGTATTTACTTCTCGAAATAACCTTATTAGATAGTTACCATTATTATGTCCATTTTACAGATAAACATTTAAAGATTAAGTAATATGTTCAAGGCCACATAATTAGTAAATTATAGAAGACTTGGGACTCAAATTTAAGTTTTATTAAAGTTCTTATTTTAATCACAAAATGACACCACTTTTTAAAAAATTTTCTACTAGTTTGCAATATTTGAATATAGTTTTCAAGAACAAATTCTTTCCATTTCCCTCATTCCCCTCACCCAAAACATTGTACAACCCCATGTTTAATTCCCCGCCCCCCCCCCAACCCATACAACCTCATCCCTCTGCTTCCAACCTCTCCCACCCCTCTTGGATCCTTAAACTCATTCTACTATAATAGATTTATACAATATTTATCCTTGTGTGACTGAGTTCACTCAGCATAATGCTCTCTAGTCCGTCCCAAGTTAGACAGTAATTTACAAAATCACTGCTCCTGCGTGCTGCATAGTATTCCATTGTGTAAAGGTACCATAATTTCTCAATTCATTTGTTTGTGGTTGGATATTTGGCTGTTTCCATGTTATTGCGATGGTGAATAATGCTGCTATGAACACTGGTGTACAAGTCTCCGTTTGTGCCTCAGTTCTAATATTCTCAGGGTATATTCCAAGTAGTGGAATAGCTGGGTCATATGGAATTTCTATGTTCCGCTTTCTGAGAATATGTCAAACTGCCTTCCAGAGTGGTTGTACCATTGTACAATCCCACCAACAATGTAAAAAAGTTCCTATCTCACCACATCCTCTCCAACATCTATTACTTGCTGCCCTGTTAAACTTTGCCACTGTTACTCGAGTGAGATGGTATCTCATTGTGGTTTTGATTAGCATCTCTCTTATTGCCAATGATTTGGGGCATTTCTTCATATGTCTGCTGGCCATTTGAATATCTTCCTCTGTGAAAATTCTTTCCATGTCTTTTGCCCATTTTGTAATTGGGTTATCAGTTTTTTTCTTGTGAAGGTCCAGGAATATTCTGTAAACTTTTGTTATAAGACTCTTGTTTGAGATGGTATTACCAAAAAAAAAAAAAAGAGATGGTATTACCAAATGTTTGTTTCCAGTCTGTAGGTTTTCTTTTCACCCTGGTAGGAAGTTTTTGATGCACACACAGATGTAATCTATAGAAGGTCCCATGCACCAATTTTACCCTCTTTATATTGCACATTTCTGGTTGTATTTGGCAGTCTCTTTATACATTGGAGTAGTGCTTCTAAACTTGATCCCAGATTGTCTCTTATGAACATTATGGTTTTGGGCCTTACTCCTAAGTCTCTGATCCACGTTGAGTTGATTTTTGTGTATGGTGTGAGATGTGGATCCTGTTTCAGCTTTCTGCAGGTGGAAGTCCAGTTTTCCCAGAATCATATCATTTTCCTATTTGATAGCTTTGAGTTCCCTGTCAAATATCAGTTGACCACAGATAGCTGGGTCTATTTCTGAGTTCTCAATTCTGCTCCATTGGTCTATCTGCCAATCATTGTACCAGTATGACACCACTTTTAATTTTTACCACTGGTCTTTAAAAATGCAGGGGAGAAGGTTTAATTCTTTACAAGAGTCTTTGGTTGGTACAAATTGTTAAGCATACATTTTGCATAAATTTCACTCTGTTCACACACACACACACACACACTCAGTTACTAGGAAGAACTAATTGTGCTGTTAAAGGAGACACAACAGATTGAGTCTCTCTGTGAAAGAGAAGTAAAGTTTGCCTGGCCTTTATTTAGCATGAGGGCAAACAAAGTGCGTAAATTTCTGAAGCCAGGACACATCATATGCCACTGAGCATAATTCTTAGAGCCTTATGAGCAGGCATCTGTATCTGTCAATTCGGGCCATTCGCAAGCATGACAATCTGAGCTGAAAAGAAGCTTGTGGGCATGAGGAGAATGGGTTTGGCCATCTATTTACATGAATCATCACGCTAATTTTATCCACCAGGAATGAAAGATATGTACTAGCACATGCAACATTATTACGTGTTGAGGACTACATCAAGAAAAGAAAGAATCCCCTATTTCTACCCTTCATAGGATAAAAAGCTGAGGAGCTTTGCTTTACTTCACTTGTAAGAAGAACTAGCAAAGTAGGCAAAGAATTCAGAATACCTGATGCTTTCCCTGAGCCTCTAATATTTTAGCTCACAAAAGTTCACAATATATATGAATGAAACACAATGTATATGAATTTTGTATGCAAACCAATATAAAATAAAAATAAAGTCTTTAAAAAACACTATAAAATAGTAACTTAGTCCTCATTTTCAGAGACCTGAGACAGTAAAAACAGTCAACTGCACTTGGCTGTTGTCTTGAGAGCAGAAAATGACCCATGAGAGCGCAGAGCCATGACTGTCTCTCTGAAAGGGCCAGAGGGAGTGACAACAGCATAGACCCTCACTACCCCAGAGCAGAAAGAACATAAAGAGTCCACAGCTCTGCCCCATGGATCCCTTGAGATCCACATCAGCAACATGAGGTTCATTTATTCATTGTTGACTCACTGAGTGTAGTACCAAGAATGAGGTTTATTAGGGAAATAAATTGGAGAGTTGGGGAGGCAAAGAATACCACTCAATGCAAATCCATGTTTTATTCCAGCAGCGCCAAGGCACAACTCCTCAATTAGTCCAGGATCCAGGTTCAGTTCAGCAGTCAGCTTTTCTTTCCAACATCCAGCAAGAACAGCAAAACCTTTAACTGTGGCCTTTATTTCAGGGCTCCTCTGGTTACACCTTGCCAGACTCTCTCCACCACCATTATCAGGGTCTCACTCTCACCAGGGGCTTGCTCTAGGCTCCCTTAAGTCTTGCTGCTCAACATGGGAAGCCCTCTCTCTCTCTTATCCTAGTCCCATAGCTGCTGATGTATGCGCTTAAGGTAGCTGGAGACCAGAGGGGGCTAAAGTAATGGCTAGACCAGTCAACTTTTAAGCTAACACTACAGTTGTGAAGCAAAAAGTTGGAGGTTCAAGTCTACCCTAAGCACCTGGTCAAAGGCCTAGTAAATTACTTCTGAAAAATTAGCTATTGAAAATCCTAGGGAACACCATTCTGTTGACACACAAATGATGGTCATGAAGCTTAATGACAAATGGAAGTGGAATTCTCCACTGACTCCTACTGTCCTCTGTATTCTATCACATTACTAGAATTTTATTTATTAATAATAGCTATTACAATAAGAAAATATTTTCTTTGAAACACTTGCTGCAGAAACTAGGGAGCCTGGTGGCCTAGTAGCAAGAAGTTGCATTGCAATCCCAGAGGTATGCGGTTCAAATCCACCAGATGCTCTACTGGAGGGGCAGTCTCTTGCTGTACCAGTCAGATCTGATTTGATGGTACACACACACAAAATAATAAAATTTTTTTAAAAAAAAAGTGAAACACTTGCTGCAGAAACTAAAGATTAAAATCTTCAATTTGGATTACACCACAACTTCAAGAAAACAAAAATCCTCACCACTGGGTCAATAGGCAACATCATGACAGATGGAGAAAAAGAGTAAAGTTGTCAATGATTTCATTTTACTTAGACCTACATTCAACACCCATGGTTAGTTAACAGCCATCAAGAAATCAAAAGATGGGCTGCAATGGAAAATCTGCTGTCAAGGACTTCTGCAAAGTAATAAACAGCAAGAATAAGAAAGTCAGTTTAAAGATTTAAAGATTAAAGTACACCCAATCCATGTTGTTGTTGTTGTTATATGCCATCCAGTCACCTGCAACTCATCGCAACTCTATGTACAACAGTCCTAAATCTTGCTCTATTCAGTGCCAATCTTTGTGTCTGTGACACATCTAACCCCCCAATACTCCAGTCACTGAATCAACCCATCTCATCAAGGGTCTTCTTCTCTTGCACTGTCCCTCCACCTTCTTAAGCATGATGTCGCTCTCCAAGGACTGGTCCTTCCTTGTAACATGTCCAAAGCATGTCAGATTAAGCTTCAGAATCCTTGCCTCCAAGGAGCAACCTGGTCTCACCCTCTCTAGGATGAACTTGTTTGTTCTCCTAACAGTCCATGATACATTCAATACTCGTCTCCAGCACCACAGCTCAAAGGCATCAACTCTCCTTCTATCTTTTCAATTACTTCCTATATACCTGAAAGTTGGACAAAGCATACAAATGACTGGAAAAGAATTGATGCCTTTGAATTATGGTGTTGAGGAAGAGTACTAAATAAACCATGAATTGCCGAAAAGAACAAAAAAGCTAATGTGGAGGAAGTGCAATCAAGATGCTCCTTAAAGGCAAGGATAGTAAAACTTTGCCCCACATACTTTGAGCATGTTATCAAAAGGACTGTCTTTGGAGACAAGTTGCTGGGAAGGAAGGTCAGTGAAAGAGAGGAAGACCCTCAACAAAATGGATTATTACAGTGTCGGTAACAAGTGGGTTCGGGTATATCAGAGATATGCCAGAGGACAGCGCAGGATAAGGTTCAGATTTTCTGTTCACAGGGTCACCATGAATAATAGTGGACTCAATGACATCTAACAAAAGAACATACATTGTCTTCATAGAAAGCTGAGGAATGAATAAATTAATCAAATAGGAGAGTACCTTCTAAAGCTTGAGACTTATTGATGTTATACTTTGAAAATTATTAGTATTATATCAGATTTGAGGTGAGGAGACTAGCTAGAAAACTATTATCAAAATTAATTTAAGGTAGACATAAATGGATCTGATTTAGGAGGGTGACAATAAAATGGAAACAAAATATAAAATAAGACAAAAATAACATATGATCTTCCAAAGAATTTCTTATGGAATGTTACTACTACTAAAAAGCTGTTCTTAGTTACAAGAGGACAACAATCTGAGTAAATAATTTTGTTCTTGCACATAATAGTAGTGAACTATCTTCGTATTACAAATGGGAGTAATCTGTCAAATATTTACAGGGAGATAATCTAAATGTTTAAGAACTATACTTTTGTATCTAGAGCTTCCCACAACTGATTCTCTACACATGCGGATCTTAGTTTTGCTATGTAAATCAAACTTCAACTCAAGAACTAGATATAAAATTGCACTTCTCAAACTGAGCACAATGAACTAAAAACTATGAATTCTTCTGTTGTTAAAAAAAAAACCCAACAAACCAATAAAACCAGCAAACCATGAATTTTTTAAAAAGACTTTAAAAGTCTGAACATTCATTATGATAATCTTAAAATAAAAGTTCCTTCTGGATCACCTGGATTACATTCACATATCCAAAACAAATTCAATGATAATAGAATTAAAGTCAAGGCCGAAAAGATGTATGGCTTGTACAATTGACAGCCTCAAAAACTCTAAGGAATGCCAGCTATGAGTTAGCTCTAACTCAATGACAATAAGAGGGAGAGATAGGGAATTAAGGCATGCTGAAAAAACAGAAATGGAGCTCTGGTGGCACAGTCTGGAGCCTGTGACACTGTTAGCCAAAAGACTGCCAGTCTCTAGCAATCAGTCACACACTCTACTCCCCAGAAGAAAAGACAGTTTCCTTCCATTAAGATTTACAAGCTCAAAACAATTATGAGTTATCATCTCACTCCAGTAACAATAGCAAAGTTCAACAGAGCAGCAAACAATTAATGCTGGTGAGGTTGTGGAGAAACGGGAACCCTTACTCACTGCTGATGGGAGTGTAAAATGGTGCAACCACTCAGGAAGGCAGGATGATACTTTCTCAGAAAGTTGGAAATGGAAATACTATTTGACTCAGCAATTCCAATACTGGGAATATATCCTAAAGAAATCAGTACTGCCACCCAAACAGATGTATGCATACCTATGTTTGTTGCTGTGTTGTTCACAATAGCAAAGAAATGATGAAAGTAACCCAAAAGCCTATCAACAAATGAATGGATAGAGAAGCTGTGGTAGATTCACACAATGGAATACTACACAGCACTGAAAAACAAGGAACTCATAAATGATACAAAATGGGTGATGCTGGAAGACATTATGCTGAATGAAATATCTCAGTCAGAAAAGGACCAATACTGCATAATGCCACTGTTATAAAACAGGACTGATATAGGGATTGGGAAAAACTAAGAAATGAGGAGATATATAACACTGCTATGAAACAGAGGAAAAGAATTGTTTAAAAGAAAAAAAAATATATATATATATATTATTAAGTATTATTTGCATGACAACAGTCCAGTATAGGAGGTGCATAGCAAGTTGGACTGGGGGTGGGGAGAGGGAGGAAATTGTGAAAAAATGAAGGAATCTTTTTAAAGAAAAAGTGAATGGGATGGTAAGGAGAAAATTGTGCAACAATGAATGAAAGGAAATCCAAGTTTTTTGTAAACGTTTGTTAAAGTCTTAATAAAAAAATAAAAATTAAAAAAAATACCTGCAGGGGGGGAAAAAATATTTACATCCTCAGAAACTCAATGGTGGTCACTGTAAGTCATAACTGACTAGAAGGCAATGAGGTTTGGGTTTTGGGGGTTTTTTGCATGAAAGAGAAAAGTTGGCAACATATTTAACTTCAATCAAATAGAATCTCTACAGAGAAAGAAACAGTTGTTCAAACAAAACAAGCAGATACTGCATGGTTTTAAGTCAGGAAAAGTGTGTGTCAAGGCTGTATTCGTTTGCCATATTTATTCAGTATGTATGCTATGTAATAATCCAAGAAACCGGACTATATAAAAAAACTCAGCATCAAGTCTAGAGAAAGACGCATTGATACACAGATGATGAACCCCTGCTTGCCCAAAAGGAAGACAACTTGAAGCACTTACGTAAGAGGATCAAAGATTTCAATAAGGATTATATACAACAAAAAGAAAGCAAAAATACTCACAACTGGACTAATAAGCAAGATCATATTAATGGAGAAAATAGTGAAGTGGTCAAGGATTTCGTTTAATTTAGATCTATGAGCAACGTCAATGGAAGCAACAATTAAGAAATCAAATAATGTACCGCACTGGGCAAATGTGCTGCAAAGAAATTTTTTTAAAGTGTTAAAGAAGTAAAGATGTTGCTTTCAGGACTATGGTACACTTAATCTAATCTATGGCCTTTTCAATAACCTCATCAAAACTCACTCATTGCCAGAGAGTTGAGACTGACTCATAGCTTACCCCACCCCCACAGTGAGTTTTCCAAAGCTGAAAACTGCAAAGGCAGAGATTGTCCTCCTTTCTCCAGGAAAGAGCCTGTTGGATTCAAACTGCCAGAAAAAGTACTGCCTTTGAGTTAGCAGCACAACTCCTCACACACTAGGTCATCAGAGTTCCCAACAATTACCTTATATTCATGTGAAAGACAACGATAAGTCCAAAAAAGAGTTGATATCATTGAATTGTGAATTTTAAATATACTATGAACTTGGCCAACTGACTGGAAGAGATCTATATTTGTTCCCATTCCAAAGAAGGGTGACCCAACAGAGTATGGAAATTACAGAACAAGATCATTGATTTCACATGCAAGCAAAATTCTACTGAAGATTATCCAAAAACGACTGGAACAGCACATCAGCAGAGAACTGCCAGAAGTCCAGGCTGGGCTTAGAAGGGGTCGCGGTAACTAGGGATATTGTAGCTGATGTCAGGTGAATCTTAGCTGAAAGCAGGGAATACCAGAAGAATGTCTGTCTGTGTTTCATTGATTATGCAAAGGCATTTGACTGTGTAGATCATAACAAACTGTGGCTGACTCTGAGAAGAATGGGAATCCCAGAGCATTGAATCGTGCTAATGCGAAACCTATACTTGAACCAAGAGGCAGTAGTCAGAACAGAGCAGGGTAACACTGCATGGTTCAAAATTGGGAAGGGTGTAGGCCAGGGATGTGTCCTATCTCCATTCCTTTTCAACCCGTATGCAGAGCAGATTATCCGAGAGGCTAGGCTCTATGAAGAGAAGTGTGGCGTCAGGATTGGTAGAAGATCTATTAATCTGCGTTATGCAGATGACACAACCCTGCTTGCTGAAACTGAGGAGGACCTCATGCACTTA
>NW_006399792.1:8607403-8627491 GCF_000299155.1 Elephantulus edwardii | reverse complement strand
AGCAGTATCAGGATGGATGGTGAAGAGATTGAGATTGTTCACAGCTTCAGTTTGCTCGGCTCCATGGTCAAGACTCTTGGCACCAGCAGCCAGGAAATCAAAAAACATATTGCGATGGGAAAGTCTGCTGTTAGGGCCCTCTTTAAAGTACTCAAGAGCAACGGTGTCTCTCTGGAGACTAAGGTGCGTCTGATACAAGCCATGGTCTTTGCAATCATTTGTTATGCATCAGAGAGTTGTACAATGACTAGGGAGGATAGAAGGAGATTTGATGCCTTTGAGCTGTGGTGCTGGAGAAGAGTATTGAATATACCCTGGACTGCCAAGAAAGCAAGCAGATTCATCCTAGAGAGTGTTAAACCAGGCTACTCCTTGGAGGCAAGGATTCTGGGGCTTTGTCTGACATGCTTTGGACATGCCGTAAGGAGGGACAGGTCCTTGAGGACATCATGATTGGGAGGGTAGAGGGACAGCGCAGGAGGGGAAGACCCTCTATGAGGTGGACTGATTCAGTGACTGGGGTAATCTGGATGGGTGGCAATGCGATTGGCACAGGATAGAGCAGGGTTTAGGGCTGTTGTACATAGGGTCGCTATGAGTCGCAAGTGACTCGACAGCACGTTAACAACAACATGAACTGCCAAAAACCCAAAATTTGTCTTTGAAGACATACAGTTAGAATCTCCTTAAGATGAGGATGGTAAGACTCTATCTCACATACTTTGGGCCTATTATCAGGAGACCGGAGTCCTTAAACAAGGAAATGAAGATTGGTAGAAGGTCAGCAAAAAGAGGAAGAACCTCAACCAGACAGAGTGACACAACTGCTTCAACAACAAGCTCAAACAGGGAAGTGATGTAAGGATAATGCTTCACTCTGATGTAGAGGATCACAAGGAGTAGGCATCAAACAACAAAAAGAAAGGGAAAGGAAAGGTGGTGTGACAGTTCCCTCATAGAATTAAGCCTTCCATGCAGAGGACCTTGCTTTGATGCCTAAGTAACATATGGCCTCTTAGCAGAGAAATGAATTTTGTTATGATGCTGACCAAATTTCATAGGTAATACCGGCTGCAGATAGGTCTAGTGATCCAGATTCAATTCACAACAAATCATGGAGATGGTAAGGGACCAGGAAGCATTTTCTTTTGTTCCATCATTCATTGTTACATGAATCTAAGGCTCATTCTATTGCAGCTTAGATCAAATGATCTCACCTGAGATTTAAGGATAAAACCTTTGCAGATCTCACCCAGAATTGAAGTCATCACAGTACAGACAAACTCAATACCACTCTGCCCATTCCCAAGAAGGGTGATCCAATAGATGGTAGAAATTATCACACAACATAATTACTATCACATGAAAGCAAAATACTGCTGAAGATCATCCAAAAACAGCTAGAACAATACAATGGCAAAGAACTGCCAGAAGTGTAAGATATATTCAAAAGAGGCCATGGCACAAGGGCTAGCAATAACGATGTCAGGTAGACCTTGGGTGAAAGCAGAGGATACCAGAAAGATGTTTACCTGTGCTTTAGTGATTGCACAAAGACATCTGATTATGTGAATCAGAGCAAATTATGGTCATCATGAAGAAAAATGAGAATCCCAGAACACTTAATGTGCTCATCTAGAAACCTATACATAGACCAAGAAGTAGCTATTCAAAAAGGAGAATGGAACACTGCATGGTTTAAAATCAGGAAAAGTGTGCAATATGGTTGTATCCTCTCTTTATACCTATCCAGTCTATATACACTGAGCAAAGAATTCCAGAAGCTGAACTCTATGAAGAAAAATGTGCAATCTGAATTGAAGGGCTGCATTATGGAGAATGCAAAACCTCACTTACAGAAGTGAAGAAAAGTAGAAGCACTTACTGCACAAAGTCTACAACCTTCAATATAGGTTACATCTCAACATAAAAAACAAAACAAAAATCCTCACCCCTAGACCAACAGGTAACATCGTAATAGATGGAGAAAAGACTAAAGTTGTCAATGACTTCCTTTACTTGGGTCCACAACCAACACCTATGGTAACAAGAAATCAAAAGGCATATGCATTTGGGAAATCTGCTGTCAGGGACCTCTCCAAAGTACTAAAAAACAAGGATGTCAGTTTAAAGACCAAAGTATGCCTGAGCCAAGCCATGGTCTTTTCAATTCCTTCAATGAATAAGGCTTACTGAAGAAGAACTGATGCCTCTGAACAGCAGTGTTGAGAACAGTATTGACTATACTAGGATTATCTAAAGAACAAATGAGTCTTGAATTGAGTGCAACAAGGATAATGAAACTTCATCTCATTTGCTTTAGTCATATTCTCAGGAGGATCCAGTCCTTGGAAAGAATTATCAGTTTGGGAAAGGAGCAGATCAGTGAGAGAGAGAAAGAACCTCAAGGAGAAGGACTGCTACAATAGGCTTAATTAAGAATGACAAAGATGATGAGGATGGTGCAGAACAGGCAAGGTTCAGGGTCACTATGAGCTGTAGTCCACTTGATGGCACCTAACAAGAACAATATGTGATGAAACATCATGATAGATGAAGAAATCAAAAGACATTTCACATTGGGGAAATCTGTCAAAGATCTCTCCAAAGTTCTAAATAGCAGAGATAGAATTTTAAAGATTAAGGTCTGACCCAAGACATGGTATTTTCAATTTCTTGCCACCCATCTGCAAGTTACAAAATGAATAAGGAAGACAGAAGTATAAATGCCTTTGAATTGTGGTATTGCCAAAGAAAACTGAATATTCTATGTGTTAGCAAGAACAAACTCTCTTAAAGGAAGTCCAACTGAAGTGCCCCTTAGAGACAAGGATGGTGAAATTTCAGTTGGCATACACTGGGTATGGAGTCAGTAGGGGCCATTATTTGGAAAAAGACATCATGCTGGGGAAAGTGTGGGCTAGAGAAAGGAAGGAAGTTGCTCAACAATACATATTTACATGGTGACTGTAACAATGAGCTCAAAGTATGATAGACTGTGAGGAAGGTGCAGGAGAGAACAAGGTTCACATCTATTGTTCCAAGAGACACTATGAGTCTTAATCAACTTAAAAGCACCTAATAACAACATGCAATGAAAGATTTCAGCAAAACATCATTCATCACCTTCAACTGTTTTGTACTTGGCATAAAAGCAGAAAGCATACATAAGGAATTTATTCATGTACATATAATTTACTTAGATCCACAATCGACACCCTTGGAACCAACCACTGGGAAATCAAAAGGTGTGTTGCATTAGGAAAATCCACTGTCAAGGACCTCTCCAAAGTGCTAAGAGCAATAATGTCAGTTTTTAAAACTAAGGTGAATCTGATACAAGCTGTGATCCTATGACTAGTATGCATCTGAAAGTTGGACAAAGGGTGAGGATGATAGAAGAACTGATGTGTTTGACTTGTAGTACTGGAGAAGAGTACTGAGTATTCCACACACGGAACAAGCAGATATATCTTGGAAAATGTGCTGCCAAGGTGCTTCTACAAGACAAGGATGGTGAAACTGTGTCTAACATACATACTCTGGGGATGGTATTAGGAGGAGCCCTAGGAAGAGGTTATCTTGCTGGGAAACCTGGAGGATCAGAGAAAGAGACAAAGACAGCCCCCCCACACACACAAGATAGACTGACACAGGACTGTAAAAATGGACTCAAATATATCACAGATGATGATAGCACAGTATAGGGCAAGATTCAGATCTGTTGCTCACAGAGTTGCTAGGAGTCCTAGTCAACCTGATGGCACTTAATGACAACAAATATATGTTGTTGTTGTTGTTGTTGTTAGGTGCCAAAGAGTCAAATATGACTCACAGTGACTCTACGAACAAAAAGATCTGAAACCTGTTCTATCCTGTGACATATTCACACTTCCTGACACAGAGGAGCTCACTGTAGCTGTGTCAATCCACCTAGTTAAGGTTTTTCATAAATAAAATATGGAAATAATTCCAGCTAACAGTTAGTCTCAATTACGCGCAGAATTACTATGAAAATAAAACACAAAAAAAGCAAACCTAGTGCCATCAGATTGAGTCCAATGAATAGAGTCTCTACTAGGTCTCTGGGGCTATATATTTTAACTAGAGGAGACTGCCTACTGTCAATGGAACACAGGAGAGGCTGAATCTGACTTCTACCTGTTGCATAAAGGGGAACTGTGTCCATCAATACTATCCATGGTCCCAAACAGACTGCTGCTCGGTCAGACACATCACCTCCCACGGTCTACACCCCTTAATTAATATGTGCCAGGTATGTGTTTTTGACTCATAGTTGTGGTACTTAGAGTGGGGTTTATTAGGGAAGTAAACTGGAGAGTGGGGGAGGGAAAGAGTATCACTCAATGCAAGCCCAGATTTTAGCCTAGCAGTCCTAAAAGACAACTCCTCAATTAGTAAAAGATATGCTTCAGTTCAGCACAAATCCAAATCATCCAGCAAGGTTTGCCTCAGAGCAGTTATAAGTCAGATTCTCCTTCAGTCATCCAGAAGTATAAATGCCTTTGAATTGTGGTGTCCAAAGAATAATGATTATTCCATGTGTTAGCAAGAATATTTGCCACAGTCCACCATCAGGGTCTCGCTCCAGTCTCCCTCAAGTCTTGCTGCTCCGTGTGGGAAACATTCTCTCTTATCCTAGTTCCACGGCTGCTGATGATATGCAAGACCATGTGCCTGCACTTAAGGTAGGGAGACCAGAGAGAGCTAACGTAATGGCTAGAGCAGCCAACTTTTAAGCTAACATGCAACTATTTTTCTCCTACAGGGCAGCAGATGGATTAGAACCATAGACCATTTGGCTATGTGCTACTAACTACATCCTTAGAATTTCTTCTATCTGGTATAGCGTAGCTTTATGGTATATTGTAACTCAAATGTCTTTGAATCTAATTGATTTCTCTTTTTTTCTTATGGCATTTGTCATAAGTTGAAATGTTATGGTTGTTAGGTGCCATCAAGTGGAGTATGATTCATAGAAACCCGATGAACAACAGATCTGAACCTGTACTATCCTCATCATCTGACATACTTGAGCTCACTGTTGCAGTCACTGTGTCAATCCATCTCACTGAGGACTGCCCCTTCTTCTGCTGACCTTTCCAAACATGATATCCATTTCTAAGGAACAGTCCCTAATAACACATCCAAAATATATGACAAAAACCTTCACCTTCTTTGTCTCTAAGGAGTACTCTGGCTGCTCTTTGTTCAAGACATATACCTATTTGTTTTTTAGATAGTCAATGAGATTCAGTACTTTCCTCCAACACCACAATTCAAAGGCATCAACTCTTCTTCTGTAATCTTTATTCACTATATAACTCTCAGATACAAAGCAAGTGATTAAAAGATCAAGGGCTCAATCCAGAGCCCATTAGTCTTTCAACTGACATCACTGCTCCTCAGTACTTGGAAAGGTCCCTGATAGCAGATTTTCCTATTGCAACACATCTATGACTACTGGTGCCAAGGGTGTTGATTGTGGATCTCAGTAAGATGAAACTGTTGACATTTCAATCTTTTCTCCATCTATCATAATGTTGCTCATCAGTTTGGTGGTGAAGATGTATGCCTTCTTGACGTTGAGATGTAATCTCATACAAGGCTGCTGTATTTAATCTTCAGCAAAAGCTTCAAGTCCTCCTCAATTTCAGCAAGCAAGGTTCTCTTATCTACATAATGCAGGTTGTTAATAAGTCTTCCTAAAATGCCAATGCCATATTCTTCTTCTTAAAAGCCTGCTTCTTGAATGGCTTATCCAGCATGCAGATTGGGTAGGTAAGGAGAAAGGATCTATTCCCAACACACACCTTTTTCATGTTAACCCATGCAGCATTCCTTTGCTCTGTTCGGACAACAGCTTCTTGGCCTAGGTAGAGTTTTTTTTTTTTATAAGCACAATTATGTGTTCTGGGATAAAAAAAAAAAAATCAAGCCTTGAATTGCAATACTTACAAATTCTATGGGAAAAATCTTCAGTGATCCAGTGAGTATCAAAGATGGAGGGAATACACAGAATCACTGTATCAAAACAAATTGGTTGATACGAAAATATTTCAGGAAGTAGCATATGATCAAGAACCAATGGTAATGAAGGCAAAAGTTCAAGCTGCACTGAAGGCACTGGCAAAAATAAGACCCCATTCCATATGACCTAGCTATTCCACTACTAGGAATATGTTGTTTGTTGTTTACCACAGAATTAGAACCTACCCATAGCAGACCCTCCAGTGGGTTTTCAGAGGCAGTTAATTGCATGGGAGGAGACTGCCCATTAGAACTGAGACATAGCAACATAGCAAATGTTCATAGCAACATTACTCACCATCATATGAATATGGCAACAGCCCAAATGTGCAACCACAACCAAAGTGATTGAGAAATTGTGGTACATTCACACAATGGAATACCACTCAGCAGAACAAGGATTTTGAAAAATACAACAACTTCAGAGAGACTGGAGAGCAATATGCTAAGTGAACTCAGTCTCATAAGGACAAATACTGAGTAAGACCATTATTGTAAAAACAGAAGGATAACTAGTAAAATGTGTATGAGGCTACAAGGGAGGAAAGGATGGGACAAGACGGATGAGGATGGGTAGGAGGGAAATCGCAGGGTTGCATTATTTGGTGAGTGGAGGGAGGGGATAAAAATAGGAAAGATTCTGCAGGGATCGGCAGAAAAGGCAGGATAATGTTGGGCATACATTAATGGTGATTAATTTTATAAAGCGCAACATATGATAATGATTGTATAAAACATAATGGCAATGAAAAAAAGTATGGGGGGGGGAATCTCCATTAAAAAAAAACAACTTGTTTTTTAAAAAATAAGGTCCCAGAAATGGATGGTATACCAATTAACAAGTTTCAACAAAAAGACATAGCCCTGGATGTGCTAATCTAGTCTGTGCCATGAAATTTGGAAGACAGCTACCTGGCCAGCTGAATGGAAGAGATCCTTACTTGTTCCCTGTGATATTAAGGATTTATTGTTCAAAATGGTTTTCCCAGCCAGTGAATTTGATTTTACCATATGGATGGCCAGGAATATGCAAATAGGGCATGTGAGCCTATTCATAAAAGGATTGGCTAGGCTCACCAATCCACAAGTCTCACCAAACCACAATGGAATGGTTAGCGTCACCATTAAATTGAGTGGATCCACCAATTTAATGAAGTGTAACCTCACCACCAGCAAAGGAGACACAGGAGAACGTAATGCACCTTCAAGACCGGAGATTTCCACCAGCCAGACAGGGGGCCTATGGGACCAACAGCCACAGCAATCACAGCAGAGAACCAGAGATCTGACATGAGATAGAAGAGACGTTGGGACTGCTACACCACTGGAGCCTTTTGTCCCCAGTCTGTTGGGGGACCTCACCCATTATAAAAAGGAAGACTATCTAGGGAAGGGGTAGAGGGCATCTTAGTATCACTCAAAAATTGCCAGGAATAGAGGGCCTCTGTACCAGGAAGTTCCTTGACATTGAGGAAGACCAAATAAGCATGGAGATGTCCAGACTATCCTAGGATACAGATGTTAAAGGAAACAAGCAATTTCCTCGACAAACATAGAGGGGATGGGCTTCCTATAGGAATGGCACCCTGAAACTGGATCTCTAATCTCCTAAACTGTGAACAAACAGTAACTACCACATGAACCTGAACATGACACAGATTGTGAGGATGGTGCACAGTAAGGGATGGCTCAGATCTGTTGTTCAGGGGTCACTATGAGTCGTAGCTGACTTGATGACATCTAACAACAAACTGTACAGAGTAAGTTTCTATACAAGAGGATAAATATGTTTGTTAAAAGAAAATAAACTTGTTTGATATCTGTTATAAGAGCACTAGATAACTAAGACACACACTGAGAGCTGGTCAATGAGTAAGAACGACAGAAGAATTGATGTCTTTGAACTGTTGTGCTGGAGAACAGTAGTGAATCTCTCATGGACTGCCAAAAGAACAAACAGATATATCTTGGAGAAGGTGCAGCTTCAGTGTTCCTTGGAAGCAAAGATGATAAAACTTAATTTCATATACTTTGGGGTATGTTGCTAGGAGAGTCTATTTCTTGGAGAGGGACATGGTGCTTGGAAAGGTGGAAGGATGGCAATGGAGAGGAAGACCCTCAACCAGGTTGATTGACAATGACTGCAGCAATGAGTCAGAGTGTGTCAGAGGTTCAGATCTGTTGTTTGTAGGGTCATTACGGTAGCACACAACAACAAAAATAGGTAAATAACACAGCATTCGATACTTTTTAAAGACTAAAGTATATAATCCTGTAATCTCTTATGTCTTTTTATCCTTAGAAATCCATCTCATATATAACACAAATTATACCTTTCACAATGTCCCCAAAGCAATCAACAGCTTCCAAATTTGCAAACCCTGAGGCCTTGTCATTATCAATCCTGATAGACAGCAATAACCTTATGGCATAGAACACTGTCTCATAGTCTGAAATCTTTACAGACGCAGATTGCCAGGTCTTTTCTCCTGTGGGGTGGCTGATGGATTCAAACTGCTAACTTTTTGGTTAGTAGTCAAGTGTTTATATGTTGTGCCATTAATAAAGAAGGCCATGAAAGTTACAAGACATTTCTGAGTAGGAGCCTTAGATACTAGAGTATTTTTACCTCTATCTCCTCTCATCCAAGATCCATCCTACACAACAGCTACAGCAGTTATCTCCCTAGAGCGCATCTCTGAGGCTGTCATTCTCCCACTCAAAAATCTTCTTTAACTCCCAAGACTTTCTGCATCGGCCCTATCCAAATGTCCAAATTCACCTCCAGTGCTTTCTAAACTGGAACTTTGCTTAATGCAATTTAATTGCAGTCATTTTATCGCCAGGTCTAGCATAATGTGTGACATCTAACAGGCATTATAGTATTACTTAAAGCATTTCTTTAAAAATAAGCAAAAAACTAACACTGGACCATATCCAGCAGACAGAAATCTTTCTTTTTCCCAACATGCTTATTAATAGACAATTGTTCTAACTGCAATTCTGAAAATTGATCTTTAAATACAAATCATAAAGAACTGTAAAGACAGTAACCTTTGTGATGAAAAACAATTTTTAAAAGTTTCATGTCCCTCTCTATTTTAAATTATAAACCTTACTATTAATTTGGCAGTTGAGTTGCCAAGGTCCATATCACTGCAACACAGATGCTATAACATTTAAAAAAATAAATAAATAAAATAAAATAAAAATTGTATGGACCATACAAGAACACTGATTGTTAAATTCTTTTTCAAACTTTACCAACCAAATGTAATCTCTGCTATTTTCCTTAAATATTTCCCTGTTCCTAATTCTTCTAGTAAGTAAGTGGTCAAATGTCTAAGCTATCTACATGAAAACTGTTCTTCTGAATATTAAGAAGCCCTTCACAGGAAATGAATAAGGACTATTCATGGCTAATAATAAGCATTACCAGCAGATTATCTTAATATTTATCTCTGAAAGACAAATATACTCAGAGTCATATATTCAGAGTCATTAACTCAGTCTTCTATCACAAAAACTGGAAGAGGCTTCCCCAATTAAAATATAAAAATGTGATTCATGTGAAACTTCTAAGGGACACTACTGTGGTATCCAAGATAGACTTGGTATGGGTCCTGCAAGGCAATCTAAGACATATATGGGTCTTGAGATAACTTGCAGAATTAAGCTATGGCTGTCATAAAGTCAGCCAATTCAATTCTCAACTCTGTACACAAAGGACTAACAAAATCTATGTTAGGAATAAAACAATGGTCTCAATTTCTCTTTATACCCACTTAATGTAGTGACATTAAATACTTGGAACAAGCCAAAAGTGATGGTATCTTAAAACATTCGTGAGTCTCTTTAAGAATGATGGTAAAATTAGTGTAGTAACAGAATTCCCAGAGTTGTAGTTCACTTGGATTATAAAATCTACTGCAAAACCTAAAACTTGACTCCCTGACTTTATGGAATGGATTGGGGATGCAGAAGAATTGCTCCAAAAAAGCAAGCAATGAAATATGACTGACAATATCTCAACTGTTATTTGCCAAATGGCAGGGGCAGTGGGGTCACTCTACAGATGACAGAGCCATTTAAAAAAGACGGGAGGCCATTCACTGTTGCAAAACAATTCCATATTTTTTTTAAAAAAGTCAGCATCCACACCCCAACAAGTTATAGACTATGACACATAGACTTTAAATGCAGAATAAAATACCAGAGCTCAGCCTCCTTAAAGAAACATACAACTACACAAACTGCTCAACATCATCTGGTGTTCACTAACAAGAGTGGATACATGAACTATTAAATCAGGAAATCATGATAAGTGCTAGCGGTTCCTCTAGGCCTCAGCAGCAGCCTTAGGTATAAGAGCAAATTCGAGCCCTCTTTAACACCCGAAGAATAATGTTGATGTCATTTATGAAGCTACTGATTCTTTGCACTACAGACAAGTCATTAGTTGATCCACAACGCAAATGCCTTCTCACCCCTAAATAAAGAGATCTCAAGGCAGAGAGGCCCTCGGGTACCCCCTTCTTCTCTACCTCCAGTGGCTGCCTCTTTCTCCTCCCTCCGGCTCCAAGGTGGGGGCTCCAGAAGGTCCCGGGCAATTCCGAGCCCGGGCGGTGCTTGTTTTGCCTCTGCCGAGAGCTGGGGCCAGTCGCCTCCTTTCTCAGTTTGCCCTAACTGGAGCGCTACAGGGTACCCGGAGACAGAGAAGGGAGCCGAGTGGCGACGCCGCTGCTGCCGCCGCCTCTGGTATGTCAGGGGCTGGGATTGTATTTCGAAAGATCCGCCATTTTCACCTCGTCATCACCATCACAGCTCAGCAGCTTCCCCGACAGCCCGAGCCGGGCCGCCGCCGCCGCCGCCAGTCACCTCCCCCTTCCTCCTCCTCCTCCCCTCCCTGACCCTCCCCTCCCGAGAGGCACACACCCACATATCCGGGGAAACCTCCCGCGGCCCCGCCAACCTTCAAACACACACCGGGGACACAAATGCACACAGGGGCTACGCAAAGACCTTTCACCCGAGGACGAAAAATGTGCTCCAGCTCGCCCTGCGGGGCTACGAAAGGAAGCCATGCCATCTGCGGGGGTCCCAAGTCCATATTTTTGTTCAGAAGAGCAAACGCCATGCGGAAGGTAGCATAGGACAATAAGGGATCCAAACCCTTTCATTTTCAGAAAAGCAACTGGAGACAGATGATGGAATGCGTTTCATTATGTCATTCTTAGATCTTTAATGTAACTCACCAACTGTGACATTGTACTCCACCATCAGAACTACTTTGACAGAATGCCTAAATGACTTCTCTGATATATTTGTAAGTTACAGATATTCATTCTCACGCAATTAATGTGGTCATAGAGCTCATTTTTAAAAAAAAAAAATCAACATGTCTAAAAAAATAGACTCCAAAATACTTTCTTCTCTAGTTAATTTGATCTGATGCTTTCTGTCCCAGAACATGTGACTTTCAATTTGTTTTATCATTGATATGAGAAACTGCAAATAAATTAAAAATGTATTGATCTAATTATGGAAATACACGCATGAGTAATTGCTAAAATATAGCTCTAAACTAAAATTCCTTGTCAAATTATTTGCCAATTCACTAAATTTAAAAAATATATCTGCTGCTGATATATTTGTTAAATACAGTGAAATAAACAGCTTGCTTTAGAACAAGACGACCCCAGTTATCCATCCACCTTAAGCGGTGTCTTCCATCATGCAATTCCATAGGTAACTCGTAACTTATATGTTAAGTATTCTTAAAATAACCTAAGAAATAACAAGAAAACACAGACTATAGGACTTCTGGGACCAGCACAAAAAAACTAAATTGGCCATTTTCGTTATTTTAGGAAGAATTTTCTTTTTCTTTTATTTTATTTTATTATTTTGTGTGTGTTGTGTGTACCGTCAAATCAGAACTGACTGGTACAGGAGGAGACTGTTCCTCCTTCTCCAGCAGAGCATCTGGTTGATTTGAGGAAGAATTTTATAATCATCTATTCAAAGGCTTAACTCCACACCCTTCAACTACAACTTAAGATCCAAAGGATATTTCCGAACCGAGTAAGTGGCATTTTAAGGCAAAAAAAAAAAATAAGGCCACTCTACTGTGAGGGATGTAGAAGTTGAAAAACCATTTCCCTACCTTGCTTGCATGACAAGTCAAAATAAGTCCGTAGATTCAAGCTTAAAGTGCGTCTACCAACCAAGCCCAATCGCCGTTTTCAATATGCAGCTTTCTAAACGCTGAGAGTGTGAAGTCTCCCTACAATCTTTATCTTTAAACTTTATTGTCCCACCGGCAGTGCTGTCCACCCGCACTCTGCTTGGTTGTTTACCGTTGCTTGGCCAAGCTGAGTCCCAGTCCGCTCCCTTCCCCCCTGTACCTCGGGAACATTATGACATTTGGCTGGTGGGCTTCGCGAGGAAAACGGACACACAGGAAGATGGGACCATACAAAGAGGCGTAGGAAGGATAGGGTGACAGGCAGCAGGGGGAAGAGGGGCTGGTACAAAATGACACAGCAGCAAAACCAGTTCCCAGAAAGCCGAGGCCGACACGGGCGGGTTCTGTGGCCGCGCTGTGTGCGTGTCAACAGCCGCGGAAACCCTTCCTCCAGACTGCCGGGAATGGCAGCTGGTCTGTCGAGCGCCTGCCCTACCCGGTGACAGCCACGCTCCGAGGGGCCAGCAGCAAGGGGCTAAAGCAAGGATCCTCTCGCTCCTTGCGTCCAGGGAAAGGGACGAAGCCGCTCCCAGCCGGCAGGTTCCCGCTCCAAGACCTGGCTCCCGGAGGGGGCGGTCTGGCGCCCTCCGCCCGCGCATCCCTAGCAGCGGGGGCCGGCACCCGAGTCACGCCCGCCTGCTCAAAGCTCCATCCTGGGGTCTGACACTCACCAAAGCCGGCGGCGCCGCCGCCTCCTCCTCGCGCTGCGCTCCCGGGGCTCCCAGCAGCCGCGGCGGCGGCGGCGCCTCCGAGACACAAACCCGGGTTTGTTCAAAATCACGCGCCCAGCGCCATTCCACCGCCGCATCCCATAATACGCTGGGCCTTCCCCGCCCTCGCGCCCCTCTCCGCCCGCCCCTCCACTTCGTTCGCCCCGCCCTCCCGGTCGGCTTCCTTCGCCCCGCCCCTTCCGCGACTCCTTGCCCCTCCCCTTGGCAGCTCCAGTTCACGTCATTCCGTAAGGCGCGGTGAATGCGCTTCAGTTCCACGTGACTCCAAGTAGACGCTCTGTCAAAAGCTTGCACAAAGAATATTCCATTGCGCTGAGGTGGAGAGGGGAAAGACAAAGATCGTTCCCGCAGTTAGTAGAGATGCCTTCTTCTAACTCTCTTTGTAAGGAGTTTGTAGGTATGATCCCACAAATCTAGCCAATTTTTTTTTGTGCTTGAGTGGAACTAGGGAGGTGATCAATATTCACAAATGCCAAATCTCGTCGGGTTTTACTATTTTTCTAAAGGGCACTCTGGTAGTTTAAGTTGCTTTTCAAGTTTCCAGCGATTAAAAGCCACTGGCTCTACGGGAGAAAGATGGACAGATTCCTCCAGTTAAAACTGATGGAAGGACGTTATGAGTCGGAACTGACTCAACAGCAGTGAGAGTTTTTAGAAAGAGAATTTTGTGGCGGTTGCGGCAAAGCTATCAGGGGAATAAGCTCACTTAAACGTATTTTAAAGAACCTTTTTGCAATGCAGGGAGCTTTGGTGATTTTGTTGTTATTTGCTAGGTACCTTTTAGTCGAGTAAGACTATAGCGACTTGATGAACAACAGATCTTGACATTATCTGCTACCATCTCATCTCAGACACACCTGAGTCCGTTGTTGCTGTCACCATGACATTCCGTCTCGAGGATTTTTCTCTTTCTCGGACCCTGCACCTAGCCTTTCTTAGCATCATGCCCAAAGTTTGTCAGGTGATACTTCTCTATCCTTCACTCCAAGGAGCATTCTGGCTGCAGTTTCTCCAAGACATATCTGTTCTTTTTGTGGCCCATAGGACATTCAGCCCTCTTCAACACCACAGCTCAAAGGTATCAGTTCTTTTGTCATCCTTATTGTCCAACTTTCAGACTCAAAGCAAGTGATTGAAAAGACCATGTCCTAGGGAGCTCTGGCGACCTAGTGGCAAGAAGCTGCGCTGCAATCCCGAAGGCGTGCTATTTGAATCCACCAGATGCTTCGCTGGACAACGAGGGGTAACACAGGTTAAAAAAAAAAAAAAAAACAAGACCATGGCCTGAATCAAGCATACCTTAGTCTTGAAACTGACATCATTGCTCCTCAGTAATTTGAAGTGGTCCCTTTCAGCAGACTTCACCCATACAATACATCTCTTGATCTTCTGACTACTGGTCCCAAGGTTATTGATTGTGGATCCAAGCAAGATGAAGTCACTGACAACTTCTGTCTTTTCTCTATCTATGATGCTGCTGCTTATTGCCCCAGTTGTAAGGATTTTCTTTTTTTTAAGGATTTTTTTAACATTATTTTGTGGTGGTGGTGTTGTTGTCAACTGTGGAATCTGATCTGACTGGTACAGGAGGAGATTGCCCCTCCTTCTACAGCGGAACATCTGGTGGATTCGAATCATATGCCTTTGGATTTGCAGTGCAGCTTCTTGCCACTAGGTCACCAGAGCTCCCTCGTGGTAAGAATTTCGACTTCTTTTTTTTTTTTTTTAGCATACAAAGAGACATTTAATACTTTTTTAAAAATCAGGGTTCCGTTTCGGTGTGCCCTGAATTTCGACTTCTTGATGTTGAGATGCAATCCATAATGAAACCCATAGTCCTTGATCTTATGCAGTAAGCACTTAAAGGTCTCCTCACTTTCAGCCAGCAAGATTGTGTTACCTGCATAACGCAGATTGTTGATGAGTCTTCCTCTGATCCAGAGGCCACTTTCTTCTTCATACAGTTTACCTTCTCGAATGATTTGTTCAGCATACTAATTCAGGTCGAATAAGTATGTAGAAATAATATTCACCCCTCTTATTTTTTAACCATATAGTTATTCCCTTGCTCCATTTGGAAAACAACTTTCTGACCTAGGTATAGGTTTCATATGAGCATCAAGTATTCTGAGATTCCCATTCTTCTCAATGTTAGCTAATGGCTTAGTGGTAAGGAATTACACTACCAACACAAAGGTACGAGATTCGAAGCAACAGTTTCTCCACAAGAAGCAGCTAGGCAATGTCCTCCCTTGCGATTTACTGCCTCTGAAAACCCAATGAAGGATCCCCTATGGGCTGGTTCCAACTTGATTGTAAACAACAATGTATGACCAATAGTTTTAAGAATTTTAAAACAATAGTTTTAAGAATTCTAATGCCAACTCAACAATTTGAGTCTACTACTTGCACTGGGGAAAGTGGTGCAATTTTTAAAACCTATGAAAACTTGCTGAAGAGTCCAGCCATGACTCATTTCTGGCTCTATGATAATGAGTTCAAGATTTTTAAAGTGTGCATGTGTATGTGTGTATGATCAAGGATAACCATCAAAACAACAGCACTAACATACTTTATAGTGAAATGGCAGATATTCACATCTAAGTTAGGAATCTAGCAAGGATGTTAGAGAGATAGTGCACATTATTAAATGTTTTCCAGGGTTTTTTGTTTGTTTGTTTGTTTGCTAAACAAATAAACTGAAAGAGAACTAAAGGGAGAGAGGAACTGTTTTTAGTTGTTAAGTGTCATGGACTACAACCCTATGACCTATATTAAAAGTAAAAACAAAGACTCAGAGTTGTTTAAATTCATGGCGTTGAGATAAAGAATTATACCTAATTTTTGTCCCTCATGAATAATGCAACATCAAGAAGATAACAGTTCTCACCACTGGGCCAATTGGCAGCACCATGATGGATGGAGAAGAGATTGAGATTGTTAACAGGTACAGCTTGCTCAGCTCCACAATCAACACTCTTGGCCCCAGGGCTCAGGAAATGAAAAAACTAATTTCACTGGGGAAAATCTGCTGTCAGGGACCTCTCCAGAGCACTAAAAAGCAACAATGCCAGTCTATAGATTAAGATGCACCTGATCCAGGTCATTGTCTTCACAATTATTTGCTATGCATCAAAGAGCTGAACAATGAGTAAGGAGAATTGATCCCTTTGAGTTGTGATGCTGGAGAAGAATCTTGAACATACTGTGGACCACCGTGAAAACAAATCGGTCTGTCTTAGAGAGGGTTAAACCAAGTTTCTCCTTGGAGGCTAGGATTTTGAAGCTCCATCTCTCATATTTTGGGCATGTGGCCAGAAGGGACCAAGCCTTGAAAAAGGATATCATGCTCAGAATAGTGGAAAGACAGCACGGGAGAGGAAAACCCCAGATGAGGTGGATTGATACAGTAACTAACGTAATGGGGTTAGGTGTGTCTAAGTCGGTGAGACTGGCTCAAGATATGGCAAGCTTCAGAGCTGTTGTACATAGGGTCTCCGTGAGTCAAAGGTGGCTCAATGACACATACCAACAACAACATGACTAATACTTCTTTGACCTTTGATAAGTTGTTTTTCTTTGCCTCAGGTCCTCATCTGTAAATTGAGGGTAATACATACATTATAACGCTGTGCCGTAGCTCACTTGTCAGTTCATTATCCAATGGAGGAGGCTTGCTTGTTGCTGTGATATTGAAAGTTATGCCATTAGTATTTCAAATACCAGCAGAATCATTCATGATGAACAGTTTGATCAGTATAGCTTCCAGACTAAAAAGCAGGACTATTCACATCTCAGATAACAGGCCAGTGAAACCTTATGAATAATAATGAAACAGTGTGTGATACTGGAGTGCAATAGATTGGTGAAAATGGCTTTCTAAAGATACTATGCTAGGAAAAGGTCATCAAATGAAGAAGTCCCTTAAAGAAATAGATGGACGAGCTACAACAATGGACTTGAGCATGGTGGAGACCATGAGAATACAGTAGGTCTTAAATCTGTTGTTCACAGAGTCACTGTGAGGCATAGTGACTGGGTCTTTCCAATCCTGATGCCACATTCTTCTCCATATAGTCCAACTTCTTCAATTACATGCACACCATACAGATTGAATTGGTATGGAGAAAAGAGAGAACCCCGAAATACATCTCTTCTAAGTTTGAACCATACAGTATCCCTTTATTCTCTTTAAATGACTCAAATAACTGCTTCTTGGATTATGTACAGGTTTCACATAAGCAAAGTTCAGTGTTCTGGGATCCTAATTCTTCTCAATGAAATCCATAATTTATGATGATCCACACATTCATTAATGTCTTTGTACAGTCAGTAAAACACAATTGGGAATGTTGTTGTTATTATGTACCATCGAATAACCTGTGACTCATAGCAACCCTGGGAACAATAGCTCTGAATGCTGCCCTATCCTGAGGCAGTCTCACTGACTTCAACACACCTCTTCTTATTACCCCAGTTACTGTGTTAATCCATCCAGGCTAATCCAGACCATCCAGAGGGTCTTCCTCTCTTGCACTACCCATCCACCCTTCCAAACATGACGTTCTTTTCCAAAGACTAGTCCTTCCTGGCAACATGCCCAAAGTGTGTGAAATGGAGTTTAAAAATCCTGTCTCCAAGAAGAAACTTGGTTTCATCCTCTCAGATACAGACCTGTTTATTTGTTCCCTTGGTGGTCCATGGTATGTTCAATACTCTTATCCAGCACCACAACTAAAAAGTATTGATTCTTCTTCTGTCATCCCTAGTCATTGTCCAGCTCTGTGATGCATAGCAAGTAATTGCAAAGATCATGGCCTGGACCAGGTGCACTTTATTCTCTAGACTGACATCATTGATCTTTGACGCTCTGAAGAGGTCCCTGACAGCAGATTTCCCCAATGAAATTCGTCTTTTGATTTTCTGACTGCTGGTACCAAGAGTGTTGATCGTGGAGCCAATCAAGCTGAAATTGTTAACAATCTCTGTCTTTCCTCCATCCATCATGGTGCTGCCAATTGGCCCAGATAGTAAGAATCTTTGTCTTCTTGATGTTGAGCTTCAATCTATGACCTTCCAGTCCTTGACCTTCTGCAACAAGTGCTTCAGGTCCGCCTCAGCTTCAACAAGCAATGTTGTGTCATAACAGGTTATAGTTAATATTGAAGCAATTAGAATTCAATTATTCAATCAGAACAGCTTCTCGGGGAGCTCTGGTGGCCTAGTGGCAAGAAGCTGCACTGCGATCCCAAAGGTATGCATTTCTAATCCACCAGATGGTCTGCTGGAGAAGGAGGGGTAATCTCCTCCTGCACCAGTCAGATCTGATTTGGCAGTGGTTGTTGCTGTTGTTGTTGTTGTTGTTATGTGCCTTCGAGTCGCTTGCAACTTATAGTGACCCTATGCACAACAGCCCTAAACTCTGCTCTGTCCTGTGCTAATCACACTGTTTCCAATACACCCATCCCGATTACCCCAGTCACTGAATCAATCCACCTCGTAGAGGGCCCTCCTGTACTGTCCCTCCACCCTACCAAGCATGATGTCCCTCTCCAAGGACCAGTCCCTCCTTACAACATGTCCAAAGTATGTTAGACGGAGCCTCAGAATCCTTGCCTCCAAGGAGCCACCTGGTTTAACCCTTTCCAGGATGAATCTGTTTGTTTACCTAGCAGTCCATGGTACTCTCAATACTCTTCTCCAGCACCACAGCTCAAAGGCATCAATTCTACTTCTATCCTCCTTAGTCACTGTCCAACTCTCTGATGCGTAACAAGTGATCACAAAGACCATGGCCTGTATCAGATGCACCTTAGTCTCCAGAGAGACACCATTGCTCTTCAGTACTTTGGAGAGGTACACACAAAAAGTAATAAAAGAATTTTTTATTTTATTTTTTTTTTAAAAAAAGAAAGAACAGCTTTTCAAGTGTGCTTACAGGCCCTCTGACATTCAGCCTTGCAACTGCCTCTGGTTTCAGTCTCTCTTGAGTAGGGGTCTCTGACCTAAAAGGACTTGCTACCCTTTCCAGTTCTTTTTTTCTTTCTCTTTCTCTCTCTGCCCCCCCTTCCCTCCTTCCTTTCCCTCCCCTTCTTTCCTTCTTTTCCTTCCTCCCTTTCTTCCCTTTCTCTCTCCATCTCTGTCTGTCTCTCCTTTCTTTCAAGGGCAAAGTGCGAACACAGTCCCCCACTACAACAAATTATGCAGTTGAGTTTCCCACATTTGGGGAAATCGCAGGGGTCAGCACATCTGGGAGTTCAGAGGATAGGCCTTGCTCTGGGAAAATCACCTTCATGATCACAGTATCTCCCCTGCCAGGAAAGTATCCCATTTCTTTCATGATGGTATCAATTTGTTTTCTACTTCTGCTCAGTTTAATCCTGGTGGAATGGCAAAACTAATCAGTGCCCTCTTTGGTCATTTACACAACTTCCTTTTCATGTTGCTTCCCAGAAGATGTTATGTACTTCATTCAGATTACTAGCATACTAATTGTTGACTGCAGTTTTTATACCTGTTGTTAAGTGCAATCGAGTCTCAGGAGACTCATAGTGACCCTATGAAGGAGAGTCCTCAACACTTGGGTGTCTCTCTTCCTCTCTCTAGGTTCATAGGGTTTCCGGAGGCAAGCTATTACAGAAGTGGATGCCGCTCCATTTTTACACCTACTTACCAAATTATTCTTCTACTTCAACATTTCTTCCCTTTCTCTTGGCTTCTCAACATTCTACTGCAGTTTTCAGAGTCTCATCTGATGTCTATTTTGGTCTTTTCTTTCTTATATTTCTTTGTTATGACCTTGTGCTTTTGTTCCCAGATAATATCCTGGATGTCATCTACCACATCTCATCTGGTCATCAATCATCAGTGCCTTGATGGTCGTCAAGGCATTCAATGCCTTGAACCTGTTCTTGAGATGGTTTTTAAATTGAGGTGGGATACACCTCACTCCATACACAAAAACCAACTCAAGGTGAATCATGGACTTAGGACTAAAACCAAGGACTATAAACTTCATTACAGAAAAGCTAGGAACAACTCTAGAAGTCCTAATCCACA
>NW_006399792.1:8597332-8605858 GCF_000299155.1 Elephantulus edwardii | reverse complement strand
ACACACTGACAAAGGAGATTAATCAGAACTGGATTTGACAAGCACTGTGGCAATTGGACAATTAAAACAGACATGGAGGGGGGGAAAGAAGAACGAACTGGGGAGGAGGGTGGAGGAAACAGTGCAACAATGAATGAATGAATGAAAACCCAAAATCTGGGGCGCGCTGGTGGCCTAGTGGCAAAGAGCTGCAACTACAATCCCAGAGGTGCACGGTTCGAATCCACCAGATGCTCTGCCGGGGAAGGAGGGACAATCTCCTCCTGTACCAGTCAGATGTGATTTGACGGTACACTCACACAAAAATAATAAAATTAAAAAAAAGAAAACCCAAAATCTCTGTAAATGTTCATTAAAACTAATAAAATTTAACAATAATAAAAAAAGAAAAAATTGAGGTGGGATAGATTCAGGGTCATATTTTGGTACTTGTGGATTTGTTTTCATTGTATTCAACTTCAGTTTGAAATTGCACATGAGTAGTTATTGATCTGCTCCACAGTCTATTCTTGGCCTGATTTTGACTGCTAATATTGAACTTCTCCAACAATTCATTCCACAGATATAGTCAATATGACTGCTGTGTAGTCCACCAGGTGAGATCCATGTTGTCATTTGTATTTGATAAAAAAGGTATTTGCCCATCAACAAACGAATGGATAGAGAAGCTGTGGTATATTCACACAATGGAATACTACGCTGCATTGAAAAACAAGGAACTTATGCAATATTATTCAAAATGGGTGACCCTGGAGGACATTATGCTGCATGAAATATCTCAGTCACAAAAAGACAAATATTGCATGGTGCCACTGCTGTAAAATGGGACTGATATCAGGGTTGGGGGTAAGACTGAGAAAAACTGGATGGGTTGTGTATACTGCACTGAAACAGATGAGGGAGAGAATAATTTAAAAGCAATGTATGATAGGGTATTATGGTTATCACAGGAGTCCACAATTAGGATTGCATGGTGGAGTGTACTTGGGGCGGTGGGAGGGGTGCGGGGGGGATTGTGTACCAAGGAGGGAGTGTTTCTTTTACTTTTCAAAGAGAGGAGTGAACTGGGGGAGGGGGGAGGACTGGGCGGGGAGAGAAGTGCAGCAATGAATGAATGGAAATCCCCCCCAAAAAAAACGTATTTGCAATAAAACTATGCAAAGTGATTTCACTCAGTGGATCACAACAAATAATAGCTAACATTGAGACTAATGGGTATTCCAGAACACTTACTTGTGCTTATGCAAAACATTTATCTAGACCAAGAGACTGTTGTCTGAACAGAAAAAGGAAACATTGCATGGTTTAAAATCAAGAAAAGTGTGCATCAGTGCCATAGCCTTTCTCCATACCTACCAAACCTGTCTGTATGCTGGACAAATCATTTGAGAAGCTGACTTTTAGAAGAAGAATGTGACATCAGGATCAGAGGAGGACTCATTAACAATCGGCATTATGCAACCTTGCTTGCTGAAAGTGAGGAGGCCTTGAAGTACTTGCTGCAAATCAAGGACTATAGGCTTCAATATGGATTGGATTTCAACATCAAGAAGACAAAAGTTCAAGGGAGCTCTCTGGTGGCCTAGTGGCAAGAAGCTGCACTGCAATCCCGAAGGTACACAGTTCAAATCCATCAGATGTGCCAGTGGAGAAGGAGGGGAGGGGCAGTCTCCTCCTGTGCTAGTTGAATCTGAATTGACAGTACACAACAATGAACAAACAAAGACAAAAGTTCACTGGACCAATAGGCAACACCATGATTAATGGAATATTGTCAATGATTTAACCTCCTTGGATCCACAATCATCACTCTTGCTAACAGAAGTAAAAAAATAAAAAGATTAATTGCAATGGGAAAATCTGCTAACAGACCTCTGTAGAGTACTAACGAGCAGTGATGTCAGTTTTAAAACTTAGGTGCACCTGATCTAAGTGTGATCTTTTTAATTGATTGCTGTACATCTACAGTTGGACAATGACTAAAGATGATAGACGAATAATTGATGTTTTTGAGCACTTGTGTTGAAAAAGAGTACTGAATATCTCATAGACTGTCAAGAGAACAAACATGTCTGTCATGGAGAAAGTGAAACCAAGTTGCTCCTTAGAGGCAAAGATGGTGAAGCTTCATCTCATATACTTCGAGCATGTTGTTAGAATGGGCCAGTCCTTGGAGAAGCATGCTTAGAAAGGTGGAAGGACAACCTAAGAGAGGAAGACATCCAACAAGAGGGATTGGCATGATCACTGTAACAATGGACTCAAGTGTATTGGAGATGGTGAGAGTGGCACAGGACAGGGCAGGGTTCAGATCCATTGCTCATAGGGTCGCTAAGAATCACAGACAACTTGATAGCAAATAGCAACAATGTCAATTGCTCATAGGGTCACTAAGAATCACAGACAACTTGACAGCAAATAGCAACAATGTCAACACAACTATTCAGATGGTAAAAATTGTTGAGTAGTACCATTAACATCACATCCAAGTAAAATCATATTGAAGATTCTTTTTAAATGCCTGGAACACTACATCAACAGAAAAATGCCAAAATAGATTCAGAAAAGGTCATGGAAAAGGCCCATTGCTGTCAGATGGATCTTGGCTAAAAGTAGGAAATACCAGAATGTTTGCTTTTGTTCTGTTGACTATGCAAAGTCAATATGCCAAGCAAATAATCTGATAAACTTGACTATATAAAGAAGAATGTGGCAACAAGGTTAGAAGAAGACTTACTAGCAAGCTGTAATATGCAGATGATGCAACCTTGCTTGCTGAAAATAAAGGCTTGAAACACATACTAAAGAAGATCAAAGTCTGCAATCTTCAATATGGATTATATCTCAATATAAAAAAATTCTCATAACTTGACCTATAGGCAACATTATAAATAGAGAAAAGATTGAAGTTGCCAGGGATTCGATTTAACTTGGATTCACAATTAACACACATGGAAGTAATAGTGAAGAAATCAAACAAAGCATTCCATTAGGCAAATCTTGTGTCAAAGACTTCTTAAAAGTGCAAGGATATCAGTTTAAAGAATAAAATGTGCCAGACCCAAGCCATAACATTTTTAGTTGCTTCATATTCATGTGAAAGTTGACTAGTGAACTAAGAAGACCTATTTATTCATAGCAAATATCTTTTTAAAGAAACACAAAGGGGAAATTTGCACATGGACCTCACCTGATGGACTGCAGAGACAACATCTGTGGAAATAAAAGCTGGGAAACCTCAAATCAGCAGTCAGAACCCTGCCAGGTACAGACTGTGAAACAGATCATCAATTACTCATGTGCAAGTTCAAATTTAAATTGAAGAAGATTAAAATACACAAAAACCAAAATATGAATCTTGAGTCTATGCCACCTGAAATAAAAAACCATCATAAGAACATATCTGAAGCATTAATCACAAAACCAGAGAAGCTATGGGATGAAATAAAAGATGTCATCCATGAAGAGGGGAAAAGATCATTACAAATATGAGGAGAAAGAATATTTCCTCGTGGTGATTGTTTGGTTATTGCTACTGTCAAAAGTGCTGCTATTAATATGAGTAGATAAGACTTAGCATGATGCCGGCTCAGGATGATAGGTATTAGACTAGAAGGCAGACAACAAGGAGGACCGAAATGTGTAAATGCACCTGCCTTTTATTAACTGGATTTGTAATTTGGATATCTGGATTAACTTTGGTGGTTCTGAGTCACAATTACACAATATTCTGGATTGCAATGATGAGAATTGTTGGAAGTGTTATTTTCATGTTATTACTAACATGGCTTTTATGAACACTGCAAGTTAGTATTGTCTCAATCTGGAAGTAACTCCAAGGCACAATGCTGGCCATAAAGAAGTTGAAGCTGAAACAACGGAGGTACAGATGGGCACCCTTTGCTGTAAGCTTTACTAAACCTGCATGTCTTTGATCCTATGGACCTTTTAAACTTTGTTGAGAATTATTTTAAATAAACGTATAGTTTAAATAAAATACTTTAAGTAAATTACTAATTTAGTTTAAGTAAAGATAAACTTTAGCTTTTAAAATAAAAGGAGGGGAAAGAGGAGAAAGAAAGAAAGCAAAATGGATGACAGACGAAACTATGAAAATTGCATTAGAGCGTGAAGAAACAAAACAAAGAAAAAGAGATGCCAAAATAAAAGAGCTGAGCAGAATATTTCAAAGGGCATCTCAAGAAGACAAAGCATACTATTATAATGGAATATGCAAAAGAGTCAGAGAATAAAAAGGGAAGAATTCGTTTGGTGTTTCTCAAGCTCAAAGAATGGAAAGACAAATTCAAACCTTGAGCTGCAACACTAAGAGATGCTATTGGTAAAATTTTGAATAATCTAGGAAGCATCGAAAGAAGATGAAAGGGATACATAAAGTTACTGTACCAAAGAGAATTGGCTAACATTGAAATATTTCAGGAAGTCCCATACGATCAGCAGCTATTAGTTATGAAGGAAGAAGTTCAAGCTTCTTTGAAGGCATTGGCAAAAAAATACAGTACCAAGAATTGATGGGATACTAATTTGCATGTTTCAGCTAACTGATACTGCCCTAGATATATTCATCAAACTATGCCAGGAAATTTGGGATTGTAGTTGCAGCTTCTTGCCACTAGGCCACCAGAGCTCCCCTCAAAATTTTTTTTTATTTTTTATTATTTTTGTGTGCGTGTACCGTCAAATCAGATCTGACTGGTACAGGAGGAGATTGCCCCTCCTTCCCCGGCAGAGCATCTGGTGGATTCGAACCGTGCACCTCTGGGATTGTAGTTGCATGACAGGAAATTTGGAAGACACATTGCCTGGTCAGTTGAATGGAAGGGATTCATATTTGTTTCTATTCCCAAGAAAGGTGATATAATATAAATTATCAAACAATAATATCACATACAAGTAAAATCTTGCTGAAGATGATCCAAAAATGGTTAGAACAGTACGTTAAAAGAGAGCTGCCAAAAATTCAAGCTGGAAAAGAAGCTGTGGCATCAAGGATATCATTGCTGAAATCAGATGGATCCTGGTAGAAAGCAGAGAATACTAGAAAAATGTCTATTTGTGTTTTATTGATTATGCGAAGACATTTGACTGAATGGATCACAACAAATTATGGCTGACATGGAGAATAATTGAAATCCCAGAACATTTAAATGTATTAATGAGAAACCTATAACTAGGCAAAGAATTTTTTGTCTGATAAGAGCAAGGGAACACTCTGTGTGTTTTAAAGTTAAGAAAAGTGTATTCAGGACTGTATCATCCTTTCTCCCTACCTATTCAATCTGCATGCAGAACAAATAATTTCAGAAGTTGGGCTATATGAAGAAAAGCATGATATCAAGATCAGAGGAAAACTCATCAACAACTTGTGTTATGCAGATCACATAACCTTGCTTGCTGAAAGGGAGAACTTGAAACTCTTGCTTCAGAAGATCAAAGACCATAGCCTTCACTATCAATTACATCTTGTCTAAAGAGGACAAAATGGGACATAGGGGCACAGGGCAATGAACCTTTCTGAAAGAACCAGAGGGAGCGGCCCCTCCCTGCCCCAGAGCAGAAAGCAGATAAAGAGCCTGTAGCTCAGTCCCATGGTGCCTTTAGGGCAAGAACTTTATTTGTTGCTGACTCACAGGCTCACAAGTTGTAGCCCAACAATGAGGAGTGTTAGGGAAGGAAGTTGGAGAGTGGGGGAGGCAAAGAATATTACCCAAAATAAGTCCAGGTTTTAGTTCAAGTTCCAAGGCACAATTCCTCAATTAGTCCAGGCTTTGGTTTCAATTCAGCAGTCAAATCCAAATAATCTATAACGGTTTGCCTCAGAACAGTTATAAGTCCGCTTCTCCTTCAAGCATCCAGCAAGAACAACACTTTTAACTATGGCCTTTATGGCAGAGCTCCTCTGCTTACGCCTTGCCTAAGTTTCTCCACAGCAATGCCATAGACCCTCCAGCACCATGATCAAGGTCTCACCAACAGGGTCTGCTCCAGTCTCCTTCAAGTCTTGTTGCCACAAGCCTTGCTCACCTCCAGTCTTGTTACCCTGTGTGTGTGTAAAGGCACTCTTTCTCTTTTCCTAGTCCCACACCTGTTGATGATTTGCAACACCATGCTGATTTATAAGACTATGTGTCTGTCGTTAGGGTAGCTAGAGACGAGTGGGCATCAACTATGTTGTTGTTATGTGCCGTCGAGTCGCTTGCGACTCATAGTGACCCTATGTACAACAGCCCTAAACTCTGCTCTGTCCTGTGCCAATCACACTGTCTCTGACACTCCCATCCCAATTATCTCACTAATCAATCCACCTCATAGAGGGCCTTCCCCTCCTGCGCTGTCTCTCCACCCTCCCAAGCATGATGTCCTTCCCCAAGAACCGGTTTAACCCTTTCCAGGATGAATTTGTTTGTTTTCCTAGCAGTCCATTGTACTCTCAATACTCTTCTCCAGCACCACAGCTCAAAGGCATCAATTCTCCTATCCTACTTGATCATTGTCCAACTCTCTGATACATAACAAGTGATTGCAAAGACCATGGCCTGTATCAGATGCACCTTAGTCTCCAGAGAGACACCATTGCTCTTGAGTACTTTGGAGAGGTCCCTAACAGCAGACTTTCCCATGGCAGTGTGCCTTTTAATTTTCTGGCTACTGGTGCCATCATTATCATCCTGGACTCAACTGAACCCATTGTCATAGACACTGTATTAATCCATCTCCTTGAGGATCTTCCTCTCCTTTGCTGATCCTCATCTTTTTTAAGCATGATGTCACTTTCCAAGGTATAGCTTCTCCTAATAACATGTTCAAAATATGTGAGATGGAGCTTCAACATTTTTGCCTCCATGGAGCACTCTAGTTACACCTTTTCCAAGCCTAATCTGTTTTTTAGGCTTTCCATGGGATATTCAGAACTATTCTCCAACACCACAACTTAAGGATATTGATTCTTCTCCTGTAATCCTTGTTCATTGACGAGCTCTCAGCAGCATAGCAAATGATTGAAAAGACCATGGCCTGAATCAGGTGCACCTTAGTCTTTAAACTGTTATCATCACTCCTCAGTAATTTGAAGAGGTTCCTAACAGCAGACTTTCCCAATGCAGTCTGTATACTCAAGGTCATGTTTTGGTTCTTGTGGAGTTCTTTAATTTTCTTCAGTGCAGTTGAATGTACACACAAGTAATTGATGGTCAATTCCATAGCACCTCACCTGGTTTTGATGCTGATATTGAGCTTCTCCAAAAATTCTTTCTACAGATCTAGTCAGTTTGATTCCTGGCAAATCCATTAGGTGATGTCCATGTGTAAAGTTGTTGTTTGTGCTTTATGAAAAAGGTATTTGCGATGAGCGTGAATCATTGACCAAACAATGCAGTGATTCCATCTCTGGCCTCAAATCTGTCACCAAGTCCTTACTTAATGATTATAATTTCTCCTTCATTATCTCCAACTTTTGCATTGCCATCACCAATTATTATGAATGCATCTTCAGTGTATGTTTGGTCAATTTCAGATTTGGTAAAGTTCTGAAAAATCAAAATGTGGTAGAAATCCTCAATTTTCTCCTCTTTGGATTTAGCCTATATTTGAATAATATGCATATGAACAGATATTCCTTGAATGTCTATGCTTGGGCAGGATCCTATTGCTCACAACATTGCACTTCAAGCTGTTTTGTTGTTATGTGCTGTTGGGTCACCTGCGACTCATAGCAAGCCTATGCACAATGGCTCTGAATCTTGTCCTAGCCTAAGCCAATCTCACTTTCTCCACCACAACCCTATTACCCTAGTCACTGTGTCAATCCATCTCATCCAGGATCTTCCTCTCCTCCATTGTCCCTCCACCCTTCTAGACATGATGTCCAGCTTGAAATTATCTTTTCCACTCTGAATGCAACACCATCCTTCCCCAGGTTTTCATTCTTGGCATCATAGATCATGCCATTGTCTGATTCAGTGTGGCAATTTCAGTCCACCTCAGCTCACTAATGCCTAGAATGTTGATCTTCTTGTGTTCCGTTTAATTTTTTACAATCTTCAATTTTCCTTTACTCCAAACATTCTGCCTTCCAGTTATTTAAGTTTGTTTGTGGTAGTTTCTCCTCAGTGTTCCTCTATTTATCTCACTAATGATACCATTTTTCTGTGGCTTAGTCCTTTGGGAGTAGTGTTGTTAACACAGAGGTGGCGTCTCTCAAGTGATAAAAACCCACCAGCAGTTCCTTGGTAGAAAGAGGACTCATTTTCTCTGGTGTGATTTACAGCCTTAGAAAACCTGCTGGAGGGTTTGCTATGAATAGGTTCTGACTCCGTGGCAATGACTAACTGACTTGGAGCTAAAGGGAGGAAACCAAGATGAAGGTAGAGACTGTTAGCGCCATCAAGAAATAATTGACTTATCTCCATAGCCACTGGTGAGAGTCAGCACCCAGAGCCATCAGGGGCTTTAAGCTCGTTGCCCACTGCTTTGGTGTGGACAGCTGAAACCCAGGCCCCGACAGGC
>NW_006399792.1:8595549-8596800 GCF_000299155.1 Elephantulus edwardii | reverse complement strand
ATCCTCACCCTTCTGCCCCCAACCCTCACCTCCTTGTACCCCCAATATGTTTTTCCCAATAAGAAAATATTTAAAAAAATAAAAAAAAGAAATAATTGACTTATGGAATTTCTATGTTCAGCTTTTTGAGGAAGCGACAAACTGCCTTCGAGAATGGTTGTACCATTTTACAACCTCACCAACAAAGTATAAGAGTTCCTATAAGATGTTCGCCACATCCTCTCCAACATTTATTACTTGCTGCCCTGTTAAACTATGCCACTGTTACTGGGGTGAGATGGTACCAGTTTGGCGCTTCCTCAGAAAGCTGAACATAGAAACTCCCAGCTATTCTACTACTTGGAATATATCCTGAGAAAATGAAAACTGAGGCCCAAACTGAGATCTGTACACCAATGTTCATATCAGCATTAGTCACCATCGCAAGAACATGAAAAGAACTCAAATGTCCAACCACAAACAAATGGATTGAGAAATTATGGTACATTTCACACAATGGAATACTATGCAGCACGCAGGAGAAATGATTTTGTAATTTATTACCTAACTTGGGAGGGACTGGAGAGCATTATGCTGTGTGAACTAACTCAGTCCCACAAGAATAAATATTGTATAAAACCATTATTGTAGAATGAGTATAAGGATCCTGGAGGGGTGGGAGAGCTTGGAAACAGAGGGATGTGGATATGCAGGGGGGTGGGGATTAATCATTGGGTTGTACAATTTGATGGATGGGGGAGTAAGGGAAATCGAAATAATTTGTATTCAAATTTTGTAAATAAACTAGTAGAAAATAAAAAAAAATAGAAGTAGAGTACTCCTTTTTGGATCTAGACCTTTGTACCACAAAGCTCTTCAATACACAGGACAGCCAAGACACATGAAGGTCGCCAGGGAATACTGGGCCTGCAGGTGCTGAAGGAAGCAAGATACTCTTCCACAACTGACAGAGAGGGTGACTTCCCCTAGGGTTTGTCTCCTGAATTTGCACCTCTAGTCATGGATAGCTTCTTTCAGTTTGTCCTGAGGTTGATAGGACTTGGAACTTATTATTATTGAGAGAGCTATAGTGACTATCTCCATACCTTTTCAACCTATATGCAGAACAGATTATCCGGGAGGCTGGGCTTTATGAGGAGAGATGTGGGGTCAAGATTGGTGGACGATTTATCAACAATCTGCATTATGCGGATGACACAACCCTGCTTGCTGAAACTGAGGAGGACCTGAAGCACCTGCTGCAGAGTGTCA
>NW_006399792.1:8591543-8595449 GCF_000299155.1 Elephantulus edwardii | reverse complement strand
TTGTGACCTAGAATGTGATCTATTCTAGAGAATGTTCCATGCACTTTGGAGAAGAAGGTATACTGCGCTTTTTGGGGGTGCATTAGTCTATAGATAACCACAGATGTAATTGATCTGATTTCTGTGCATCCCATCTGGTGAAATCTATGTGTATAGCTTGTGTTTATATTTCTTATAAAAGGTATTTGCTATTAATAAATCATTGATTGTACAGAATTCTATCATTCTATCCCCAGCCTCATTTCTGTCATGAAGTCCATATTTTCCGACTACTGATCCTTCTTCCTGGTTCCCAACTTTTGTATTCCAGTCACCTATGTGTTTTGGTTATGTGTTTGATCGATTTCTGACTGTAACAGTTGATAAGAATCTTCTATTTCCTCCTCTTTGGTTCTGGCTGTAGGTGCATAAATTTGAATTATAGTGGTATTAACAGGTCTTCTTGTATGCATATGAATATTATCCTGTCATTCACAATATTGTATTTCAAGATGGATCTAGAAATAGCCTTTTTAAACTATGAAAGCAACCCTGTTTTTCTCATCTTTTCATCTCCAGCGTAAAAGATCATATGATCGAGGGATTTAAAATGTCCCATGCCAATCTATCTCACTTAACTAACACCCAATATGTCAATATTTGTGTTCCATCTTTCTTTACAATATCTAGTTTTCCTACATTCATGCTTCTCACATTCCATGTTCCAATCATTAGTTTCCACTTACAACTGTTCCTCAGCCTTTGTGTTTCCAAAGTTGAGGGCTCAGCTTCAGTTGCCATAACTGTTAACCTACTCTAAGTGTGCTCTGCTGTACATAGGGTTTTCAAATGCCAGTTATATTTCAGAAGTGGATGGCCAATCCTTCTTCCTAGTCTGTCTTAAGTGGGATGCTTAATGTTAGAACAATATCTGACAGAGAAGCATTTTTACTTAGCAGATGAAAGACAGTTCCTTACAGAAATAACCAATATATTCACTGTCCCTGCCCCCTCCTCACCCAGGCACATGTGATTTGTCTCTTTTCTTTCCTGCTACATCTCCATTCCTTGAACATCCGGCTACTTAGTCAAACCTTCCCTTTCTCAGCCACCTCTTAATATGATCACATGTCACTTCCATGATACCTTGCACTACACACTGCTACTGGTGTCTCACGCTGTTGTCTGGCTCTTGTTTAGGAGGATGTTAGTACAAATCCCATGTACCAACTTCAGAGAAAGATTTTTACTTGAGGCAGTTCTGAGAGAAGATCCTGGCCACAGAACTTCTGCTAAGTTTTGTGACTTACTGTCTCTGTTTATATTGTTGACACAATGTGATAATTCCAAGGTCGGTAGAGGACTCTTCTCATCTGATACTGCAGTGGTGTTTATTCGGCCTGAGGGCCTGAAGAAGATTTGAGATTGAAGATATCCTTTCCCAAAAGATGGGATTAAGGTAGCATTTCCGGGAGAATCTTGTTACCTGATAGTTTGTCCAATCCTGTGCTGTCCTCATCATCTCCACTGTGCTGAAGACTGTTGTTTCCGTTACTGTTGCTATACTTCTCATAGAGGATCTTCCTCTTCTTCATGATTTCTGTACTTCTAAGCGTCATGACCTACTTTCCCAAGGACTGGCCTCTCCTGACATAATGTTCAAAACACGTGAGAGAAGTATCATTATCCATGCCTCAAAGAAACACTCAGGCTGCACTCCTTCCATACAAATTTATTTGCTCTTTTGGCAATACAGGATCTATTCTACACTTTGCCAATACCACAATTCCAAGGCACAAGTTCTTCTCGGGTCTTTCTTATTTATCATCTAATTTTCACATCATGACTTGAATGAGACACAATTTAGTCTACTAACTGATGTCTTTGTTGGTTCATATATACTCAATGTAATGCATTGGTTTCTTGACTGTTCTTTCTTTGAGGGATGAGTGATTATGGATCAAAATAAAATGAAATCCTTGACAACTTCGATCTTTTCTCCATTTAGTATGAGGCTGTTTACCTGTAAGTATTTTTGCCTTCTTTATATCGAGTATAATTCAGACTTAAGATTATAGTCATATTCAGTAAGTACTTCAAGACATTTCCACTTTCAACAAGGACAAAGTTTGTGATCAGTATATTACAGGTTGTTGATAGAAAACTCACCAATGCCATTGTCACATTTTTCTTCATATAATCTAGCTTTTAAGAATATTGTTTTAGTGCATATATTGAATATATATGGAGAAAGGATACAATTCTAACACACCTTATTCCTGATTTCAAACGATAATGTTTCCCCTTGTGTTTGAATGACTACTTCTTGGTTCATGTAGTGGTTTGAATGAACACAGTGAATTGTTTTGGAAATTGCATTCCTTTCAATGTTATGTATAATTTATTATGATCTGCATAGTCAAATGACTGTACATAGTCAATAAAAACACAAACATCTTTCCAGTATTCTATTATTTCAGCTAAGATCCATGGGAAGTGAGCAATGATATTCCTCATTCCAAAACATGTTTTGAATAAAACTTGAATTTCTGACAGTTCCTTGTTGATGTACTGCTCTGACCATTTAAAAAGAATCTTCAGTAAAATGTAGCTGTTTATGATATTAGGGTTATTGATCAATAATTTCTCTATTTGGTGGGGTCACCTTTTTTAGACTGGGTACAGAATTGGAACTCTTCTAGTTAGTTTGACAAATAGCTATCTTCCAAATACTAGGCATGGCTGAATGGTCAAGTCCAATGTTGCACCTGCTTGTTGAACAGTTCTGTGGTCATTTTATCTAAAAGTCAGTTATTGCAGTGGGAATTACTCTGATCAGATTGGGAACCTTCAATCCATGAGGGAAATTTGGTCTCAAGAAAGGAGGGGCCAATGGCAGCTCTTAATTACCAAAGACAAGATGGACATGTTTATCATAATGGATAGCAGAGCCAAAGCAGTTATTAGGCTACTTCACTGACACTTATAGGGTTGGTTTATTGGTCATGATGTTTCTTGTTAAAAGAAAATTTTGATAATGTTAAACTTAAATTTAGAACTTGTCTTCAAAAAGATTAATCAATTGGACATCACAGTTCCAATAAAACCAGGAAATGTGAAACTAAACAAAAAAAGCCCGAGAGTTTTTAAGGAAAAAAAGTGGAAAAGAAAAAGACAAAAACAATACTTTTTCATATACTTTCAACATTAATTTTATTATACCACCAGGTTATGTAGACTGAGTAGAACCTAAAAGTCTAAGCAAGAAGAGGAATTAAAAAATATACACACAAGAAGAAATGATTGTGCATATCAATGAAGCAAAGGAAAGAATAATTTAAAAGAGATCACATGCAAGCAAGATTCTCCTAAGATTATCCAAAAAAGATTGGAACAGCACATCGACAGAGAACTGCCTGAAGTATGAGCTGGGTTTAGAAGAAGCTGTGGTGCCAGGGATGTTATAGCTAATGTTAGATGGATCTTGGCTGAAAGCAAAGAGTATCAGAGGAATGTCTATCTGTGTTTTATTGACTATGCAAAGGCATTTGACTGTGTGGATCACAACAAACTATGACTGACTCTGAGAAGAATGGGAATCCCAGAACACTTGATTGTGCTTATGGGGAACCTATACTTGGACCAGGAGGCAGTCTTCAGAGCAAAGCAAAGAAACACTGCATGGTTCAAAATTGGGAAGGGTGTACGCCAGGGATGTGTCCTGTCTCCAGACCTTTTCAATCTAGAGGTAGAACAGATTACCTGGGAGGCTGGGCTCTATGAAGAGAAATGTGGCATCACGATTGGAGGTAGACTCATCAACAAGCTGCATTATGCAGATGACACAACACTGCTTGCTGAAACTGAGGAGAACCTGAAGCACTTGCTGCAGAAGGTCAAGGACTGCAGCCTTCAATATGGATTGAG
>NW_006399792.1:8588260-8591443 GCF_000299155.1 Elephantulus edwardii | reverse complement strand
AGGGACGGCGCAGGAGAGGAAGGCCCTCTATGAGGTGGATTGATTCAGTGACTGGGATAATTGGGATGGGAGTGTCAGAGACAGTAGGATTGGCACAGGACAGAGCGGAGTTTAGGACTGTTGTACATAGGGTCGCTATGAGTCGCAGGCGACTCGACAGCACATAACAACAACAACAACATAGTGGCTTAGTCTGTAGGCAGTTTTGCTGCTAACCGAAAGACGGTGCCTCTCTGGCAGTTCAAATCCATATTCCTCCTGGGGATAAAGGTGGACACTCTCTGTCTATTTGATTTACAGCTTTAGAAAACTCAATGTAGAGTCAGGTATGATTTGGTTCTGACTGGATGGCAGTAGTTAGTAGGAGCAGTAATAAAGTAAAAGAGAACACATCGCTGTTTGTGAAATCCTTCCACTTACAGCTTCTGTTTTAGAGCACCTTTAGGTAACTAAGACTCTAGGACAATGAACCTTTAAATCCTGTTGAGTCTTCTTTTCCCATAGAAGCTCTTTTACTTATTTGAGATTAACCCTGTTTTGCCTGAGAAACCTGTAATGAACTCTCTTGATGTACTTGCTTTGCAAGACTGTAAATTCTCCACAGGACCCACACCCATTATCCCTCTTTGTTTTTATACTTATAATTAGACTCAAGCTCAAACAGGTTCTGAAAGTTAAGATTCAAAATATGACCACAAAGTGGAAGACTAAACTTCCAAAAAATGATGTTGTTTTCCCCTCTTTCTCTCTCTCACACACACATATACCCATCACAATCAGATATTGGGGAAATGTGTTTGGATTGATAGTAAGGGTGGTATTAGAGGCATGTGATCACGGTGCAAAGAATTAAAGTAGTATCAGACTGAATTTATTGACATAGACCCTTTCTTAGTCATTGAGCTGCCTATACTGTAGAGGTGAGTATTCAAAGGCTTTTGGATATTGAAACATTACAGTAGGTTTATCGTGTAACTTAAAACCACTCTTTTCACCCCAATTTAAGAATTAAAAAAGGAACATTAATGACGTTGTGGTTAAAGTATTCAGCTGAGAGCTGAAAGAACAGTTTGAACTTAACACCTACTCAGTGGGTCAAAGATGTCTTTGCTATAGGGAGCACAGTCTTGGAAAGTTTATGGAATAGTTCTACTCTGTCTGGTAGGGTCCTGAGGACTCAGAATCAACTTGAAAACAATGGGTTTTATTGCGTGTTTGTTTTGTTTTGTTTTTTAGTGGGGAAAGCATTTAGTTTTTTAAAAGTTATATGTATATCATGTCTTTTAAAAATAATTTTTAATTGAGATTTTAATGAAAGTTTATAGAGAACTTGGATTTTCATTCATTCATTATAGCACATTTTTCTCCCTGCCCCCTGTATCCCCAGTTTACTTTTCTCTTTTGAAAAAAAATTTTTCATTGCTATACACTCCCCCCCTCTCCCCAGTCCACATTACTATGCAGCACTTATTCTGGATCCATGAAAGAAGGACGGGCAATCTCTTCCCCTGCGATTAACTCACTCTAAAAACCCACTGGAGGGTCAGCTATGCATCGGTTCCAACTCTATGGTACAACAACAAAAACATTGGCAATACGATTTTTTTTTTTTTTTGCTTTGTTTTGGTGAAGAATAAATTTGCAAAAGGTGCCTCAGTACCCTTGAAGAGCTCTGTGTTCTTATTGTAATAGCTGCCACCCAGTCACTTCTGACTCATAATGAAATTACATACAATGTTGTTGTTGTTATTGATTGCCATCGAGTCGAGCGTGGCTCATAGTGACGCTAAGAAAAAAAGGCCTGAAGCCATTTTATAACTATCGAAATTTATCAAAGTTCATAGAGTTTCCAGAGGCATATTGTTTAGGAAGTGGATGGCACTCCTGCTTCCAAACCTGTCTTGAACTGGGAGCTCCATCAAACACTGTCCACCATGGGTAACTGTTATGGTATTTGACACCCCAATGGCACAAGGTTCAGCATCACAGCAGGTTACTTCAGTACAGCATGTTGACAGAAGAGTACTGTACCACTTAGTAGAATATTCCTCCATAATATAGTAACAACCAACTTTAAATACAAAGACCCTCCCCAAGGTCTTGTTGACTCTAAACAAGAGACTCTAGCAATGTACTATTCCAGTCGTTTCTGGATAATCTTCAGCAGGATTTTGCTAGTAGTATGTAATATTAGTGATACTGTTTGATAATTTCCACGCTCTGTCAGGGCACCTTCTTTTGGAATGGGAATAAATATGGATTTCTTCCAGTCAGATGGCCAAGTAGTTGTCCTCCAGATTTCTTGGCACAAGTTGGTGAGCACATATAGGGCAGCATCTGTTTGCTGAAATATGTTAATTGGTATTCCATTAATTCCTGGGACTTTATTTTTTGCGAAGACCTTCAGAGCAGTCTGAACTAACTCCTGCATCACCATTGCCTCTTGCTCATAAGTTGTTTCTTGAAATTCTTCTGTGTCAGCCATTTCTTTTTGATACTGACTCTTTATATTCCTTCCATCTTCTTTTAATGCTCCCTGAATCATTCAATATTCTGCCCACAGCATCCTTAAGTAATATTCTGCCCACAGCATCCTTAAGTATTGCAATTTGTGGCTTGAATTTGTTCTTTAGTTTCTTCAGCTTAAGAAATGCTGAGAGAGTTCTGCCCTTTTGATTTTTCGACTCCAGCTCCTTGCATATTTCATTATAATATTTGCCTCTTCTTCCAGAGCTGCCCTTTGAAATCTTCTTTTCAATTCCTTAATATCTTGATTTCTTCCCTTTGCTTCGGCTTCTCAGTGCTCTAGTGTTATATTCAGAGACTCTTCTGACATCCATTTTGGTCTTTCTTCTTCTTCCTTCTTTTTAATGACTTTTGCATTCTTCATGAACAATATTCTTGGTATCTTCCCACAGCTTATTTAGTCTTAGTTTATTAGTGTTCAAGGCCTCAAACCTTGGTTTTTAAATTCATACGGGAGAGAAAGGTCAAATTTTGATTTCTGAGGATATGATTTGACCTTTTTAGTTTTAATTTGAACTCGAATATGAGCAATTGATGGTCTGTTACACAATCTGCACCTGGCCTAGTTTTCACTGCTGATATTGAACTTCTCCAAAGATTGTTACCACAGATGTAATTTTTTTGTTTTTTTTTCTATAATTATATTTTATTAATTTT
>NW_006399792.1:8567982-8580618 GCF_000299155.1 Elephantulus edwardii | reverse complement strand
TGACTGGGATAATTGGGATGGGAGTGTCAGAGACAGTGCGATTGGCACAGGACAGAGCAGAGTTTAGGGCTGTTGTACATAGGGTCGCTGTGAGTCGCAGGCAACTCGACGGCACATAACAACAACAACAACAACAACAACAACATATTTCTTTTATGCATGTCTTTTCCTCTTCTGTTTCAATGCTGTGTACATTATTTGTCCCCACTTTTCTTAGTTTTTCCCCAAGTCAGTCCTGTTTTATAACAGTGGCATTATGCAGTATTTGTTCTTTTGTGACTGAGATATTTCACTCAGCATAATGTCCTCTCCGTAGTCATCCATTTTGTATATTTCATGAGTTCTTTGTTATTCAGTGCTGCATAATATCCCATTGTGTCAATATACCACAGTTTCTCTATCCATTTGTTTGTTGATGGGCTCTTGGGTTGTTTCCAATGCCTTGCTTTTGTGAACAAAGCAGCAATAAACATGGATGTACATGTATTTGCTTGGGTGACAATTCTTTAGGGTATATTCTCAGTAGTGGAATTGCTGGGTCAAATGATATATCTATTTTTAACTTTTTGAGAAAGCGTCATACTGCCTTCTATAGTGGTTGCACTATTTTCACTTCTACCAACACTGAATAAAGGTTCCATTTTCTCCACAACCTCGTCAGCATTTATTTGCTGTTCTGTTGAATTTTGCTATTCTTTTTTTTTCATTATTATTAATTTCAATGAACATCTACAGAGATTTTGGACTTCCATTCATTCATTGTTCCACTTTTCTCCCTGCCCACCCCATCCCCACCCCCAGTTCACTCCTCTCCTTGAAAAGCAAAAGAAAAACTCCTTCATTGGTACACAATCACCCTGCACACCCCCACCCCCAAATTTTGCTATTCTTACTGGGGTAAGATGATATCTCATAGCTGTTTTGACAAACCTTATCTTGTAAGGAAAGCCCAGTGTAACACCCTTGATCATGTTCTGTACATGGCTACAGAAGGTGAGAACAGTCAGCCATACAGGGTGCTCTGATAGTGTGGCAATGAGTTGCCCTGCCAACCCAAACTATTTCCAATTGTTCAAATTTACCCATGGTTCCAAGGGATAAAGATAAGCATCTCCTCTCATTAAGATTTACAGTCTCAGAAACCAATAGAGGGTTGCTAAAAGTGAGGATTAACTCAACACAAGGAAGTCAGTTCTTTTTTTGCCTACATCTACCTATGCTATTCACTGCTCTGAGTACAGCCTAGCATTTTAAGCTACTTGGAATCTGTTTTGCTTGAGAGATTTGAGCTGGACAAGAACTGAGTGTGCCCTTTAAATAATTTTCTATGCTCTGTTCAAAACTTTCCTCTTTGGGAGAAGAAAAAAAAACCTGTTTATTCTTATTTTCTTTCACTTCAGTTTCTCAGTGTTTACCACTCAAAAAACTCTTTAAGGAAACAAAATTTTTTAAGGTGAGAACAGTAGCCAGTTCTTTCCTGTTTCCCCACCATTTATCAACACCAAGCCTCTTCCCCCTTCCCTCCCCAACCCCCCACTATGCTCTACATTGATGTGACTGAAGTCACTCTGCAAGGTTCCCCGAGGGCCTTTCATGATAACTGCTGCCCTTTAGAGTAATTTAAACTTTCTCTGGAATGTTGACAGTCTGGTTGCTGAGAATTGTCTTCATTCTCGCAGTTAATGTGTCTAAGAGAGAGCGTATTGCGTCATCACGCTTTAATACCCTCCATCCTCACATTTCTTGACATACTAGAGCCCATTGCAGCAGTCACTGTGTCAATCCACCTGGTTGAGGGTCTTCATCTCCTTCACCAACTCTCCACTCTTCCCAGCATCATGTCCCCTTCCAAGGAATAGCCCCTCCTAGCAACATGCCCAAAATATGTGAGGTAAAGCCTATTTATTCTTGCTTCCAAAGAGCACTTCAGCTGCATGCTTTCCAAGACATAATTGTTTTTTCTCCTGGCCGTTAATGAGATGTTGAGTGCTCTTCTCCAACATCACAGCTCAAAGGTGTCAATTCTTTTCCTGTCATCTTTATTCATTGTCCATCTCTCAGATGCATAGCAAGTAATCAGAAAGACCGTGGCTTGAATCAGATGCACCTTACTTTTCACACTGACATCATTACTCCTCAATAATTTGGAGAGGTCCCTAACTGTATATTTTAACAGTGCAATGCTTCTGCTCATTTTCTGACTGCTGGTACCAAGGGTGTTAATTGTGGATCTAAACAAGATGAAGCTGTTGACAGTTTCAATCTCTTCTCCATCCATCATGATGCTGCTTATTGGTCCAATGGTAAGAATCTTTGTATTCTTGACATTGAGATGCAAACCATACTTGATCTGTAGGAGAAAAAAAAATGCTGATTCAATGAATCAGAAATCTAACTTGAATCAGAATAAGCTATGCCACTAAAATAAAGACACTTAAATCATTATTGTCACAATTAAAGTAGGACCTTATGGAGGCCAGATGAGCAATGTCATTTGAGCTGCAGTCCATTTATTTTATAGTGGTTCAGTGGGTTCTTAAACACACCCTGTAGTGGTCTGCTCAGTTCCTAAATACTTAATTGACGTAAATGTATGCATCAAGTAGTAAAAAACTCATATTAACTAATATGTGGCCTATTCTGTGGTTGTTGCTGTTGTTATGTACCACTGAATTGACTAAAACTAATATTGACCCTATGGAGAATGGTTCTGAACTGTGTCCTATTCTGAACCAACCTCTCCATCTCTGACACATCTGACTCCATTGCTGCAGTCGCTCTGTCAGTCCATCTCATTTAGGGTCTTCCTCTCCTGCACTTACCCTTTACCCGTTCTTCAAGGACTGGTCTCTCCTGACAAAATGCCTAAAGTTTGTGAGACAGAGTTTCAAAATCCTTGTCTCCTGGGAGCAACCTCGTTTCATCATCTCCAGGAAAGACCAGTTTGTTCTCTTGGCAGTCCATAAGAAGAGTTCAGTATTCTCCTCCACTACAACAATTCAAAGGCATTGATTCTCCTTCTGTCATCTTTATTCACTGTCCAGCTCTCAGATACTTAACAAGCAATTGGGAAGACCATGGCCTGGATCAGTGCAGCTCCATCCCTAGGTTAAGGGTCAAATGATGCCACTAGAACTGTCTCTACTTTGAAAAAGGGTAAACCAAAAGCAATACAACATTTCTGAAGAGATTGTGGAGATTAATGGTACTACTATCAAGAGCTTGATTCAAAGGTGGTGATTCCCAACACATCTCTATCCAATCAAGTGACTATTTGGCCTGTACAGAAAACAGGTGGGTCTTGGGGCTTGTCAATGGATGTTTGTAAATTTATCCAGGTGGTGACTCTAAGAGCAGCTGCTCTTTCAGATGTGGTTTCATTGCTTGAGTAAAATAACACATCCCCTAGTACCTAGTATGCAAATACATGTGCGTATGTAAAAGAACAACTATCTTGGGAGGAGTGTAATGAGAAAGCTCTTTCGAAGCAAAGATGGATGCTCTTCATATGCTATATAGATTGAATAGGTTTGGAGAAAAGATACAACACTGGTGCACGTTTTTCTTAATTTTACATCATGCATTGTTGCCCTGCTCTGTTTGGACAACAGCTTTTTGCCTAAGTATAGGTTTTGTCTGAGCATAATTAAGTGGTCTGGGATTCCCATTCTTCTTGATATTATCTATACAGTCAAATTCCTTTGCCCAGACAGTAAGGTGCAAATTGTCATTCTTCTGGTATTTTTTGCTTTAATCCAGGATCCATCTGACATCAATAATGATAACGCTGGTACCACAGCCTCTTCTAAATCCAGCTTGAACGTCTGCCAGTTCTCTTTTTAGATACTGGTCTGGCTGTTTTTGAAGGATTTTCAGCGGCATTTTGCTTGCATGTGGTATTAAAGATATTGTTTGATAATTTCCACATTTTGTTGTATCATCTTTCTTGGTGATGGGAACAAATATGGTTCTCTTCAGTTCAATTGGCTAGGCAGCTATCTTCCAAATTTCTGGGCATGGACTGGTGAGCACGTCCGGAGCTGCATCTGGTAATTGAAATATGTCAACCGATATTCCATTAATTCCGGGGGCCTTATTTATCTTTTTCCCCAATACCTTCAGTGAAGCTTAAACTTCTTCCTTCATTACCATTGGCTTTTGGTCATATGGTATTTCCTTAAATATTTCAGTGTTGGCCAGTTCTTTTTGTTACAGTGATTCTGTGTATTCCCTCCAACTTTCTGCATCATTCAAGATTTTACCCACAGCATCTCTAAGTACTGCACCTTGAGGTTTGAATTTGTTTTTCAGTTCTTTTCAGCTTGAGAAATGCCAAGTGATTTCTTTTATTCTCCAATTCCAGTTCTCTGCACATCTGTTTGTTTTCTCGAGTTGCCCTTTGAAATCTTCTGTTAAACTTTTTTACTTCAGCATCTCTTCCCATTGTTTTGGCTTTTTGACATTCTAGTGAAGTTTTCAGGGTCTCTTCTGAGATCCGTTTTGGTTTTTCTTTCTCCTCACAATCTCTTCTGTACGTAAGCCTGTTTTTAAATTTTATTTTGTACTGGTTTACTTATGAAATTCATATACAATGTTTTTCACACCAAAGCCTATTTTCTAGACACTGTACCATCACATCTCTTTGATGATCTTCCTCTTTTTTGCTGACCCTTTTCTCTTCCAAACTGATGATCCCTCCTGATAGCATTCCCAAAGTGTGAGAGTTGAAGTCTCACCATCTTGCTTCTAAAAATTATGGCTTCTTACTCTGACTGACTTCACATCTTTCAAGACAAATTTGTATGTTCTTTTGGAAGTCTATAGTATTCAGTAGTCTTTGCCAACACCACAATTCAAAGGCACCACATCTCCATTTGATATCTTAACTGTTGCTTCCATGGGTGTTAATTGTGGATCCAAATAGAACGAAATCCTTAACAACTTTAAACTTTTCTCTGTTCACGATAATGTTGCTTATGGGTGCAGCTGTGAGGATTTTTGTTTTCTTTATATTGAAGTGCGATCCATAATGAAGGCTATAGTGTTTGATCTTTAGGATCAAACTGCTTCTAGTCCTTTTCATTTTCAGCAGGCAAGGCTGTTTTACTAGCGTAGTGCAGCTTGTTGATTAGTCTTCTTCCTATAGTCAAACTTTTCAGAATATTTGCTCAGCATAGAAATTAAATGGATATGGTAAAAGGCTACAACACTAATGAATATCTTTCCTAATTTCAAACCAAACAGTATCTCTTTGTTGTGTTCCAATTATGGCTTCTTCATCTATGTAGAGGTTTACTCATATAATTGCATGTGATGATACAATGTGGACACTATCTAATGATGTTTCACAAATTGGGAAACTTGACAGTTGTAAAAAGGTTAAGGGTTGATACAATACCCCTTAATATCATCACAGCCCTAATCTAGCATAAGGAGAGTTTCTCTAGGCTGCAATTCTTTTTCTTTCACTATAGATTAATGTTGTACATAGGGTTTTTATAGGTACATAGGATCTATATTTGTTGTAATTCCAAAGAAAGGTGATACGAGAGTGAGAAAATTATTAAACAGTATCATTGATATCACATGAAAGCAAGATTCTACTGAGGATTATCCAAAAACAACTGGAACAATCACATCAACAGAGAACTGCCTGAAGTGCAGGCTGGGTTAGAAGAGGCCATGGTACAAGGGATTTTATAGCTAATGTCAGATGGATCTTGGTTGAGAGCAGAGAGTACCAGAGGAATATCTATCTGTGCTTCACTGACTATGCAAAGGCATTTGTATAGATCACAATAAATTGTAACTGACTTTGAGAAGAATGGGAATTCTAGAACACTTGATTGTGTTTATGCAAAACCTATACTTGGACCAGAAGGCAGTTGTTAGAATAGAGCAAGGAAACACTACATGGTTCAAAATTGGCAAGAGTGTGTGCCAAAGATGTTTCCTATCTCCATATCTTTTAAATCTATATGTGGAACAGATTTAGGGTCTCTGAGGAGAAGTGTGACATCAGGATCAGAGCTAGACTCATCAACAATTTGAGTTATTCAGATGACACACCCTGCTTCTTGACACTGAGGAGGACCTGAAGCGCTTGCTGCAGAAGGTAAAGGACTACAGCCTCCAATATGGATTGAAGCTCAATATCAAGAAAACAAAGATTCTTGGAGAGCTCTAGAGGCCTAGTGGCAAGAAGCTGCATTGCAATCCCAGAGGTGTGCTCTTTGAATCCACCAGCTGCTCTGCTGGAGAAGGAGGGACAATCTCCTCTTGTACCAGTCAGATCTGATTTGACGGTACACACACACACACACACACACACACACACACACACACTAAAATTTAAAAAAAATTAATTAAAAAAACCCAAAGATTCTTACCACTGGGCCAATTGGAAGCATCATGATAAATGGTGAAGAGATTGAGATTGTTAACAGCTTCAGTTTACTTGACTCTACTATCAACGTTCTTGGTACCAGCAGCCAGGAAATTAAAAGACAAATTGCATTGGGAAAATCTGCTGTCAGAGAACTCTCCAAAGGACTGAAGAGTAACAGTGTCAGACTGGAGACTAAGGTGTGCCTGATAAAGGCCATGGTCTTTGCAAGTACTTGTTATACATCAGAAAGCTGGACAATGACTAGGGATTATAGAAGGAGATTTGATGCTTTTGAGCTGTGGTGCTGGAGAAAAGTATTGAATATGCCACGGACTGGTAGAAGAACAAACAAGTTCATCTTGGAGAGGGTGAAACCAGGCTTCTCCTTGGAGGCAAGGATCCTGAAGTTTCATCTGACACACTTTGGACATGTTGCAAGGCAGGATCAGTTCTTGGAGAGGGACGTCATGCTTAGGAGGGTGGAGGGACAGCGCAGGAAAGGAAGATCCTCAATGAGATGGATTGATTCAGTCACTGAGGTAATGGAGACAGTTGTGTCAGAGACAATAAAATTGGCACTGGATAGAGCAGGGTTTAGGGCTGTGGTACATTGGGCCACGATGTGTTGCAGGCAACTCGATGGCACATAAAAACAATAACAACAACAACAACGATTAATGTGGGGACCCCTGTTGACTTAATGGTAAGGAATTGCACTGCCAATCCAACGATCTGGATCCCTGCATATTAATGCTCCTATATATTTGGGAATGTCAAGGAATGGAAATCTCTAGGGATTGTGGAGGCTATGGATGCTGAAGGAAAGGAGGACTTCCCTCCACAACCAAAAGAGAAAAGGTAATCAGTACGAATCTACCAGCTCCTCCATGAGAGAAAGATGGGCCATTTATTCCTATGTGATATACTGCCTCAGAAAACCTGCTGGAGGGCCAGCCATGAGTCGGTTCTTACTTAATTACAGCAGAGATGAGAGGAGCTCTGTTGGTGTAGTCCATTTGGGATTCCACTGGTAGCCTAACATGGTGCTTCTTTGGTGGTTTGAATCCATTGGTGGTTTCTGGAGAGAAAGATGGGCAATCTCCTCTCATATAACTTACGGTCTTGAAAAGCTGCTAGAGGATCAGCTATGAGTTAGTTATGACTTTATGTCAACTGAGTGAGTAAGAGTAAAAAGGGAAGGAAATTGGCCCAAGAAATACCGAGCATTAAAGTATTTCAGATAACAGATGTTGCCCTGGACGTGCTCACCAAGTTGTGCCAAGAAATCTGGAGAACAACCACTTGGCCAACTGACTGGAAGAGATCTATATTTGTTCCCATTCCAAAGAAAGGTGACCCAACTGAGTGTGGAAACTACAGAACAGTGTCATTGATTTCACATGCAAGCAAGATTCTGCTGAAGATCATCCAAAAACGATTAGAACAGCACATCAGCAGAGAACTGCCAGAAGTCCAGGCTGGGTTTAGAAGGGGTCGTGGTACTAGGGATATCGTTGCTGATGTTAGATGGATCTTGGCTGAAAGCAGGGAATACCAGAAGAATGTCTATCTGTGTTTCATTGATTATGCAAAGGCATTTGACTGTGTGGATCATAACAAACTGTGGCTGACTCTGAGAAGAATGGGAATCCCAGAACATTTAATTGTGCGAATGCGAAACCTATACTTGGACCAAGAGGCGGTAGTCAGAACAGAGCAGGGTAACACTGCATGGTTCAAAATAGGGAAGGGTGTACGCCAGGGATGCATCCTGTCTCCATACCTTTTCAACATGTATGCAGAGCAGATTATCCGAGAGGCTGGGCTCTATGAGGAGAATTGTGGCATCAGAATTGGTGGAAGATCTATCAACAATCTCCGTTATGCAGATGACAGAACCTTACTTGCTGAAACTGAGGAGGACCTCATGCACTTGCTGCGAAGGGTCAAGGACTGCAGCCTTCAGTATGGACTAAGGCTCAACGTCAAGAAGACAAAGATTCTCGCCACTGGACCAATTGGCAGCGTCAGGATGGATGATGAAGAGATTGAGAGTGTTCACAGCTTCACTTTGCTCGGCTCCACAGTTAACACTCTTGGTACCAGCAGTCAGGAAATCAAAAAGTGTATCGCGATGGGAAAGTCTGCCGTTAGGGACCTTTCAAACGTACTCAGGAGCAACTATGTCTCTCTGGAGACCAAGGTGCGCCTGATACAGGTCATGGTATTTGCAATCGCTTGTTATGCATCAGAGAGTTGGACAATGACTAGGGAGGACAGAAGGAGAGTGGATGCTTTTGAGCTGTGGTGCTGGAGAAGGGTACTGAATGTACCCTGGACTGCCAGGAAAACAAACAGATCCATCTTGGAGAGGATTAAACCAAGCTGCTCCTTGGAGGCAAGGATTCTGGGGCTTCGTCTGACATACTTTGGACATGTTGCCAGGAGGGACGGGTCCTTGGAGAGGGACATCATGCTTGGGAGGGTGGAGGGACAGTGGAGGAGGGGAAGACCCTCTATGAGATGGATTGATTCGGTGACTGGGGTGATCGGGATGGGTGTGTCAGAGGCGGTGCGGTTGGCGCAGGATAGAGCAGGGTTTGGAGCTGTTGTGCATAGGGCCGCTATGAGTCGGAAACGACTCGATGGCACATAACAGTCTCCTAAACTGTATGCAAGATAATACATTTCTGTTTGTGAAGGCCATACATTTGCAGTATCTCTGTCAACTAAGACAGTTGTCAATGCAAAAAAAAAAAAAAATAAATTTTGTTTGTTTTTTTAAGAAGATAGCTACCCATCCACCCAGCTGGTCACATATATGTGACCATTTTTGGTGTGTTGGTTTTTTTTTTAAAGTGATCTAACAGAAAGTCCAAATTGTTAAACAATATTATTGGTATAATATGCAAGTAAAATAATGCCAAAGATTATTTCTTTCTTTCTTTTTTAAAATTAATTTTAATGAACATTTACAGAGACTTTGGATTTCCATTCATTCATTGGGATTTTTTTTTTAATTGGCTAGAACATCTACAAAGACCTGTCAAAAATTAAAGCTGGATTCAACAGAGGCTATAGAATGTAGAAAATCATTGCAGCTTTCAGATAGTATTTAGCTGGAAGCAGAGAATACCATAGAGATATTTACTTGTGTTTTATTAACTATGCCTATGCAAAAGGTATTTGGCTGTGTGGACCATTAAAAATTATGGCAAAAATTGAGAAGAATGCAAATTTCTGAACACTTGATTGTGCTCATTTGGAACCTTTATATAAATTAAGAAGCAATCATTTGAACACAACGGGATAAATAATTTAAATTCGAGAAAGTTGTATATCAAGGTTTTATCCTTTCACTGTGCCAATTTAAGGTGTATGTTGTGAAAATAATACTATAAAATGGATGAGCATGTACTATCAGAACACACTATAAGGAAGACTCATCAACAACCTGTGTTATACAGATGGCACAATCTTGCACAAAACTGAGAAGACGTGAAGCACTTCCTGAAGAAAACAAGGATTATAGTTGTCAGAGTAGACTATGTACAAACACAAAACAGAAATCTTCACAATTGGACAAATATTCTGAGTCATTAAAGATCGAGAAAAGTCTGAAGTTGTCAAAGATTTCTTTTACAACAGTAAGTCAGCAGTAGTAAAGAAGCTGAATGAAGTTATGCATTAGTTAAGTAGGCCGCCAAGCAGGTCTTTACCATGTTATAAAGCAAGACTATTTTTTTTTAAAATCTTTTAAATTTTATTATTTTTGTGTGAGTGTACCGTCAAATCAGATCTGACTGGTACAGGAGGAGATTATCCCTCCCCTTCCCCGGCAGAGCATCTGGTGGATTCGAACTGTGTGCCTCTGGGATTGTAGTTGCAGCTCCTTGCCACTAGGCCACCAGAGCTCCCCCGCAAGACTATTATTTTAAAGACAAAGGTACGTCTGACTGAAACCATAGTATTTTCAATTGCTTCATAAGCTTGTTAAAGTTGGACAATGAATAAAGAGAACCAAAGAAAAATTGATGTCTTTAAGTTGTGGTGTGGCTGAAGAATATTGCACGAACATCCAAAATAACAAACATATCTGTGTTGGAAGAATTACAGCCTCCTTGGAGGCAAAGATGATAAAATTTTATCTCACATCCTTTGGGCAGGTTGTCAAGAGGGGCCAATCATTGGAAAAGAACATTATGAATGGAAAACTGGAGGGTTAGTGTAAGAGAGGAAGACCTTTAATGAGGTAGAGTGACACAGTGACTGCATCCGTGGGCTTATGCACAGCAGAGATTGTGAGGATGATGCCAGATTGGGCAGGGTTTCAATCCGTTGCATATAAGGTTGCTTTGAATTAGGGTTAACTTGATGACATCTAACAGCCACAACAATAAAAATTCTTAAAATAGATGAGACTGACTGAAAAAGAAAACCAAATAATTGCTGGAATGCAGCAGAAAGTACCAATTATCTCAGTAAAACCTAGGAATTAGGGTGGTGGTAAGAGAAGCAAATATATTCTAAATGTCTCAATTAAGAAAGAAGAAAGTGAAGTAAAAATATTCTAAGGGTCTATTTATTGAGATGGAATAAAGAGTCAGTGAAGAATTAAGGTGATAGAAGGAAAGAAGTAGTAAATAACTTATTTCCATATAATATTAGAAGAAAAAAGTTTAATAATGAATGTCTCAAACAGGACTGTGATACTATTTAAATTAAAAGAAAATGCTACATTTAATAACAGCTCGATTGAAAAGAAAAGTGTAAGTACAAGTGAAAGGATTTAGGAATAATTGGGCATGAAAACATTACTTAAAAAATAAAGACTAAACCAGGAGCAATTCAAGTATAGAAAACCACAAAAATTGATAAGGTCTTAAATCGAAATAAAAAGTAAATAGGTAGACACTTTTAAAAAATTAAAGAAAAATGAGGACAAACAATAATATTAAAGATAGGTGAAGAGAAAACATATAAGATATACGCAATATATGAAGGAAACCAAATGAAGTTGTTGTTGTTATGTGCCGTTGAGTCACCTACACTCATAGTGACCTGTCTACAGCAGCTCTGAAGCCTGCCCTGTACTGAGGCGGTCTCACGGATTCCAACACAACAACCCCCATTGCCCCAGTTACGGTATCAATCCATCCCATCCGGCGGTGTCCTTTTCTGCACTGTTCCTCCACCCTTCGGAACACCGTTTCCTTCTCTAAGGATGGGTCCCTCCTGGCCATGTGTCCAAAGTATGTGAGACAGAGCTTCAAAATCCGAGCCTCCAAGGAGAAATTTGGTTTCACCCTCTCCAAGACAGACCTATTTGTTTTCTTGGCAGTCTAGGGTATGCTCAACATTCTTCTCCAGCACCAAGACTCCAAGGTATATATTCTTCTTCTATCATCTTTAGTCATTGTCCAGCTTTCTGATGCATAGCAAGTAATTGCAAAGACCATGTCCTGGTTCACCTTAGTCTCTAGATTGACATCGTTGGTTTTTAGTAATCTGGAGAGGTCCCTGACAGATGATTTCCCCAGTGCAATTTGTCTTTTGATTTCCTGACTGCTAGCGCCAAGAGTGTTGATTGTGGAGCCAAGCAAGCTGTAATTGTTAACAAACAAGTGTGAAGAGTTAAAAAAAAAAATCTTTAAAATACAGAAACTATATATTGAAACAGAACACTGTGTACTTCATATTATTGACCTACAATCACCAACATCAACACATAATCTAGTAAAATAATGGGCTTTATATTGTTGTTAGGAGCCAGCAAATCGCCTATGACTCATAGAGACCCTCTGAACAACAGTTGAGCCTTGCCCTATCCAGCACCATCCTCATCGTCTCTGATAGGCTCAAGCCCATAATTATAGTCCTGGTGTCAATCCATCTCTTTGAGCGTCTTCCTCTTTTTCGCTGACCCTTTACTTTTCTGAGTACTATGTGTTTTAACAAGGACTATTTTCCCTCCGAAAACATAAACAAAGTATATGCGATGAAGTTTCACTTCCTTGCCTCTAGGAAGCACCCTGGTTGCATTTCCTCCAGGATTGATTTGTTTGTTCTTTTGGCAGTCCATGCGATGTTCAGTATTCTTTTCCAACACCACAATCGGGCTATAGAGCAGAAGAAATTTTTATTTTTTTTTTTTTTTGCACTTGCTGCAGAGGGTCAAGGACTGCAGCCTTCAGTATGGACTGAGGCTCAATGTCAAGAAGACAAAGATTCTCACCACTGGACCAATT
>NW_006399792.1:8555205-8567207 GCF_000299155.1 Elephantulus edwardii | reverse complement strand
AAATTGGATCTGACTGGAACAGGAGGAGATTGTCCCTCCTCCAGCAGAGCATCTGGTGGATTCAAACAGCATACTTCTGGGATTGCAGTGCAGCTTCTTGCCACTAGGCCACCAGAGCTCCCTAGGGACTTCCTTTAAAGTGAAAACGGCTGCTAATGATTATTTCAGAACACCGAATGTAAAATAGTATTTCTTTGAACAAGCGGATATATACTATATAAAGGATATAAAGGGAGAGAAGACTGGCAACAAGTTTTATTTCATTTTACATAAGCAAATACAATCTACAATAAATTGGAAATGAAAACAACTTTTTCTTTTCCATAAGTTTCAGAGCACTGCCTGGAAGAAGGCCACCGTAAATCAGACATCAGACATAGAACTTTGCGAACCAAGCACTTGATGAACAGCACACGCTAATACACGCCCTTGGAGTTAATCAGCCAATCCGAAGTCGGATAGCACGCAAGTTGCGTCTGCAGGGGTAGCTGTGCCAGGTGAGGCGGGGAGTTTCGTGCCACTCAACCTTGGGGGCGGAGCTAGCGCAGGCTCATAGACCAATTCACTTCGGACGCTCTGGCCAACTACTGCGCTACTCGGTGGCATCTCAGGTTCCCTCTGGCTGCACTCTGGAGGACCATACTCGTTTTCTTTTTGGCGGCGTGAGGCCCCGCAGCCGGGGCTGAGCTGGAGGAAAGATGGCGGCAGCGGTGCGACAGGATTTGGCTCAGCTCATGAATTCGAGCGGCTCTCATAAAGATCTGGCGGGCAAGTGAGTGCTTCTCAGGGTCACGGGAGTAGAGAGGTGGGGAGAGAAGCCACAAGACCCGTTCCCTTTGGGCTGACGGCAGTTCTGGAGTGTGAGGCTAGGAGCAGGCCTGAAGATCAAGGGGGCGGGCCTGAGGTGGGTTGGAGAGGCAAATGTTGGGAGCCGCGCGGAAAGATGGAGGGGACCTTGTGCAGGAGTGCGTGGGGCTGTAATCCTGGGATGACTGTCCGCTCGTTCAGCCTTTGGTCGTATCCTTACAAACCCCCCGAGATCGATGAAGCACGGTGTGCGGAACTGCTACTTCCAAGGCCCTCTTAGCCTCTCTGTTCACCCGCCTCTCGCACCTAGTACTGGCTTCCCTGGACACCTTCACCTTAAAAAAAAACACACCACGAAACCAAACCAAAAACCCCCCAAACAACCAAAAACAAACACCAGGGGAAATTAATATTTTGGGACCCTGCTGAAGAGTTTTCTGGGGAGGTGATTTTGCCAGGTTCGCTAAGGTTGGTGAGGTCTGCTGCTGTCTTGTCCAGAACCACTTGGAACGTTTGTAGGTTTTTGTGTTCTTGGTACTTTCTCCCACACCAGCTCTGAAGAAGGGAGAGATTTCTCTCGTAAAGGTGGCGTGCGTTCATATAATGTGGGGCAGCATATGTAGCGTAGGGCACCCGATTATTTGCAGGTATCTGGTCTGTCACAATTCGTGAAGCCGACTTTGGTCTACTTTCAAGTTAAAATTTAAAACCTGTGACAGGTGTTTGCCCATCACTGTCCTGTAATCGTTTGTTAAACTGTAGTTGTGTGTACGTCTTGGTGATGTTTCCCCGTCGTAGATTGCACAAGCCTGTTCTTTTGTAATAAACATGTGTTTCTGGTAAACTGCTTCTCACGCTGATCCTAGTAGTTAGTTACATTTTGACAGCTGAGATTTTTGCTCTATGTTAATGATAGACACTGAAACCTGAATATCAAAAGCTTAATTGTTTTTCCACTTAGACCATACTGTTTTTTTCTCAGGTGTCAATTTAGCAATGTATCTTGGGTTCATGTAAGTTGCACCCCAGTTTTTCCATAAGGAAGATGGAGATAGAGTTGTCTCAGGGTTGGAGGCTAAAATGATGTGTTGTGTGTATCACTCAGAATGGTACCCAAGGGATTGAAAGCGCCATAAATTGTTATTGTTGTTATTATTTTTTTTTAATTGTTACTATTTTTAAGCAGTCAGTACATACATACTGATTTGCTCTGGCTTGGAAATGAATGTGTCTTCATGGCTCATCCCATTTTGCATGTATGCAATTTTAATAAATTTGATAAAAGTGAAACTGGCTTTTATTTTTCACATAACTTGCTTTGCTTTTTATCTTGTTAAAGAAAAATAAGGGCACTTGTTATCGAAAAAGATACTGCTTTTCAAAGATAATGTAGAATTTATGAATTATGCATTTATTTCCAGAGCTCTGAAATGGCATTAACAACAGTACTTATAGGGTACTTTATGTATTTGATAGCTTTGTAACAAACCAAAAACATACTGGTTGTAAAGCAATTATTATTTCTCAGGATTTTTTTATTTGAATGAGCTATTCTGGTCTCCTCTGGATTGACTTATGCACAAGTTGGCAGCTCAGCTGGGAATGGAGAATCTAAAATGGATTGTTATCTGGCCAGTGGGTAGGTTAGTTTGTGTGTCCTCACCACTCATCTTCCACATGTTGTATGGCTATAGGAGCATTCTAAGAGAGTGAGTGAAAACTGCCAAGATCTCTCAAGGCTAGCCTTGTTTTAAAACAACTGTTCTCCAGTAGCCATTAAAGGAAGCCACAGAATTGAAGCCAGATTGAAAAAGAGGAGAAATGACATCTCTATCCAGGAGGAGCAGCAAAGCTACTTTGCAAAAGATTGCAAGAACTGAAGAAGACGAAATTCTCTGAAGGCCCTTACTGTGGCAATCTACTACACAGGATTATTGTGCAGATTAAATAAGATAATGCATTTAGAATTTTTAGCCTTCTTCCACTAAGTCAGAAGTGACTCATAGCTGACCCTCTAGTGGGTTTTGAGAGGCTGTGAATTGCCTAGGAGGAAATCTGTCATTCTTTTGCAGAACTGTTGGTAGATTCAAACCATCCACCTGTGGGTGGGTGGTACAGCTCCTTACTCACTAGACCAGCAGGACTCCTTGTGTTCATTAGTTCATATAAAGATACAAGTAGCAAAATCGTAGGATTTAGTACTAGGAAAAATATCCTTCAGTTTAAAGTGACTGTTTTGCTTTCTCCATTACCTTATGATGAAGTTGTGTGTTATTATTTTAGGGCTTAGCAACCTATTTAATGGGTTTCAACATTTTTTGTTGACATTTTTATTTGTATCTCTCAATACCCACCCCCTCCCCAAAAATTTTTATTTGAAGCATTTTAAACTCACAGGATGTTGTATTAAGTAGGGAGGGTAGAGTGGGAACCAACCCATAACTGACCCTCCACTGGGTTTCAGAAGCAGTAAATCACATGGGAGGAAATTGTCTTTTTCCTGCAGAGCAGCTGGTAGATTCAAACCACCTGCCTTCGGGTTGGCAGGGCAACTCCTTACCCCTAAGCCACTAACACTTCCTAAACATACAGGACAGCAAAGAGAATCTGATAACGAATACTGGTATACCTATCACCTAAATTTTTCCTGTAACATTTCCTTATACCTGGTTTTTCAAAATCCATTCTGTATTTATATTTTTAATTGGGAACTGCCTTAAATTACCTCATAGAGGCCTTAAAATGACAGCATTAGATCTTCTCATCCTCTTTAGAAAGAGACTACCTGTGGCGCCCCAAGGTTGAGACCTATGAGGTAGAGGTCAGATGTATCTTCACTGTCCAGCTTTTTTACTACTTCTGACAGGAATAGTCCCACAGTGAGCTCAACTTCTCTGTTGGATTTGATAATTTGTAGCAATGGCCACATAGACTATACTCACAGTTAAGGAATTTATTAGGGAGGTTGGCCACTCAACTGCTGTTGAATTAGTTCCCACTCACAGGAGCCATGCACTGGTTTTTTTGACGTTGTACACTATAATTGGAGCAAAGGGAGAAGACTGCTCATTGTTTTTCTAAGGAGCTGTTGGTAGATTTGAACTGAGATATGCAACCTTTGGGTTAGCAGCACAGCTCTTTGCAGACTGTGCAACCAGGGCTTCCTATTTGTGAAGTGATTATAATTCAGTATTAGGACCAATTTGAAGAGAATAGTAACACCTCAGGATACAATTCTTTCATCAGGACAGCTTCTCTTCAAGACCTCGATGCCATTGAGCTCTCCTCAGCTTTTTTTTAAAAAGATTTTTTAAATTTTATTAATTTTTTTAAAAAATTAAGTTTATTTAGCGTATGTATACATAAAAGAGAAGTTGCCCTCTGATCCCACCCAGCAAAAACCATGCACAAACCCAAGGGATATGTGGAGGGGAGGGGCCCCGGCCCCAGGTTAGTTAGTGGTTGGGATGGTGAAATCCTGTCAGTCACAAACCCCAGTCAGCAGAGGGCTGGACCGAAGTATCAAGCAGGCTGCATGCAGCCTCCTAGCTGCAGACCCTAAAACAAGCGTGTGCCATAGCCAAAGGTCTGTTTGATGCCCTCAAAGTAGTACCGCTGCCAGCCCTGCCGCATCCGCTCTTCCTCAGGAGCTGGGATGCCACGCCCTTCCATGCACAGCTCAGTCTCTCCGTTCTTATCAGTGAAAGACAAGGTGATGGTGGCGAAGTGCCCCTCTGGCCAAGATTTAAACCTCCACTTCATTGCAATGTGTTTCTCCTGGACCAGGTCAGTGAACTCCCCAGTAACATTGCCATCAACCATGTGGAACTTCCCACCTTTGTCTGCTTCTAACATTGCAGGTGCATGGGTGAAGGCCTGGACCAGCTCCTGTGTGGTAAACACTCTATCGAGCTCCTCCGGTGATGTGAGGAAGGTTTCCTTAAGAGCAGTCTTACAGGTGGGGATTCTGACACCAACAGGCTTGGTCTGGGTTTTTGAAGCAGCGGACTTACTAGCCTTCCGCTCCTCAGCTTTCAGTGCCGGCTGCCTGGTGGCATCTACTGTTTCTCCATTCATTGTGGGCAAGATCATGCCCTGAGTGAATTCTGTTTTGAGGGTGCTGATGTAAATTCCCACTGCTTCTCTTAGAAGTTTCACCCCTTCTTCTTTCATTAAGGCCACGAGATTTGTGTCAGGCTCATCTTTGGCAAGGCTCACACTAATCTCCACTTCATCCACACTGTTTTCATCAGACAAGTTGGGGATCTAATCTCCACATGTCCCTTGTACTGCACTCCTGACTTAGAGGTACCTGTCCAGTTTAGCTTGATGCTCCATTCATAAAAGAAGATAAGCTTGCCTTTTCGGTTATTGATGGATGTTTCTCCATCAAGCTTACTCACTTCTGTCACTTCGCACTTGCCTTCCTCATTTTGCACGCACACTGCCAAGGGTTTTCAGCTTATCTGTGGACCAATTTGAAGCATCCCTTTCGGTCCAATGCCAGTTGTTGACGTTCGCCCGCTCCTCCACGATCCAGCGTGGGTCGCCTTCACCCCACTTGGCCATCGGTTCCCTGATCGCGCCACCACAGACTCTCGAGCAGCCACAGCCTCAGGACCGCCTGGTCCCAGCCGCCCGGCAGCGCCTGGAAACTACTAGAAGCGGCCGCACAACCTCCTGGCTTGCTTTTCCCTCCACCCCTCCAAATTTTATTAATTTTAAAGCAAGTTTACAGAGACTTTGGATTTCCATTCATTGTTGCACTTTCCTCCCTGCCCATCCCTCCCCCAATTCACTCTTCTCTTTGAAAAGTGAAAGAAAAATTCTTTCATTGTTATATAATCCCTACCCCCCCAGGTCCACTCCACTATGCAGCCTTCGTTTTGGACTCCTGTCATGACAATAATACCTAGTAATATATCTCTTTTAAGCAGTTCTCCCCCTCATCTGTTTCAATGCACTATACATTATTTAACCTCTCTTTCTCAGTCTCCCCCCCAACCCTGGTGTCAGTCCTGTTTTACAGCAGTGGCACTATGCTGACTGTTTTATAGTTTTCTGTCTCCTGGGTCTAGGAGGTTCTATACTCAGGTACTCTAGAGTAGTTCTGCTCCTGACTCTCCTGGATGGTGGTGAGGTCCTCTTCAATCTCTGTGACTGGTTTTTATAAGCTCCACAGGATGGCAAAATTGACTTATCCCCTTGATGGGCAACAGGTACTCTGTTTGCATATCTCAGCAACAGTGTTACATACAATACTTTCATAGTTCCCCTCAATCATTTTGTGGGAATTACAAGCCCATGGCCAAAAAACGCTGTACAAAAAGGGAAACTAATTGTTTTGCATTTGAATATTATGAAAAAGGAAGTTTTGTTAGAATGGACCATATGAATATTAGCACTTTTACATGGTTCAAACTGATACTCTCCTCCTCCTCCTTTCATTGCCATGGAGTTGGAATTAACTCAAAGCTGACCTCCTGTGTTGTATTTCCAAGGGTGTAAATTAAATAGGCAGAGATGACCCATCATTCTGCCTTGGAATCAGTGGTGCTTTTCATACTGCCAGAGAGATGCAGCCTTTGGATTAGCAGTGCAACTTCTTATGGGCTGTGCCACTAGAGACTAATAAATAGAAAAAAACTTATTTATTAGGGTTTGAGTTGAGTGTTGTTTAGAAGAGTAGTATTCATAGATAGGATTAAATATGATTTATTCTCCCCTTGAAATTTTCTTGTGAAAAATATATATAAAATTTGTATTTTTAAACATAAGTATACAGTTAAGTTCACAGTATTTCTTATGCTTATCTTATTTTTACCATTTTTTAAATAAAATTAACCTAAGTTTTTAGGTTCAAGTTTTTATTCAATAGGTGGAAAGTAGAAATTATATTTCATGTTGGATTTTTATAATAATGCATTTTGTCATCATTGGAAAATGATTCTGATTCAGATTCTGTTTCTTTTTTGGTAGGCTGTTGGTGAAAAGCAGAGGAGATTTTTGTTTTGCCTTTTTATTTTTAATTTTCCCCTCAAAATTGTCTAAAGAGGAAGCTCTAGTGTTTTAGGCTGTGGGGAGTGGCACTTCTAACTCAGAGGCCTCACACCTTTGGTAATTTGAATCAGCTAATGCTTCTTTTTGTGTGTGTGTATGTGTATGTACTGTCAAATTGGATCTGACTGGTACAAGAGGAGAGTGCCCCTCCTTCTCCAGCAGAGCATCTGGTGGATTTGAACCAGCTAATGCTTCTTAAGGGAGCTGTGGTGGCGTAGTGGCAGGAGGATGGGCAGTCTCCTCCCGTGCAATTAACTGCCTCTCTAAACACGCCGGAGGATCAGCTGTGGGTTGGTTCTGACTCGACGGTATACAACAACACAAACAATAGTGCTCTTTTAGGAGCTCTAGTGGCCTAGTGATAAGAAGCTGTGCTGCAGTCCCAAAGGCACATGGGTCAAATCCACAAAGTGCTCCACAAGAGAAGGATGTACAGTCTCTTTCTGTGCTCTTTACTGCCTCTGTAAACCCACTGTAGGATCAGCTGTGGGTTGGTTCCTTCTTGATGGCAGTACACAACAATAGTCCTCCTTGGGAGAAAGTGGGACATTTCTTCTGTAATTTACAGCTTTGCAGACTTGATGGAGGTTATCTGTGAGTGGGTTCAGCTGAGTTTTGATTGCTTAGTGAGAAACAATTTATAACTTCTACTAACAAATGATTTCTAGTCCTTTCAGTTACTTTGAAACATACAGTCTACACAGGTGAACCCTGAAAAAGCCCTAGGCTGAGTTTAACTCCCCCCCCCCCTCCTGTTACCCTGTTCCTTCTCTGTAGCTTGCTAAAAACATTAGTGAGGCTGAATTATCATCCTTCTTCAAGTTCTTTACTTAGTTAAGATAATAAAAAAATCAGTTTTCTTTATATAATGTTAGGTGCCCTTGAGTCGAATAAGACTCATAGCAACCCTTTGACCAAAAGATCTGAACCCTGTTCTATCCTGTACCATCCTCACATTCCTGACACACAAGAGCCCATTGTGGCAGTCACCATGTCTGTCCACCTGGTTGAGGGTCTTCCTCTTCTTCACCAACCCTTCACCCTTCCTAGCATCATGTCCCTCTCTAAGGAATAGCCTCTCCTCCTAGCAACATTCCCAAAGTATGTGAGGCAAAGTGTCATCATTCTTGTCTCTAAAAAGTACTCCAGCTAGACCCTCTCCAAGACATTTATTTGTTCTTTTGGTCGTCCATGGGATGTTCAGTGCTCTTCAACACCACAGCTCAAAGACATCAATTCCTTTTCTCTCATCCATGTTCACTGTCCAGCTCTCAGATGCATAACAAGTGATCAGAAAGACTATGGCCTGAATCAGATGCAACTTAATCCTCACAATGACACATCATTACTCTTCAATAATTTGGAGAGGTTCCTAACTGCAGATTTTCCTAGGGCAGTATGTCTCATTATTTCCCGACTGCTGGTATCAAGGGTATTGTGGATCCAAGTAAGATGAAGCTGTTGACAGTTTTAATCTCTTCTTCATCCATCATGATACTGCCTGTTGGTCAAGTGGTAAGAATCTTTGTTTTCTTGAAATTGAGATGCAATCCATACCAAAGGCTGCATTCCTTGATCTTGCAACAAGTGCTTCAAGTCCTCATTTTCAGGAAGCAAGGTTATCTGCGTAACACAGTTTTGATGAGTCTCCCTCCAATCCTGATGCCACATTCCTCTTCATAGAGTCCAGTTTCTTGAATAATTTGCTCAGCATACGGATTGAATAGGTATGGAGGGAGAATACAACCCTGACACACACCCTTCTAAATTTTATACCAAGCAGTGTTGCCCTGCTCTGTTTGAACAGTAGCCTCTTGGACCAGGTATTGGGTTTGCATGAGCACAATTAAGTGCTCTTATATAGGAAATCTTAGCTGTTTTGGAAGAAGGAATCTATTAAGTTTTAATAAATTGGAATGAGACTGGTATATGGCAGTATTTAGAAACCAGTGAGGGAGAAGGTGGTGGCTGGGAAGAAATTTCTGTCTGTGTGCTTTATGTTTTTTTGTTTGTTTTTTTTTAAATTGCCTATAGTTCTGTAATATGGGTTGTATCACAATGTCAAGAAAACAAAAATCTTTGCCACTGGACCAATTGACAACATCATGATGAATGAAGAAGAGATTGCCAACGACTTCACCTTACTTGGATTTGCAGTCAGTACACTTGGTACCAGCAGTCAGGAGATCAGGAGATGTATTGTACTGGGAAAATCTGTAGTCAGGAACCTCTCCAAATTATTGAGGAATAATGATGTCAGTTTGAAGACTAAGGTGTGCCTGATATGGGCATGGTCTTTTATGCTACTGAGAGTTGAAGGATGACAGAAGAATAGAAGAATTGACTTCTGTGAATTATGCTGTTGGAGGAGAGTGCAGAATTTCCCAGGTACTGCCAAAAGAACAAACATTTTGAAGAAGGTCCAGTCTTTGGAGGCAAAGATGATGAAGCTTTGTTTCACATACTTTGGGCATGTTGCTAGCAGAGGTTATTTCGAGGAACATCATGATTGGGAAGGTGGAGGAGCGGCAGAAGAGAGGAAGACCCTCAACCAGTGACTGTGGCAATGAGCTTGAGAGATTGTGAAGATGGTACAGGATAGAACAGAGTTCAGGTCAGTGTTCATAGGGTCACTATGAGTCATCCTCGACTCAACAGCACCTAGCAGTATTTCTGGAACTATCTATACGTAAAGAAGCCACACACATTGTATTCTCCAACCATTTTTACTTTTCCACATGGAAACTTACTGTATGAGAAAGGTCTAAAGTTTTTAAAGACAGTATATATTGCTATATGAATATCTTGTCTCATAAAATGACACTTTTGTTACATGCTGTCAAGTCATCTCTAACTCCAGTCAACACTGTGTTCAGCAGATTCAATTCTGTTCCATCCTCGTAAACTGTAATGGGCTTAAGTCTGTTGTTGTAGTCAACTGTGTCAATCCATCTTATTGGTGGTTTCTTCTCTGATCCTGCACCTTGCCAAGTATGATGTCCCTTTCTAAGGACTGGCCCGAAGAATCAAGTTTCACCATCCTTATCTCTAAGGAGAAATCTGGCTGTAATTCTTCCAGGACAGATTTGCTTGTTCTTTTGGCAATCTGTGAGATACTCAGTACTCTTTGTTGCTACTGTCAAAATTGAAAAGCGTCAGTTTTTCTCCAGTATTACATATTCATTATCCAGCTTTCACAAGCATCTGAAAATACCATGACTTGGATCAGGCATAATTTATCTTTAAACTGACGTCCTTGCTCTTTAGCACTAGATTTGCCCAGTGCAATACATTGCTTGTTGTCCTGACTGATATTTTCATTGAGGTTGATTGTGAATCCAAATAAAGTCAAGTCATTGACAATTTCAATGGTTTCTCCCCTTTTCATGTTGCCTGTTTGTCCAGTAGGGAGCACCAGTGGCCTAGTGAGTGATAAGGAGATGTGCTGCCAACCTTAAGGCATACAGTTTCAGCTGCCCTTCTGGAGAAAGATGGGCAATCTCCTGTGCAATTTAATGCCTCTGAAAACTTGCTGGAGGGCCAGCTATGAGTCAGTTCTGACTTGATCCTACATAGTAACACAACAGTTTGTCCAATGATGAGGTTGTTTTTTTTTTAATAGAGAGATTCAGTCCATACGGAAGTCTTTGATCTTTAGAAAGTGTTTCCTGTCCTCTTCATTTTTGACAAGCAAAATTGTGTCATCTGCATAACTCAGAATGGAAATCTTCCAATCCTAATGCCACATACTTCATATAGTCCAGCTTCTCAAATTATTTTCTTAGCATACAGATTGAATAGATGTGATGAAAGAATACAACCCTGACACGCACCTTTGCTGATTTTAAACCATACAGTGTCCCCTTAGTCTGTTGTAACAACTGCTTCTTGGCCCATGTCCAGGTTTTCTACATGAACACAATTAAGTGTTTTGGAATTCTCATTCTTCTCAGTGTTACCCGTAATTTAGAATGGACCTACACAATTGAGTGCCTCTGCATAGTTAATAAAACACAAGTAAACATCTTTTTAGTGTTCTCTGCTTTCAGCCAAGATTGAGCTGACATCAGCAAGGTAATTCCTGGTTCCATGGCCTCGTCTCTAGTTTGTTTTTGACAGTTCCCTATTGATGTACTGTTCTACCCATTTTTAAATAATGGTCAATGAAATTTTACTGACAGATGATATTAATGATATTGTTAATTTTTGCATTTTGTTGTATTTTTTTTCCTTAAATCAGCACAAATAATGAATCTTTTCCAGTTAATTGACCAGGTAGTTATCTTCTAAATTTATCTATGGCTGCATTTATTATCTGAAACACCTCAAATGATTTTTCTATCAGTTCCTAATGCCTTATTATTTACTAATGCCTTCAGTGCAGCTTTCACTTCATCCTTCAGTACTTTTGGTTCTTGTTCACATGCTACTTTCTGAAATGGTTCAGTGTGGATAGCCTCTTTTTGGTACAGTGACTCTTAGTATATTGCTTCTGAAATTAGGTGTCCTCAAGTCAATTCCAACTCATGGCTATTCACTAAACAGAATGAAAATTAGTCCTGTGCTTGAACTCGTGTTGCAGTCGTTATGTCCGTCCAACTCAGTGAAGGTTCCCTTTTATCCCTGCCCTCCCCCAGTTTATTTACAAAACTTGAATATAAAAACGAACAATTTTTTTCAATTTCTCCTTTAGTTGACACTCCACCAAATATAGATTCCTTCTCCAAGCATATTCCCTCCTGAAAATATACCTGAAGTATTTTGAAAGAAGTCTTACCATCTTTTCCTCTAAGGAACATTCTCATTGCACTTCTTTCAAGATCACCTTTGTTGTTTTGATAGATGTAATTGTCTTCTCCAGTATAACAGTTCAAAAGCATCAACACTTCATTCTTCATTATCTACTATGCAGCTTTCACATGCATATGAGGTAATTAAAAAAATACCATGGTTTAGCTCAGGTGCACCTTAGATCTTGATGTGGTTTTTTAAAAAAATTTTATTTTATTAATCTTAATGAACATTTACAGAGATTTTAGATTTCCATTCATTGTTGCATTTTTCTCCCTGCCCCCCCCCCCCCAGTTTGCTCTTCTCTTTAAAAAGTAAAGTAAAAGAAAAATTCCTTCATTGGT
>NW_006399792.1:8548695-8555105 GCF_000299155.1 Elephantulus edwardii | reverse complement strand
CACACACACACACACACACTCCACTATGCAATCTTCATTCTGGACTCTTATCATAACCATAATACCCAAGCATATATCACTTTTTAAACTGTTCTCTCTCACATCTGTTTCAGTGTAGTATACATAGTTTATCCATTTTTTTCTCAGTCTCACCCCAACCCTGATGTCAGTTCCATTCTACAACAGTGGCACTATGCAGTATTTGTCCTTTCATGACTGAGATATTTCACTCAGCATAATGTCCTCCAGGGTCACCCATTTTGAATAATATTGCATGAGTCCCTTTTTTCAATGCAGTGTAGTATTCCATAGTGTGAATATACCAGAGCTTCTCTATCCATTTGTTTGTCCATGGGCACTTAGGTTGTTTCCAGCTCTTTGCTATTGTAAACAAAGCTGGTACAGTGACTCTTTTTGGTTCAGTGTGTTCTGACATCTTTTGATGCTTCCTAAATCTTTCAAGATTTTTGCCCATAGAATTCTTCAGTATTACAGTTCAACACTTGAGTTCGTTCTTTACTAGCTTCAATTTAAGAAATGGCTATGCATGTTCTTCTGTTTTAGTTTTGTCTTTGTACATTCTGTTATAATACTTTGCTTTGTCTTTTTGGAGCTATTTTGTTGAAATTTTCTGTTCAGTTCCCTTATTTGATAATTTCTTCCTTTTGCTTTAGCTTCCCTATAGTGAAGAGTAAATTTCAGAGTCGCTTCTGACATCCATTTTGGTCTTTTCTTTTTTTTCTGTCTTTTTAGTAACCTTTTGCGTTCTTCATGGATGATGTCCTTGATGTCATCCCACAACTCATTTGCTTGTTCATGTTAAGTGCATCATACCTGTTCTTGAGGTGTTTTTTAAATTCAGAGGAAATAAACTATATATGATATTTTGACTCTCATGGTTTAAATTTTCTTCAGCTTTGAACTTAACATATGAGCAGTTGGAATATACAGATGGTCTTTTGCATAGCCAGTCCCCAGCCGAGTTCTGAGTGTTGATTTGGAGCTTTCCACTGTCTTTACCCAAATGAAATCAGTTTGATTCCTTTTTATTCTGTCATGCAGCATTCAGATGTCATTTATGTTTTTAAAAAAAGGTATTTGCAGTTAAATAATTTACTATGCAAAATTTTATCACACAATTGCCAGCTTCATTTCTGTCACCGAGACTATGTTTCCAGTTAACAGTCCTTCTTTTTCCAACTTTTGTATTCCACTCATCAGTTACTATTAATTTAACTTGATTTCATAGTTAATCAGTTTAGACTGCAGAATTGTATAGACATTCTGTTTCTTCATCTTTGGTTCAAGTGCTTGCTTTATATATTTGGATAATTGTTTTATTAACAGATATTCCTTGTATGGGTTTGGGTTCTACCTTGCCACTAATATGTTTGTGCTTCAGAACAGATAATAAAATGGACTTGTGGGTGATGAATTGATACCATTCCTCTTCAGTTTATCATTTTGGATCATAGAGCGTTTGATTAATGAGAGCAGCCAATTTCAGTCCATTTCAGCTAACAGATAGATGCTTGGGATATCTATCTTTATATCAATTTACATTTCATTTTTGACAACTTCCAATTCTACTAGATTTCATACACTATACATTCCATGTTCCAGTTATTAATAGCTATTTTCAGCTGTTTCTCCCCATTTTAAGTCCTGCCACATCAGCAAATGAAAATCTTTCATTAGCTGAAAGCTTTACTCCATCTGAGTAGTTAAGGTAGACTCTACTTTGAGGAGGAGCTCTTCTCTAGTAATATTTTTAGTGCCTGCCAACCTGAGGGACTCATCTTCTGGCATTATTTGGACAATGTTCTATTGCTACTCAAGGGGTGATTTAGGGCCTGTTATTTAAGTAGTCAGTTCTGTTTCTTAGTCTGTTTTAGTCTGGAAGTTCTGATGAAACCTGTCCCCATGGGTGACCTTGCTGGTATTTGAAATATCAGTGGTGTAGCTTCCAGTAAAACAGCATCACAGCAACACGTAAACTACCACAATACATCAAACTGATAGGATTATACAACACTCTAGTCAGTAACAAGTCTTAATAAACAGCATGACAGCTTTGCCATTCGAGGTGTCAATAAATAAACATGAACATCTTATTTAAAAAAAATATTAATTTACTTCTTGGTGTGTTACAAAATCTGTGGAGTATCTTGAGAAAATATAATTTTATTTAAGCAGTAGATGTTGGAATATGCAGATAAAACAGTTTTCTCTAGTTACAGTCAGTTGTGCTACTAGCAACCAGTAGGAAATTCAACTAACTTTTCAAAAGTATAACTAAAAATAGATAATTTATTTGGGTGATGCATAAAGACATAAAATACTAGATGATAAAAAATTTGCAGATTTATTAAAGCTCTTAATGTTTTAAGTTTAGATTTTATTAAGTAAAGGCAGTACAGATAAAAGAATATGTAGGATAGATGTTTTACAATGTTATATGTAGAAATTTAATGTAGAATTATTATTCCTGAATAGAATGTTAAAAGTACTTGAAGGAGGCTTTCAAAGCTTGCCTTAAGATAAGGAGGAGAGCCTTGAGAGGGAACATTTTTGTACAGTATGCTGGTAGTTCTTTTTGTTATGTGCCATTGAGTCATTTACAACTCATAGCGACCCTATGTGCAATAGCCCTGAAACCTGCTCTATCCTGAGTCAACCTTACTGTCTCTGACACACTTACCCTCATTACCCCAGTCACTGAATCAGTCCATCTCATTGAGGATCTTCATCTCTTGTGCTGCCCCTCTACTCTTCCAAGCATAATGTCCCTCTCCAAAGACTGATCCCTCCTTGCAACATTCCCAGAGTATGTCAGTTGAAGCCTCAGAATCCTTGCCTCCAAGGAGCAGCCTGGTCTCACCTTCTCTAGGAAGAACCTATTTTTTCTCCTGATAGTCCATGGTATATTCAATACTCTTCCCCAGCACCATAGCTCAAAGGCATCAATTCTCTTTTCTATTTATCCCTAGTCATTTTCCAGCTTTCTGATGCATAGCAAGTGATGGTGAAGACTACGGCTTGGATCAGGCACACCTTAGTCTCCAGACTGACGTTGTTTCTCTTCAGTGCTCTGGAGAGGTCCAATTTAGCCAATGCAATTTGTCTTTTAATTTCCTGGCTTTTGTACTGACAGGTTGATTGTATAGCCAAGCAAACTAAAGCTGTTAGCAATCTCAATCTCTTCACTATCATAATGCTGCCATGTGGTAGTAGTCTACGCTGATCACCTGATTAAAATCTTATTCGTTCTTAAAAACTCAGTTCTGATCTTCCTTTTTCTAGAGCCTTCTCTGAATAACCTTCAGCACACACCACTTACAGAACCTGGGTTAGTTGTACTTCTTATGCCTATTGACAGCCTATACTTACTTTTATCTTAACTCCTGATTTTCTGCTTACGTGTGTGCTTCCTTGACTAAAATATGATCTCCTTGAGGAGAGTTTGTAGTGGTGGTATTGTGTACTGTTAAGTTGGAACTGACACATAGCTGACCCTTCAGTGGGTTTTGAAAGGAAGTTTTGAAATCACACAGGAAGAGATTTCCCATATTTCTCCTGTGGAACAGCTGGTGAATTAAAACTATGTACCTTTGAGCTGGCAGCACAATTCCTCACCACTGACATTTGTCAAGTTAGTCTTTGGAAAATGTAACATTTTTGTTGTTTCTTCTCCAGGAGTATGGAAGAAACTGAGGAAATAGCTCTGGTGGCCTAGAGGGCAGGGAGTTGTGCTGCCAACCCAAAGGCAGGTGATTTGAATCTACCAGTTACGCTGTGGGAGAAAGAAGGGCAGTATCCTCCTATGTGATTTATACCCTCCAAAATACTGGAGGATCAGCTTTGAGTCAGTTCTGATTTGATGCAATAAATGTGTGAGAGTGAATGAGTTAAGAGGATCGAGGATGTTTGGCCTTAAAGTCTTAACATTTCTTATTTGTTTTGTTTTTGTTTTTTTAAATTTTATTTCGTTATTTTTTTGTGTGTACTGTCAAATCAGATCTGACTGATACAGGAGGAGATTGTTCCTCCTTCTCCAGCAGAGCATCTGGTGGATTTGAACCGTGAACCTCTGAGATTGCAGTGCAGCTTCTTGCCACTAGGCCACCAGAGCTCGCCCAAATTTTTTTCATTTTTTTATTATTTTTGTGTGAGTGTACCGTCAAATCAGATCTGACTGATACAGGAGGAGATTGTCCCTCCTTCCCCGGCAGAGCATCTGGTGGATTCGAACCGTGCGCCTCTGGGATTGTAGTTGCAGCTCCTTACCACTAGGCCACCAGAGCTCCCCTTTAACATTTCTTATTATAAGAAACTATTAGCCTGGAGAAAACAGAATGATTGCTCATCCTTACCCTACAGAGGAGCTGGTGAATTCGAACCATACACCTTTGAGATTGCAGCACAGCTTCTTACCACTGGGCTGCCAGAACTTGAATATGAAATTCGTTGCACTGGTCACACATATCTCACAGAACCATACTCACTGTTACGGGGTTTACTGAGGAAGTTAACAGATTACAAATCAGATTGGGCAATAGGATATAATTTTTAAAACCGGACAAGCCTGATCAGGCTTGATCTTCAGCCTCATGGGTTAGTTCAGTGTTAAAAGTTCCCTTACTGTTTTATGCCCTCAAGTTGGAACTGACCCATAGCTGATCTTCAGGGGGTTTTCAGGGGTGCTTAATCACTCAGTGGGAAATTACTCATCTTTTGCCATGGAATAGCTTGTTAATTAACTCCTTACCTGCTATAAGGCCATCAGAGCTGCTTCCTCTGGGGAGTTTTCAGGAGGCTGTAAATCATACAGGAGGAGGTTGCCTGTCTCTCCTGCAGAACTGGTGGTGGATTTGAACTTCTAGAGAGTCTCTGCCATTAGGGTAGCAACAAAACTCTCTATAGAGTAGGCCTCCTGAGCTCCTGGTTATAGGCTGCTGTTAAGAGTCCACTATGATTTACAGTGACCCTATGCGGTGCCATTCTCATCATCTCGGATATACTTGAACCCATAGACACAGTCACTGTGTCAGTCCTCTTGTTGAGGGACTTCCTCTGCTTCACAGATCTTCCACCTTTCCAAGCTGGATGTCTTTTTCTAAGGTTTGGCTCCTACTAACAATATCCCTAAAGTATGTGAGATGAAGTTTCATCATCTTTACCTCTAAAGAGCACCCTGGCTGCTCTCTCTAAGATGTACTTGTTTATTCTTTTGCAAGTCCATGGAATATTCCGTATTCTTCTCTAGCATCACAACACAAAATCATTGATTCTTCGGTCATCCTTTTTCATTGTGCAACTTTGAGATGTGTGATAAGTAATGGAAAAGAGCATGACTTGAAACAGCTGCACTTCCTTGCTCTTTTGTACTTTGGTGAGGTTCTTGATTATAGATTTCCCAAATGCAACATGTCTTTTGATTTCTTAACTGTTGGTGCCATGAGTGTTGATTGTGGATCCAAACAAGATGAAATCATTGACAATGTCAGTGTTTTTTTTCCGTCATTTTTAGTTGCCTGCTGGCCAGGTGGTGAAGATTTTTGTTTTCTTGGTATTGAGATGTAATACATATTAAAGGCTGTAATCTTTGATCTTCTGCCTCATAAGTTTCAAATCCTTTTTAAGCAAGCAAGGTTCTGGGCTAGGGCTGTGAAAATGATGTAGATGTATATCCCATTATCCAAGCAGTAGCTTCATTTGTTTGTATGTAGCAAGGTTGCAAGTGACAAAGATGCAGTCTCTTTAGATCTAGGCTCAGCACTGACACTTCATTTCTTCCACATTCAGTTAGCCAAAACAAGCTCAGATTCAGGGCTCAGGAAATAAAGACTGCTTGATATAATTTGACATATATCAGTTGGTATTCCATCAATTTCTGGGGTCTTAGTTTTGGCTAATGCTTTCAGTGCAGCTTGACCTTCCTTCCTCATCATTGGTTTTGATCATATACTACTTCTGAAATGATTCTGTTGTCCTCAGTTCTTTTTGGTACAAAATGACTGAAATCTTCCGTCTTTTGAGCCTTCCTGCATTTTTTGGCACAACTTAATGTGCACATCTAGGGTAGCATCTGTTTGCTGAAATTGTTAGAACAGAGCAATGAAACATTGTATGGTTCAAAATTGGGAAGGGTGTTTACCAAAGTTGTGTCCTATTTCCATATTTTTCAGTCTATATGCAGAACATATTATCCGAAGACTCGGCTCTGTGAGGAGAAATGTGGCATCAGGATGGATTGGAGGTTGTTGTTGTTGTTATGTGCCGTCGAGTCACCTGCAACTCATAGCGACCCTAAGTACAACAGCCCTAAACTCCGCTCTGTCCTGTGCCAATCGCACTGTCTCTGACACTCCCATCCCAATTATCCCAGTCACTGAATCAATCCACCTCAT
>NW_006399792.1:8528574-8546960 GCF_000299155.1 Elephantulus edwardii | reverse complement strand
TTGCGCTCCAGTGCAATTTTCAGAGTTTCTTCTGACATCCGTTTTGGTCTTTTCTTCCTCTTCTGTCTTTGCAATGACCGTTTGCACTCTTTCTGGATGATACCCTTGATATCCTCCCACAACTCATCTGGCCTTCGTTCATTAGTGTTCAAAGCCTCAAATACATTCATGTACTTCAGTCAATTTAAGAAATAAAATATTTCCAAATCTGTTGAATATCTGAGTTCTTACAACTGCCAGATACTCTTCTAAGTATTGTATATATGGAAATGAACAACAATAACAAAAAATTCTCTAGGAGAGAATTTGTCATTGCCTGCTTATTATTGTATTCTGTCCATCTCAGGTATTTCATGTGGGTATGGATATTAGGTAAAATTGTTTTTATTAAAATTATAAGCAAATAAAAATCTGATAGACCCTGACAACATAAAGAGTATTTGTAAGTCCATTTGACTTAGTATTGTTCATTTGGCACACATTCCATCTCTAATGTTTAACTTTATTGTTTAGCCAAATTTTCAGTGTTTCAAAGATTTATTAAATCCATGAGAGAAAAGATTGAGGTTGCCTCAGATAATTTTCTGTGTGTCTTGTTTTTATAACAACGGCATGCTAAGAGAGTCTGATCTCTAACCTCACAAGAGGGAAAGATAATCCTCATCAATACTAGACAAGGTAGACTCCTTTGAGGTCACATGTACCGTCTCTCCAACCATTTTACAAATTCTGACACGAGCTGCCTTCCCACCGCACTCCTCCATTATTTGTTGTAGTATGGCCATACTCAGGATTAGTTTATTAGGGAAGAAATAGGTTATATAATTCAAAATCAAGAATGACTAGATACAGTTCTTTGGTCAGGACAGCTTCCTGTCTTGATTTTTGGCCCTTAGCCTCTTGACCTTGCCTTTGCCCTGTTTGTGCAGGTTTTACAAGGCTTTGTAAATCTGCCTGTAAGTGCAGCAGGGCACCCTATTCCAGCAGGAAGTTTCCTACCTGAAGTCACTAAGCTCTCACATTCTGTTGGTTAGTACACCCACTGCAGATCCCTGATTGTGTGGGCTTGGGAAGCTCACCAATCAATCTCACTGGTCTCCTAGTTCTGTTATTGTCCTTTCTCTACCACGGCTTTTCTCTGTCTTGCACCATCTTTACTGTTATTGCTTGTCCTCTTTGTTTTTCTGGTTCTAGGAAGCTTTTAGCATAGGACCATGGATCCAAAGATATGCTCCATACTGTTTCCATTTGATTGCATGGATCAAATCATGTTATGACTAACATCGAGAAGAATAGTAGCCCCTGAACCCTTAAATTGTGTTCATACAGGAGGCTATTGTGAGAACAGAGCAAGGAAACGCTACGTGGATTCCCCTACCTATTTAATCTGTATTCTGAGCTGGGCTGAATAAAGAATGTGGCATTAGAATTGGAAGAAGACTCATCAGTAATAATTGTTATGCAGAAGACACAACCAAGCTTGCTGAAAGTAAAGAAGCCTTAAAGCACTAGCTGCAGAAGGTTAAACACTTCAGCGTTCAGTGTGGATTATATTTCAACATCAAGGACACAAAAATTCTCACCACTGGCCCTGTAGGCAACATTATGGTAGATGGAGAAGAGATTGAAACTGTCAATGACTTTCTCTTACATCCATAATCAATATACTTGGTACCAGCATTCAGGAGATCAGGAGACATCTTACACTGGAAAAGTCTTCAGCCAGGCACTTCCCCAAATTAATGAGAAGCAGTGATGTTAGTTTGAGGACTAAGGTGTGCCTGATTCAAACCATAATCTTTTCAGTCACTTGCTATACTCCTGAGAGCTGGGCAGTGACTAAGGATGGCACAAGAAGAATTCATTCCTTTGAACTGTGGTATTGGAGAAGAGTACCAAATGTCTCATGGACTGCTAAAAGAACAGAAAGATAAGTCTTGGAGAAGGTGCAGTCAGAGTACTTCTTGGAGCCAAAGATAATTAAACTTTGCCTCACATACTTTGGGCATGTTGGTAGGAAAGGCTATTCATTGGAGAGGGATATCCTGCTTGGGAAGGTGGAGGGACAATGAAAGAGAGGAAGACCCTCGACCAGGTAGATTAACACAGTGATTGTGGCAATAGACACTAGTGTATTGGGGTTTGTGAGGATAGTACAGGATAGAACAGGGTTCAGATCTGTTGTTCATAGGATCACTGTGAGTTGTACTTGACTCTTTGGCATCTGACAACAGCATCTTCTTTTTTTGTTTATTTTTTTTTTTTTTGGTATTGAAGTCCTCTTTGCTTGAGATGGCTCATTTTTAGCCTAGTAGGAAGGCAAAACAGTTTAGTCTCCGTGTTAAGGTTTTATATACCTTATTTATGTGGTCCCATCACAACAGAGATTCTGTGTACCTTATTTGCATTATTAACATACTGCCCAGTCTCTATGAGAGGCCACAGTATGTGTGCCTAATTCCTCCCTATCATTATTGGTTAAAATAACAAACTAAGTGCCACAGATATACTGTAAGGAAAAACCACAAAATAGAAGACGAGTGTGTGTTTCAGTAACTTAGAGTCTTATGATGGGTTGGAAGCATGGAAAGAAACATCTGTGTTGTACTATAAAGAAAGCCATAAGCTAGAGTATGGTAAAATAGACTAGGTAGTAGAAATGAATAAACATACATGATAGCATTGGAAAATACAGAGACTCTCTGAACATTATTTTTATTTGATATTGTTTCAGATATCGTCAGATCCTGGAAAAAGCCATTCAGTTATCTGGGGCAGAACAACTTGAAGCTTTGAAAGCCTTTGTGGAAGCAAGTAAGTGTAGTGGAAATCACAATTTTTACTTTATCTTACACAGCTGGGACTTTAAATCTTGCTTGAGTCTTTTTAAAATACAAAATGATTACTGTTAATAATGATTGTAACTTTTTTGAGGAATAAAAAATTTTAAATTTTACATCTTTATAATTTTTTCAGTAAATTATCTTTAAAATTACATTCCCATTTGCAGTGTTCATTCTGTTGTACACTATTGTGTTGAAGGTTGCTGTGAGTTCAGTAGTACCTGATAGCATCACCAAAAAGTATAGTCTGTCTGGATTCAAATCCCGGTTTGCTGTTTTATTAGCTTTATGATCTTATGGCAGAAATTATTTGACTTTTCTTTGCCTTCTTTCCTTCTCTTTAAAATAGGTATAATGATCCTATAGGATTGTTAGGAGATTAAATGAGTTAATAACATAATAAAGTGCTTGATCCAAAACCTCTGTAAATGTCTATTAAAATTAATAAAATAAAATTAAAAAAACCAACAAAAAACAAACATAATAAAGTGCTTGGAATGGTACATGCTGTATATTTAGTGTCCACTGTCCACTCACTGCCATTAAGGCTGTTTATATTTATAGCTGAAGCTCCATTGGATTTCTGAGGCTGAAAATCACAAGTAGAGGAGGCTGCTCATCTTTTCCTTTGGAGCAGCTAGTGGATTCGGACTGTAGAAGTCCTGCTGTTGGGTTAGCAGCTCAGCTTCCTTTGGACTACGTCATCAGAGCTCTCTGTATAAGTTTTACATATCATTGTGTACTGTTGAGTTGGACCTGACCCATGGGAGATTGCCCATCCTTTTCCTACAGAGCAGCTGGTGGATTTCAACCATGTGCTTCAGGGTTGCAGTATGGTTTCTTAACACTGGGGTAATCTTAAGAACATTCTTTTTCAGTTGCGAACGAAACATTTCCCAAAGGTGTTCTTGTGGAAATGCTTAAGTGCTTATCTGCTAACCTAAAGTTTGACAATTTGAACCCATCAGAGAGTTAATAGGACTTGGCCATCTCTTCCTGTAAAGACTGCATCTTAAGAAACCATTTGAAAAAGTCCTATTCTGATTTAGAGGGTCACTGTGAGCCAGAATGAACTCATCAGCATTCAGCAGTAGTAACAGCAGAGAGTTCCATACTTAAAGACAGAGTCGCTTGCCCTCTAAATTCAAACATAGCCAGTTATAGTCAAAATTACTCAGTGTTCTGGCTGAATGCTATACAGAGTTAACAAAAATTAGTGACATTTGTTAGTGCTTTATAGTTCACAGTGTTTTTAATCCCATTATGCACTGTGTTTTCTGCTTTAGTAATACTTTGATTAGACAATACAAGTTTAATTATTCCTGTCTTAGAGTATTAATTTACCTATCTCAAGGACGTTGGGTGCCCTGGCCCGCGGGGATCTTCAGCGGTGACCCTAGGAGGGGAAGAACGAGAATGGGGGGGACAGGAGGCACAAAAGCAGGAAGACAAGTTGAATCTCCGATCAAGTCTTCTTTTTATTGAAAGCATTCACTATATATATGTATATATGTATATATGTATATATGTATATATGTATATATGTATATATGTATATAAAAGCACAATGGGGGGAGGAGAAGTACGCAATGGGGGAGAATAACATGTCGTTTCCAGTAAGCTGAAAGTTATCTGGTAAACAGAAACTTAGCAGGGCGTTCCCAGTAAACCAAAACCTATCCTCCCAGGGTGGGGCAACATGTCCAGACATGTCCTTAGAGAATTACAAAATGGCTTTCAGCTAGTTGAACTAGCAGTCTCCAACAGATCCTCCCTGTTTTTTATAATTATTTGAAGACTGCAAAAGCGCAACAGGCCTTTGGTGCTCTCCTGTTTGACCATGTATGAAACCGGCGCCTGTCTTAGGTTGGACACCGTACCTACTGATCTTACCCGTCATAGGCTAACCCAGCAGCTACGGTGGGGTGCCTATCTTAGGTTGAAACAGGGGCCGGTGTCTCTTACCCGTCTCTGGCTGCCCGGTTTATTAGCCTGTATCATCAAGGATTTTCTTTATTGGCCATTTGCAGTCTTTGATAATGGACTTGTATGGGATGGGAGGCTATGGATTCGACCTGCTGCTTGATAAAGTGTGTAAGTCTCTGAATTGCCCAGGGGCCAAAAGAAATAAGAAAAAGAAAGCCTTTTGAGGTCCCCAAAAAGGAGTGACTGGTCTTTGACCACGTCCCCTTAACTTTTAGGCCATAATTGAGTGATTATACATTCTTTTGCTTTAAATTTTGTCACAATATGCACTAACCCAATTAAAAACTTAGCCGTGTGGACTTCTTTTGTTGAAGCTACAGCAGAAGTAGAGACGGCAGCAATCATAGGGATAAGAGAAACAATTTCTACAATTACAAGTTCTACAGCTGCGGGGGCGGATGTGTCCTGCTGCCCACCTGTCACCGCTCGGGTCCCGCCCTGGCGCTGCGAGTCGAGGGTGCCCGGCCTCTTTTCTCCTTGAATAGTCCTGTGCCGGCTGGCTGTGAACAAAGCTGCAGAGAGCTCCGCTCTTCTGGGTTAAAATACTGTCACTTTGCATCTTCCCGAGGATATGGGTTTCAAGACTGCACTTTTCCTCTTGCTCTGATGTGGTGTTGTTTTGGGCTCGTTGTGTTGGGGTTTTTGGTGTTTCCCCCCCCTCCCATTTTAACGCAGTGCCTCTGCGCATCAAGTCCCTTACAGATACTATTTTGGAAACAAAACTGTAGATATTGCATTGGGGGAACGGGGCCACAGCCCCTGTCCTCTGCCTCGTTAAGCCTGCCCTCTGTGGTCTGAGTGACCCCCCTAGGTGGGAATGGGGACAGATGAGGTGTCCTAGCTGTGTAGAAATAGGCCATCTTATCTGAATGTTAGGGAGCTCTGGTGGCCTACTGGGGTAGCAGTCGTGCTGCCAACCCAGAGGCTTGTGTTTCTTCAAATCCACCAGCTCGTCCATGGGAGAAAAAGTGGGTATTCTCCTCCTGTGTAATTTACAGCCTCTGACAACCCCCTAGAGGGTCAGCGGGCGGTGATTCTAACTCAAGAGCAGAGTTTCTTGTTCTGTGGAGGAGGTTTGCTGTGTGCGGATGGTACGGCCACACTTCTCTGTGAGGTAAGAGCAGAAGCTTGGACAGGCAAGGAGAGCAGTAAGGAGGAGTCTGCTTGGACCCGAGGGTGGACAGCGTCCTATTGAAGACTTAGGAGGTGTGGTCAGGGTTTGCCCTTCAGATTTTGGTTTTCTTCTGGTTTTTTTTTTTTTTAACAACTATGGGTGTATCTTGCTCAGCAATCTGTCTGTGCCCCAAACACACCTCCTTGGTGACAAGGAGCAGCTGTTCCTATTGTCAAGGTTCCCTGCATGCTCAGTCTTGACATAGCTGTGGGCATCCATTCTAGGTGGTGGGTGTAGGGCCCCAGCCTCATTGGGTCAGCCCTATGGCTACTCTGTTCTGTCTGACACCTCAGGCCAGCAGGCGCTGTGGAGTGGAGCTCACAGAATCCTCCGAAGAGCAAGGGCCCCTGTGTCAGCAGACAGGAGTGCACTTGGGAATGTAGCGTGTCCTATTTTGAAACAGCCGCCTCCTTCCTGACCCCTGAGGGTGTTGAGAAGGGCACGTGGGGAAAGACAGTAGGCCACGTTGGGGACTGCGTTGGGGTTTCCAGTGGAGGGCATGTACATTGTGCAGCCCTCCTCACCATGCTCATTCGCACCAAAGTCCAAATCCACTGTGGTGGGGTCAGTTCCAGGTCACAGTGGAGCCATCACAGATTCTCGGCCTCAGGTTAGCAGCCCAGCTGCCTGTCCAGACCACACACCACTAGTCCGTGGAGGCAGAGATAATTCGTCTCACATACTTTAAGCATGTTGCTAGGAGAGGTTATTCCACAGAGAGGGACATCATGCTTAGAAAGGTGAAGAGGCAGTGAGAGAGGAAGACCCTCAAACCAAATGGAGTGACAGACTGACAGCAGCAGTGGGCTCAATCAAGTGTCAGAGATGATGAAGATGGCATAGGAGAGGACAGGGTTCAGAGCTGTTGTTCATAGCGTCGCCATGAGCCAGACTCGATTCCTTACACAGCACCTTACAGCATTTGTTCTTAGGTCCCACAGGGTGCCCTGTGACTTAGAGCAACTCTGTGGGCGGGAGACCCTGTGGGCTACTGTGAGCCTCGCTCTGGCCTGCACGTCCTCATGCCCTCTGGTGGCCTGAGCCTGTTGTAGCAGTCAGATCCACTCCTCTTGTCTTACAGGCCGCTGTTTGGCTGAAAGTTAAGCCATAAGGATGCATCTAGTCCCAGGTTCAAAGGCTGATTACGGGCCACGGTCTCAGAGGTCCTGAGTGTTGGAACAGACCTGGCCGGTTTTTGTGTGGGTTTTTTTTTTTTTTTGTTATACTAGTTTATTTTTGACAAGTTTATTATACTAGTTTATTTTTGTCTTCCTGTCAAACATTCTTCTAGGTGGTATAGCACTGGTCTGTGCGTTGCTGTATAGAGGTAACTCGTGGTTGCTGTGATGCTGAAGCCTGTGACAGTGATGTGCCAGTCGTGGTAATGGGCACCCATGGTGGACAGTGTTGGCTGGAGCTTTCCGACTAAATCAAGCCTGGGAGCAGGAGCGGCATCCACTTCCAAAATGGCTTGCCTCCGGAAACTCTATGTATGAACAGTGCTCAGGCTGTTTGTTCATAGGGTCACTATGAGTCGTCTATGACTCGACGGCATTAAACAACAACAACAGCTCTCTTGCTTCTTAATGATAACTTATACAACTCTTTTAAAATTTGCAAGCATTATTATCATACCAAATATCATTTAACTTTACGAATGTCATAACAAGAGGAGGGTTCTTAGAATAACTGAATCATCCTTGGTAACAGAGCTAATATAGTTAGAAATTTTACGGGAACAACTTACTTAAATTTTGGATAATCACCAGTGATTACCTTATTACCAATCAATAAGACATATGGTTCAAGTACACATGACATGACTCTGTCACTTGTGACATTATCTCCCTTACAGTTATCTTTTGGTATACAGAAAATATTTATAGATCCCATACTAGCAACTAATTTTCATAATTCAGTTTGAAAATTCTTCATATCAATAGTCCAAATTTCTTCTACTGATCCTTAGCTTTGACTTTATTTGATGGAGCCCAATTGTACAAATTCAAGTCTGCAGTACCATTTTTCTCCAGCTGAGAGGGTGAAGTAAAAGTAGATCTGGAACATATGTCCTTAAGATTCAGCTTGAATCCTCGTTGTCAGAGTCAGCAATATCACCATCCTTAGTTCTGTCAGGCAAGACATCTTCTGCAGAGCATACCAAACTTTTCAGGAAGGCACTTTGCACTTTCAGAGTTCTGTGGAAAAACACAAACATAGCCTCGACCCCATATTAACACAGGGTCAGGTCTTTTTCATTGCTTTGTTAATGCATCCTTCTATTTAATTTCAGTATACCTTCTTTACTGTATGTTTCACCATTGTCTGTCTGCGGCAGACCTTTTCTAGTCGTTCAAAATGAAAAATTTAAAATAAATTGTAAGTGAGAAATATAATTATTTGAATTTAGGGGATATAGTATTCCAATAATTCCCCCTTTTTATTTAAATAATTTTTGATAGTAGAAAGAGTACATTCTATAATACCTTGTTTTTGAGGATTGTAAGGAAACTCAGTTTTATGACAAATAGTAAAATATTTACAAAAATTTTGAAAACTCTTGCTGGTATAGCTAGGAGCATTATTCGTCTAGATTATTTTAGGAGTTGGGAAGGTAAAATGTTTATACTAAACATTAAATGAAAAAGGAATTGAAGGAACCACAGATCTAAGTTAGGGTTTTCCTTGTGTTAGAGCCTAGAAAAATAAGCTGTTTGTTCATTGCAGGTAGGAGACAGCAAGGGACCCCCGCAGAGGGAGTGTTGCTACCTGAGCTGGAGTTCACCTTGAGGCATCAAGGCAATTCCCAAGGTCATACCGAATTCTTATATTTGTGAACCCCTCCCTCTCGAGCCAGGCAGAAGGTTTTCAATAGAAAGAGAGTGGCCTCATCTGCACTGAATTTTCTCTATTATTTACTTCCTGATAATTCTTAATGAAGATACAGAGAAGCTTGGCTAGGGGTTTTCAGTCAAGAACTGCTGGCCCCCTGTTTTATGCTCTGTGCTCCATCTTGTTCCTGGCTGTTTGTCTTATTATTAACTATAAAATTATTCTGTTCTTTGGGACCCTCCATTTGCAACACATAATAATAATAATATCAATATTGTCATCAGATCTTTAAAGCTAAAAAAATAGCACGTAACTTGCTTTCTAGTACTGATTTATAAAGAGGTGATTCAACATTGAATTTGTTAATACTCCAATATTCTGTTTTTTTTTCATAATTAGAAACATCTGTAAAAACGTTAGGACCTTTATGATACATATAGGTAAAGGCAAAAAGGTATGTTTCTGAAGAATTGAAGAGTCTATTAGAAGGAAAGTGTTCATTAAACCGTGTAGCTTTGACCTACACAACTAGGTTCAACACAGGCAAGCATTAATTAAGGGGCTATAGTGGAGAGTTTTTATTTTTACTCCTACAGGTTTTTATTTAAAGTAGAGCAATTAACATAGACACACACAACTCACATAGACTTGTAGTGACAGCCACTGGCATGTATATCTTGCATTATTGGCTGAAACATATGGAAATTTCTACCTAAGTATGTAGATCCTGGATAAAATGCATGGATATATGTAGGTGAGAAGAGGATGCCAAGAGCTGATTTTTCTTTTTAAAAAAATTTTTTTTAAATTTTATTATTTTTGTGTGAATGTACCGTCAATCAGATCTTACTGGTACAGAAGGAGATTGTCCCTCCTTCCCCGGCAGAGCATCTGGTGGATTCGAACCGTGCGCCTCTGGGATTGTAGTTGCAGCTCCTTGCCACTAGGCCACCAGAGCTCCCCAAGAGCTGATTTTTCAAAGATCTCTTGAGACAAAAAGTCTCTTTTGGCGCCGTGAAATGTTTGAAACACCCTCTTAGCATTTCCTAGCCTATGAGATTTGAAATTCATACAGATATTAACCTTATATCTGTCTCTACTAATTCTTGTTCTTTACTGAAACCTTTAAGCTGTATGAGCTCATCAGTATTATAACTTTGAACACAAGACAAAAAGACAACAAACACGGCAGACAAAAGACAAAACAAACATTGAGGCCTCTTATAACATCTTTCTCATTATTCTCAACTGTTCTTCATATTTCTGTTAACACATTTTCTTCTTATTCTTACCCATATTTTAGACTCTTCTGAGTTTTAACACTTTCCCTATTAATAACAAAGGAGAATTCTAAAGGGAGTTGCAGGTTCTATATCAGCTTTCCTACTAAAAGGGCAAGACTATAGAATTCAGCATCTGACAAAGCAGGAATAGATATAAAAGCTACAAATTGTTTTAATAATTTTCTTTCCCATAAATTAGCACTAATGTATAGCACATAAAATTGCATTTGGGCCTTTTGGTCATCAGATTCTGCACAATCATAAATATTCTTAGACCTTTCAACATTAAGAGAGGTTCTTAATTCAGAAAGAGTTAATGTTAATTTTTTGCAAAGGCCAATTAAGAGACTAATTATTTTTTACTAATAACAGACACATTAGCTTTTATATCCACAAGACCTGTAAAAGAAATTTGATTAACAGAAAAAGAGAGGACTTTTGATCATTAATGATGGTTTTTCCAAAACAAATATTTCTCAGTACTTCCAAATCCTCTTACTTTTGATCTCTTAATAGTAGGAAATGCATGATAAGGGAGAAGCAAAAGTTGAGCAATTATTTAACCGGTTTGTAGGAAAAGGAACAATATTTTTATTACTTCTAATGAAGAATTTAACATACTAAAGAGCTGAACAGAAGATTCCAAAAGGGAGCTTGGAATGACAAAGCAAAATATTACAATGAAATGTGGGAGGAGCTAGAGTTGGAAAATCAAAGGGCCAGAACTCATTCAGCATTTCTTAAGCTCAAGGAACTAAAGAACAAGTTCAAACCTAGAGTAGCTATAATCAAGGATGCTTTAGGCAGAATATTAAACAATTCAAGAAGTATTAAAAGAAGATGGAATATACTGAGTCATTGTATCAAAAGGAATTGGCAGATACAGAAGAATTCAATAAAATAACTTATGAGCAAGAGCCTATGGTGATGAAGGAAGAAGTTCAAGAACAGCTAAGATTTTGTTAATGAAATTCTAGTAAGAAAAAGTAGTGACAGGAATTTTCACAGGGCCAAAATAACGATAATAGTCATTTAAACAATCCCCTACCCTATGCCATTGCTTAGAATCAATAGTTCCTTCTTGCGGAAACCATGGGCAAACATCTTCTAAAAACAAGAAAAATTTATTTAAATCTTTTTTAGTTACCCTTATACCTCGTGCCTTGAGGGAATCCCTGATACCCTTTATGAACAATTCATGTTCACTTAATCCCTGTCCCATAATTCACTGCCCTTACCTCCTCTCATGCCTGTCTCACAGGGCGGGTAATCCGTGGCGGCAGCTACGTGCCTGTCTCACAGGATGAATCGTCCTGCGGCTGGCAACAGTGCGAGTCGTCACTCGTGGTCCCAGACTCACGGCAACTCAATGGACAGACCGGCTGGTCACTTCTAGCGGGCAGCGTTCATCATCCTTTCCCGTTCCTGGGCCCCATGTTGGGCGCCAGTTATGCCCCGGCCCGCGGGGAATCTTCAGTGGTGACCCTAGGAGGGGAAGAACGATAATGGGGTGGACAGGAGGCACAAAAGCAGGAAGCAAGTTGAATCTCCGATCACGTCTTCTTTTTATTGAAAGCACTCACAGTATATATATAGAAGCACAGTGGAGGAGAATAGCATGTCGTTTCCAGTAAGCTGAAAGTTATCTGGTAAACAGAAACTTAGCAGGGCGTTCCCAGTAAACCGAAACCTATCCTCCCAGGGTGGGGCAACATGTCCAGACATGTCCTTAGAGAATTACAAAATGGCTTCAGCTAGGTTGAACTAGCAGTCTCCAACAGTTGGGCCAGTCAGGTACAGGGTGCAGACTAGAATCTAGATTGCCTGATTTACTACCCTCATGTACTTTTGTTTTCCTAAGAAGGACTAATTTGTGTAATTTATCTTTGATAATTATACTGAATTACATATCTTTTCTCGGTCATATTCAGTATTATCCTACAGTGAATTGCAGCTAATATATTATCAGCTGAGTTAGCAATAAGAGCTATATGTTATTACCTAACAAAATCAGGGCTGCAGTGTGAGAACTCATGCTGCTTCCAGGAAAGTGATTTGGAACGTTGCGCTGTAGTAGCAAAATAATGTACTCTATAAACGTTGACTCTAACGGATTTTTATGAAAAGCAGCCTGCTGCTAAAATAATTAACCAAATAGTTTTTGAACCATCATTTATTCTAACAGTAAATGCTGATTTAAGACTTAAATAATTTACCTAAGCAGTTGTTCATAGACATCATACATTAAAAAAAAATAATGTAATAATAGTGAAGATAATGATGTTTATGGAATGCTATGTGTCCTGTTGGCACAGTACATAGTTTATTGGACTGTTAACTGAAAAGTCGGTGGTCTGACTCCACTAGATACTCTGTGGGAGAAAGATGGGTTAATGTCCTTCTGTAAAGGTTTGTAGCCTTGGAAACTTGATGGAGTGTTGCTCTGAGTTGGAATCCTCTCGATGGCAGGAGGGTTTTAATTTTGTTATGTGCCTGGCAATCTTGAAAGTGCTTTACATGTGTTAATTGCATGTGAGCCTCTCAACAGCCTTATGTATTAGGTGATAACTATGTTTAACAGATGAGTTAAAAGCACAGATAAGATTATTTTTAAGTAATGTAATTGAAGGATAGGAGAGTGGGATGCTGTAAAGTAATTGCAATTATATAAGGTATTAAATAATGCCATAAAATCTATAGAAGTGTATATATGTAATGTCATATAATAATGTCACTACATTTTGTGCAGATTTGATGTTATTATTTCTTCAGGAAGTTATAAATTGCAGGAAAGTATCATCACTTTATTTAAATTTTGTGACAGTTATTTTACTGTGTATTGCTTTAACATTTTTAGCATTAACAGGGAATTAAATATACAACTAAGAAAATGATGTTTTTATACCTTAATGTGGTAGAAAAATAAAAAGAGAATAAAATACTGAACTTTTAAAATAAGACTTTTCTCAGCCCTTTTTATTTCTTGAAAACTTTTAAAATTGTTTCATTATAGTCACTATGTAATAAAATAATTCTGTCTATGGGAAAATTGGTTCTGAATCATGACTGTGGACATTGTTGAATAATTTCTTGGAACAAGATTGCAATAATATAGTTTGGTTTTAATATGAATTTTAAGGAATGGTTGACTAAATGAAAATTTCTAAAATTACTCATATTTTTCTTTTTAAATCCAAGTGGTAAATGAGAATGTCAGCCTCGTGATTTCTCGACAGTTGCTGACTGACTTCTGCACACATCTGCCTAACCTGCCTGACAGCACAGCCAAAGAAATCTATCATTTCACCTTGGAGAAGATCCAACCTAGAGTAATCTCATTTGAGGAGCAGGTAAAAAGATGGAAATAGTCTCAGAATAATAAAACCTACAGCAGTGGTATTTGCATTTAAGATAGTGGCAGTTACGTTTAGAGATGTCATTTAAATTCTTAAAGAAAATAATAATTCAGATATACGTTTGACAGAATTGTTAAATGAGAGAACATTTACAATGTAAAAGAAAGTAAATATTAGAATGTTGCAACTCCAGTTAATGCTTTCTTATATATTACAGTATGAATTTATGAACCAAATATTACTCTTGATGATTTTGAAAAGCCAATAAGACTTAATCAGGTGGAAAGCATGGGAAAACAGAGCTACAGTATTACCATAATCCACACAATTATGATTTCATTTTATATACGATATTTATTGTGTATAATACACTAATACACAATTATTTCATTTTATCCTTTTCATAGTCTGTAAATGTAAAATTAATTTAAAAAATTTTGGTTGTTTAGATAAACTTTCACTGTTTGACACCATAACATATTGAATGAGAGCGTAGTGATAATGACAATTTATTTTACTGTAATTTAAGTTGAATTAATTGAACATTTATGCATATTATTCCAGGTTGCTTCAATAAGACAGCATCTTGCATCCATATATGAGAAAGAAGAAGATTGGAGAAATGCAGCCCAAGTGTTGGTGGGAATTCCTTTGGAAACAGGACAAAAGTATAGTAAATAGTGGATATTGAATGGATAAATAGAATTGTTCTTCTTTTTATGTCCTAGTGGAGAAAACATACTAAATGGTGACTTTAATAAGTAAATTTTGTAATATGTAAAAGGCTGTAAATGTTATAGAGAAAATGAATAATTGGGCTAAGTGAGAGGCAGGTACTATCATTAAATAGAGTAGTTACAATGGTCCCATTGCTCTAGTGTCATTTTTAATAGACTTAAGGAGATAAGGAAGTATTCATATGGCTTTCTGAGGGAAAAGTATCAAAGGTAGAGAGGATTTCTAATGTAGACACCCTGAGATGGGAATATACCTGCTGTATTTGAAGGAGAGCAAGGTATTAAAAGTATGTGGGATGGAATTTGCAAAGGGAAGAGAGGAAGGAAATAAAATAGAGGAAGAATGAGGACCTACTCATAATAGGCCATTGTAAAGACTTTGGTTTTTCTCTTAGAAAAATAAGGGAAAGAGAGAACTTTTTTTTTTTTTAACGAAAATGTGACATGATCTAATATTTTAAAGAATCACTCTGAATGCTGAATTAACTGCAGGAATCGGTAGGTAAGCATTCAGCTGCTAATTTAAACAGTGGTGGTTGGAACCCAGCACCAGCTCCATGGGAGAAAGATATGATGGTCTCCTTCTGCACAGATGCATAGCCTTGTATGAATGGACTGTACAAACCCCAGCCTAATGGTCCTGAGATCAGCAGAATTAGGTGATTCGTAGTTACCCTTGCTAATGGCTCTAAAGGGACCAAAATAGGAGGATCTAGATAGAATGTGGAAAAATGTGGAACAAAACAAAAAGACTAGGCTTACAGGCCTAGGAGAAACTGGTGGAACCCTGAAACTCTGACCCTAGTGAGGTAAATAGGGAGTTCTGGTGACCTCCTGGTTATATAGTTGCATTGCTAATTCAGAAAATCCACTGGAGGATCAGCTGTAAATTGGTCCTGAGAAGACAATGAGTGAGACGAGGTGAATAATAATACAAGAGAGGTTTGTATTCCTTAGCATAACCAACCATATAAGAGCAAAGGACAGCATTAATTAAGAAGAAATGGAAATGATAAGCAAAGGAAGGAAGTGAGAGGAGTGCTATTACACTTGTGGATTGCAGTCAGTGTCAAGAATCAAAATTATGAATTGTTGAATGGAAAATGAAATTAATTGGATATTTTTCTGTAGCAGAGTTCATTACATGATGTAAAAGAATAGATTATCTTTAACTGGAGTTAGGATTTTTTTTTTTAATTTGTTAATTGCTTTATAATCACAATAAATTGGTACAGGAGAAGGCCCTGTACAGAGCAAAGGTTCTAAGATAGAGGTGTTCCTTTAGCAAGGCTGAAGATTTCAGTCTCTAAGGTATTTGGAATTTGGGCTTCAGTCTTTGTCTTTGGATGGATCGCTGGGTGTGTTGGCTCAGCCCATGCTTTAACCAGATTTGAAGAGAAGAGTGGCTACTTGGCCCAGGTACAAGTAGACGAAGTGCTTCGTTTCATGTATCACATGACTACCAAATTTTCTCCCCATGATGTGGTACGAGGTGGGGCTGTACTTCTTGTCATTCTCCTCCTTGATATGGGCCACGATATCCTTACCTGTGTTGTAGTTCTCCAGTGCCTGGGTCACGCACTCCGCTGAGTCCTGCTGCATCATGTCTGCATTTTTGATCCCTACTTTTTGGTTGCACATGGTTATTGCAGAGTAGGGACTAGCATATTACTGCTGCTCCCAAAGCCGTGGCCTATCTTGGAGTTAGGATTTTACTCAATAATTAAAACAGCAAGAAAAGTGGATTAGAAATGAGTGCAAGTGCAAGGCAGTAGTTGTACCTGACCATAAGACTTCAATGAGACAAGGATGGAAATGAAGGGGAAGGAGACAGAGAATAATGGGATCATTATTGGTTCAGATTCATAGTAGTAGTTCACAGGGTTATTTGGGTGAAGGCACGTACAGAAAAGGACGTAAACGGAAGTTAGAAAAGATTAAGTTCAAGATTTGTAACTATTTTTCAACTAGTCTTTTTGATATGAACCTGGTTTAGAATGGCCAATACCAATTAGTTTCAAATCACTCATGCTGAAGCAGTCAATTGTTATATGTTCTGCTTTACTTTGAAAACATCAAGTTTTCTTAGGTTCATACTTGGTGTATTCCATGGCCAGTTATTAATGGTTGTGTGTACCTGTTTCTCTTCATTTAGAGTCTCACTGTATCAGCAAATGCAGGTCCTTTATTGAGAGAAGGCTTTAATTCATTCACATCATTATGATGGACTACTTTGAGGAGGTAGCCCTTCCTCAATTGCGTTTTGAGTACATTCCAATCTGAGATCTCGTCTTCTGGCAGTATATTGAACAGGTGTTCCATTGATTTGATTTAGAGGGTTTTTGAAGGCTGTTCTTTCCTGAGTGGATGACCAGTTCTCCTTAGTCTGTTTAGTTTGGAAGCTTTACTGAAACCACCATTGGTGACCCTGATGATACTTAAAATGCTAGTGGTATAGCTTCCAACATCACAGCAACCTGCAAACTAACACAGTGGGGCAAAATGACAGAAGAGTGGTGGTTTGAAACTTAACTATGTCATCAGTAAGTGATGGGAAGGTGTATAATTACACCACATGGAGATAATAGTTATTATTATATTGAGATACATATGTCTATATCTAACTATATATTTTAATGGTATCTTAATCAGTTACTGTTGAGTCACTTCTAACTCATAGTAGATGTGTGATGGTTTACATACCATTTTATTCCTTTTTTTAGCAAAAATACACAATGACTATTATTCCATGGAACTCTTGAATGGTGTAAACAATTAAGCATTTGGCTTGTAATCAAAACGTTGGCACTTTAAAACCACCCAGAAGAAAAATCTGTCCATCTCCTTCCAAAAGGTGGCAGTGACTGAGTAACCTATGGAGCACGGTTCTCTGACACACATGAGTCACCGTGAGGCAGAATGAATGCAGTGGCAGCTGGTTTACACTCAATTTTAAACCTCATTGCATTAATTATAAATAGCTGCATACTTTTTTAGTGTGGATAATTAATCTCAAACCTACTGCTGTTGAGTCATTTCTGACTCACAGTAACCTGGTTGGACAGAGTAGAACTGCCCTCCAGGTGTCCAAGGCGATAAATCTTGGTAGAAGCAGACGGCCTCATCTTTCTTCTGCAGAGCAGCTAGTGGGGTTTAGCCTTTTAATTAGCTACTGAATGCTTTACACAGCTCCACCAGGGCTACTGTGCTTTAGATAACTTCATAGTATACCATCAAGGAACTCTTAGGTACACAATGATTAGTAATAGGCCAACTGAAAATTGATGACTCTCCCAGCTGTCCCATGGGGGAAAAGACTGGTCGATCTGGTCCTATAAATATTGTAGCTTAGAAAACCCTATGGGATAGTTCTCTTCTGTTGTAAACGCTTCCTATGAGTCCTGTTATATAGGGTCACTAGGTAGCTCTGGTGGCCTAGTGGTAAGAAGCTACTCTGAAATCTGAAGGAACATGGTTTGAATCCACCAACTACTCCACAGGAGAATTATGGGCAGTCTTCTTCTGTGTGATTAACTGCCTCTGAAAACTCACTGGAGGGTCAGTAGTGGGTCGATTCTGACTCAGTGGTACACAACATGAGTCAGAATTGACTCAGTGACACATTGTATCAACATAGGCCATACTTTAATTGATAAGCTAAATGCTCATAATGAGGAATTTCTACATTTTCTATTAGAGATATTACAAATGAATATACCTGTGTGATTTTTTTTTAATTTTTTAGGATTTTTTTTTTAATTTTTTAGGATTTAATTTTAGAGGTTATTTCTATATACATTTTAAAGAGTACAAATGATATTTGGAGAACATACTACTAATTTATTCTCCAGGGAAGTTAGTATGTGATATGTTACTGAACAGGGTGTTTTTTTTCTTTTATGATATTTGATTTGTGAAAGACCTTATCTGAGGAATAGAAATCATGTTAACAAAATTATAAAAGTTAAATAAAACTTGTTTTAGGAATATTTTTTGTTTTTCATAATGCCTTAAAAAACCACAAAGACTTTTTCTTGATAAAATATGTAATAATTTTGTGTTTTTTTGGTTGTACCTCAGACAGTACAATGTAGATTATAAACTGGAGACTTATCTGAAGATTGCTAGGTTGTATCTGGAGGATGATGATCCAGTCCAGGCAGAAGCTTATATAA
>NW_006399792.1:8520313-8522284 GCF_000299155.1 Elephantulus edwardii | reverse complement strand
CTTGGGAGGGTGGAGGGACAGCGCAGGAGGGGAAGGCCCTCTATGAGGTGGATTGATTCAGTGACTGGGATAATCGGGATGGGATTGTCAGAGACAGTGTGATTGGCACAGGACAGAGCAGAGTTTAGGGCTGTTGTACATAGGGTCGCTATGACTCGCAAGCGACTTGACGGCACATGACAACAACAGCAACAACTTCTCTAGCACTACGTATCAAAGGCATTAATTCCCCTTCTGTCATCGCTAGTTATTGTCCAGCTTTCCGATCGAGGCATAGCAAGTAATTCCAAAGACTATGGCCTGGATCTGGTATACCTTTGTCTCCAGACTGACATCGTTGCGTTAGACACATTAATATTAAAGTGGTCTTGTCTTACTGAAGACAATGGAAAAAATGGCTGGATCTGGCCAGAAATTCAAGCTGGATTCAGAAGACTGTGGAAGGAGGAATATTGTTACTGGAGTCAGATCTAGAATGAAAGAAAAGTATACCAAGATGTTTACCTGCAGAGGCATTCAAGAGAGCTCTAGTTGCCTAATGGTAAGAAATTGTGTTGTGATCCTAATGACTAGTGGTTCAGATCTGTCAGCTCCTTTGTGGGAGAAAGATGGTCAGTCTTCTTCTATATGTTTAATGGTCTATGAAAACCTGCTGAAGCATCAGTTTTTAGTTGGTTTTGACTCAATGGTGCATAACATCAACATCATTAAGATGAATAAGAATTCCAAGAACACTGAATTGTGCTAATGTACTTAGACAAAGAAGCTGTCATTTGGACATAACAGAGAAGTACTTCATGTTTTAAAAATCAGTAAAGGAGTATGTCCGTTTTTTATCATTTCAAAATATGAATTTAGCCTGTGTGCTTGTCACATAATCAGAGCTGGGCTAAATGAAGAGGAACAAGGTCAGGGTTGGAGGAAAGCTCATGTAAAATCTGTGATCTGCACTTGACACACTCTTGCTTGCAAAGGTGACCTGAAACATTTACTTATTTAGCTTAAAGATTATGTAGTCTTTAGTATTGATTACATCTCAGCATAAAGAAAACAAAAAGCCTTTATACCTGGATCAGTGAACAACAACATCGTAAAGATTGGAACTGCCAAGCATTTAATTTTGCTTGAATCCACAGTTAACTTCCGTGGAAGCAGCAGTCAAGAAATCAGGACATATTGTACTGGGCAATAGGTTGCAAAGGAACCTTTTCAAATGTTAATGTGGAAAGATGTCACTTATGGATTAAGGTACAGTGACTTAAGCTGTGGTATTTCTGATTCCTCCGAAAGTACACCTAAGTTGGACACCAAGTAATGGAAAACTGAAGAATTGATGTTTTAAGTTTGTGATATTGTTGAAGACTAGTGAACTTCCAAAAGAGCAAACAAATCTGTTTTTGGAGAAGTGCAACTAAAGTGCTCTTTAAAAGTGGGGATGGTTACTTTGTCTCACACATTATAAGGAGAGGCCAGTCCCTAGAGAAAGGCAGCATAGTAGAGTAGAGTTTAGGTGAAAAAGAGGACCACCCCCACAGGAGGTGAAATGAACAGAGTGGCTGCAATAATGAATTCAGTTAAGCACAGCAGAAGATTACATAGGATTTGGTAGTGAGTTTTTTTTTTAATCTTCTAAGTAAATGTATTGTGTCAATTTGATGACATCTAAGAAAAACAATTGTTGCCAGGAGCATTCATGCATTGTATGTTGCAAAATGGTGATTTACAAATCTTATTGTTCTTAATAATTTTCTTCTTTTTGGTCCTTTACTATTTTTCTTAGTATTGCTATGCAATTTCTACTTGCTCATTTTTCTGCATGTTTGGAGATGAAGGTGCGCCTGATACAGGCCATGGTCTTTGCAATCACTTGTTATGCATCAGAGAGCTGGACAATGACTAGGGAGGACAGAAGGAGAATTGACGCCTTTGAGCTGTGGTGCTGGAGAAGAGTATTGAATGTACCATGGACTG
>NW_006399792.1:8519018-8520029 GCF_000299155.1 Elephantulus edwardii | reverse complement strand
CAATGCGATTGGCACAGGATAGAGCAGGGTTTAGGGCTGTTGTACATAGGGTCACTATGAGTTGCAAATGACTCGATGGCACATAACAACAACAACATAGTATTTACAGGAACAAAGTACACATTCCAGAGGTATATGTTGTTATGTGCTGTCGAGTTGCCTGAGACATAAAGCAACTTTGAATCCTGACCCAGTCTCACTAATCTGACACACCAACACTATTGCCCCAGCCACTATATCAATCTATCTCATCCTGGATCTTCCTCTTCTGCACTGTCCCTCCATCCTTCTGAGCATGATATCTTTCTGCAAGAATCAGTTGGTCCTGGCTACATGTCCAGCGTATCTGAGACAGAGCTCCCAAATCCTAGTGGTTTCACTCTCTCCAACACAGACCAGTTTATTTTCTTGGCAGTCTTTTAAGACTTCTCCAGAACCACAATTTGAAGGCATCACTTCTTTCTGTCATCCTTAGTCATTGTCTAGTAAGTAATTGTGAAGACCATGGCCTGGATTAGGCACATCTTAGTCTCTAGAGCGACATCATTGCTTTTTAGTACTCAGGAGAGGTCCCTCCCAGCAGATTTTCCCAATGCTAGCTTGGTGAATTTTCAAGAGCTAGATTTCTCCATTAAATGCAGAACAAACCCCAAAATACTGCCTATACTCCAAAACCTTCCTCATGCTGCTTCTGATCTCTAGCCCCATTCCTTCTTTCCCTAAGAATAATCTCTAGTATAAGCATAGATGCATTTTGCATCCTTCATGACTTATTATAAATGAAATTTTATAATGTATATTCTTTTCTTTTGATTAACTTTATATTGCTAGAATTTTTTCATATTGTGGATTGTGATGATTTCTTTATTTTCAGTGCTAGATGGTATTCTATTTTGTGATTATATCCCAATTCATTCTCCTACTTTTGGACATTTTCATTTTCTTTTGAAAAATGTATAAATTTTATTATTAGGTTCTTTTTATTGAAAAAATTTTAACATTTCAGTGATA
>NW_006399792.1:8484029-8518918 GCF_000299155.1 Elephantulus edwardii | reverse complement strand
ACTAATTATGATTGACAAATGTAGTTAATTATAGTATCCTATAAAAATGTATGTCACTTTTCCTTTCACCTTATCTAGTCATTAATTTTCATTCCCTTCTTCATCACTTCTCATCTCTGGTATCCACCTATGGTGATTCTACTTGTGTGTAAGCCTTTCCTTAGCTTTTTTTAATAGTCTTATAATAGTTCTTAGCTTTTCATAATAGTCTTACACCATATTAATCTTTTTTTTTACTTATTTTGCTTAGCATAATGTCTTCTTGATATATTAGTTTTATGCATTGTTTCTTGAATTGTTTTTTTAGTGTTGCATACACAATAGTACATTCACAGTACTCCATTATGTAAATGTATTGTATTTTCATTAGCCATTCATCTGTTAATACATACTTGGGTTGTTTCCATCTCTTTGCTATTGTAAATAATGCTGCAGTGAGCATGGGTGTGCATATATCTGTGTTACAGGTCTTATTTCTTTGGGATATATACCTAATAGTGGAATTGCTGGATCAAATAATTCTATCTTTGGCTTTATATGGAAGCACAAAATGGCTTTCCATAGTGATTGCACTGTGTACATTCTTGATAGCAGTATATGCAAGTTCAATCTCTTCATACCCTCTCCAGCATTTGGTGTGTGCTCTTTTGTTGGATTTTACTGTTGTTGCTGGTGTGAGATGGTATCTCATTGTTTTGTATCTAATAGCTAGTGATCTGGAGCACTTGATGTGCTTGTTGACCATCTGAATATTGTCTTTGATGAAGTATCTGTTCTTGTTCACTGACCATTTTGTAATTTGTTTTTTCTTGTTGAGTTTTCTGCAAGTCCTTCATCAGATATGTCATTGCCAAATATTTTTCCCTAGCCTGTAAACTCTCAGTTTACTCTTTTGGAGAAGTCTTCTGAAGCACATAATGATTTAAGAGGTTTAAGATTTTTTTAAGAAGTCCTTGTTGCCTAGAGTTTCTACTATTAATCAGTTTCAGTTCTTTTTGTAGGCCATATTTATGCTATAGGTTAGGGCTTCTAAACATATTTTCTTTAATGATCTTTATAGTTTAGGTTTTTACATTAACACCTTTGGTACATCTTGAGCTAGATTTTTTTATATGGTGAGAGGAATTAATATTATTTCCATTTTCTGCAATAAGGTATTTTTTAAAATTTTCTACAAGTTTATTTATGAAGTTTGGATACAAATTTGAGCAAATTCTTTTAATTTCCCTCACTCCCACCCCCATCAAATTGATGATTATTTCCTCCTCCCCCTGCACATCCACATCCCTCTGCTTCCAGCTTCTCCCACTCCTCCTGGCTCTTTATACTTATTCTACAATAAGGCGTTTATACAATATTTATCCTTGTGGGACTGAATTCACTCAGCCTAATGCTCTCCAGTCCCTCCCAAGTTAGGTAATAATTTACAAAATCATTGCTCCTGCATTCTGCTTAGTACTCCATTGTGTGAATGTACTATAATTTCTCAGTCCATTCGTTTGTGATTGGGCATTTGGGCAGTTTTCACTTTCTTGCAATGATGAATAATGCTGCTGTGAACATTGGTGTACAAATTTCTGTTTGTGCCTTAGTTCTCATATTCTCAGAGTATATTCCAAGTAGTGGAATAATTGGGTCATATGTAATTTCTATTTTGCCAGCATCATTTGTTAAAGAGGCTGTCTTTTTTCCTACTTAATAGATTTCAACCCTTTGTCAAATATCAGTTGTCTAGAGTTGGATGGCTTTATTTCTAAGTAGGGCAGTCAGTCTCTTACTAGCTACTAATAATAGTACTGTTTTGAAATTTTTGCTTATTTAATGTAATTTTAAAATTCAGTCTGTTACAATATGTTTAAGTTGTTATTCTTGTTAATATTGACAGTGTTTTAAATCTCAACAGGTCATATTTTAGCTTGGTCCCATTAGTTTAAGAATATTGCCCTCTGTTGTAACATAAAAAATATGTTTTAGGCTTATCTTATTTTTTCCCTTCCCCAAACTTGAAATCAGTGGTTTTTGAAAAATTCATTCATTCTTTTTTAATGGAGAAATGCTCTGGACCCTAAGTATGCTTATTGCTACTAAGTGTCATTGCTTTTAGATTCTTCCCAGCATACATATTTTATTTATATATATGAAAGAAAAATATTAATCGTCATTTGAGTTTAAAAAAGATGAGCTGTAATTTGCTGTCATTTAATGGTTATTTAAAGTATAAATTGGTTCGCTCTGAGAAATATTTTTCATCTTTTATAACTTTATATGATTATCAAAGTAATATAATCTTTATAGATTAGCATGAAGAAGAAAATAAAAATCATCTGTAATTCTAATGAATAACATTTTGGTATGGATCCTAGTCATCTCATGCAAATGTTTATTTTAGTGTATCGAAAAAAATGATGTCCTGCAGTAGGTTGTAGGTTGTCTTCATTTAAGAAAAAATGTCAGACTTTCTGATGCTCATTTATTTCTTTTAGGACAGCAGCGTTCTCGAATGCTTGCTACTCTTTTTAAAGATGAAAGGTGCCAGCAACTTGCTGCTTATGGGATCCTAGAGAAAATGTACCTAGATAGGATCATCAGAGGAAATCAACTTCAGGAATTTGCTGCCATGCTGATGCCTCACCAAAAAGCTACTACAGCAGATGGTAATGATCATGCGTTATAATTGGGTGGGTTCACTATGAATCAGAACAGATTTGATGGCATTGGTGAAATACTTAGATACAGACTAGTGAAACACATACTACATTTGACACATCTAAATGTCTTTCTGTAGTGTTTTTATGTAAGGTTTGCTAATGTTTGGGTTGAAAAAAGAAAAATAAAGGTGGATTTAGAGAATAGAGTATAAAAAATAGCCCTATTTTAAAGCATCTTGGCATAATGAAGTTTTTAAAAACTGTAAGGCAGAAAAGTTATATGCTATGCCAAATAGTGCTTTCTTCAAACATTCAAATCTTTTAGTAAATAAACTTAAGCATCAAGTTATAACAAAACAGTGTTAAGGAATTGAGCTGCCAACCCAGAGGTCTGCAGTTTGAATTCAACTACTCCATAGGAGAAAGAGGAACATTCCCCAGTGTGATTTACTGCCTCAGAAAACCTGCATGGAGGTTCACCTGGGGGTCAGTTTTGACTTAGTAACAACTTTAGATAGAGCAAAAAATTGTCACAGTTTTTCAGTTTGGATAACTTTGTGGAAGTCAGAGTGCCTTTTCCAGGAAGGAAGTTTTTAGTGCCTAGTCTATACCACTGATTGTACTTGTGTTGATTTATATATTGTCTACAAAGATTTTAAAGCAGCTTCTAACACATGGTAATAGAAATATAGCTGAAGTCATTTAGAAACATGGAAATGGTAAAGATAAACATGAAGTGTGATAGACTCACTGTCATTGTATAGCTAAGATAATTTGGTTGTAAAGAGTCATTTATGTAGGTTTCAGAAGGATTTATGGGTCACTCCTGCTATCCTAAGTTAATCTAGATTCCTAAAGGGATGAAATAGACTCTCTGAAATTTTTTATTGACTCTTGAGAAGCAATCTAGTTGATAAGTCCGGGGTTCATCTATGTTGTAGGATTTATAGATATAACATTTCTTTTTATTGTTAAGCAGTATTTCATTCTATACATACATTACATTTTATTTACTCACTCAACAGCTAATTGGCATTTAACTTTTTCCACTGTTTGGTTACTATGAATAATGTTACTTATAATTTTTGCTCAAATTTATATGAAAGTGTAGATACATATTTTCATTTTTTTTCTTGGATATATAACTCAGTGAAATATCTGGGTCACATGTTAAATTCTGTACTTAAACTTTTAAAAAAGATGTAATTTATTTGATACTGTTGAGAACATACACAATAAAATTTATACCAGTTCAAGTTTCTACAAGTAGACTTCATTGGCTTTGATGATATTTTTTGAGTTGTGCAACCATTCTTCACCTCCTTTTCTGAGTTTTCCTCTGCTACTAACACAAGTTCAAGTTCCTCCTGAGGTTCTTTTCTAATCTTTTGTGTTGCTGTTTGCACTTTGACCTCATATACATAGATTCTGAAAACATAATTCCCAAGGCAGACACATTCTTTACTGATTAATTGAAATTATTTGGTTTTAAGATTTATTTGGATTTAACTTTTGGATAAGGTGTAAGAATATCTTAAGGTAATATTCTATGTCTAACCTTTTTTTTTTTTAAATTTTAATGAAAGTTTACAGTGACTTTGGATTTCCATTCATTCATTGTTGCACACTTTCCTCCCTGCCCGCCTCTCCCCCGCAGTTTACTTTTCTCTTTGAAAAGTAAAAAAACATTAAAGAGTATGTTACAGGAATTAGCAATAAAAGTTTCAGTGACTTAAAAAAATAATTCTTTCATTTTTATACTATTCCCCCTCCCCCCGCCTCCAGTCCACTCCACTATTCAGCTTTCATTCTGGACTCTTGTCATGACAGTATTTATAATTTTTTAAGAAACAACCACACTTTTTTCAGTGACTTTACGATTTTATAATGCCATTAAGTAACAGATAAAGGTACCAGTTTTCCACACCCTCACCATTTTTTTAAATAATAGTTACCTAAATGAGTATAAATTGGTGGTATTCCATCGTAGTTTTTTGGTTTTGTTTTTTTTTAATTGTTGCTGTTGTGTACTGTCAAATTGGATCAACTGGCACAGGAGGAGACTATCCTTCCTTCAGCGGAGCATCTGGTGTATTAGAACACTGTGCCTCTGGGAATGCAGTGCAGCTTCTTGTCACTAGGCCACCGGAGCTTCCTCCATTATGGTTTTGAGTTGCATTTTCTTAATGGCTAATGATATTGAGCACCTTTTCATATGCTCATATGTTTTTTGACCACTTATATATCTTTTTTTCCCATACACAGTTAAGAGTTTGCTTCTTGGTTCTTGCCTGCCTTGCTAGTTTAAGCTAGCTTGAACTGACTTGTGAAGGTAATTGTTATAAGGTGTATTGCCTCTGTCTAGAGTGTGGGTTTGGTTGTATATCTTCTTGATGCCCTATTTATTTGATCTTTTGCTGATTTTTAAGTTGAACTATTTCTTTTTATTATTGAGTTGTAATATTTCTTTATATATTCTAGATTGTTGTTGTTAGATGCTACCGGTCAGTATCCACTGATAACAACTATATGCACACCAGAACATTACCTCTTCTTTAACATCCTTATAATTGCACTGCTTGAGTCCATTATTGTGACAGCTATGCCATTACATCTAGCTGAGGGTCTTATTCTGTTTTATTGATCCTTTGCTTTACCAATTATGATGTCCTTCTCCATAGATGGTCCTTCTTGAGAAAATGTCCAAAAGTACACAAGGTGAAGTCTCTCCGTCCTCGTTTTTAAGGGAACACTCTGGGTGTACTTCTTTCAAGAAAGATTTGTTCACTCTCTGGCAGTCCATGGATTATTCAGCATTCTTCCCCAGGACCAGGGTATAAAAGGCATCAATTATCTTTTGGTCTTCCTTACTCATAGTCCATCTCTTGCATGCATATGAGGCAAATGAAATCATTATTTTCCCACATTATTATAGTATCATAATAGATACTGTTTAGATGTAAGATTTTTTTCTTCAAATAATTGCAACATTTTTTTCTCTCATCTTTCCACTGCCATCTAAATATACAATCAACATTGTATATTTAGTACCTGGGTAAATTGCTAAACTGTTACTGAGATATGTGGTTGGAGAAGAAAAGTCAAAGATTACATTTAAACATGCTGAATGTGAGATATATCTGAAACTTTCAGTGGAGATGTTGTTTAGATCGTTGGATGTGTGAATCTGAGGTCAGAAGAGAGATTTGAATTTAGAGATAAATTCAGGGCATTTATCAGGATTTTAGTGGTGTTAAGGTAATCCAGAAGGAAAAACTTCCGTAAAATAGAGGGTCAGCAAAAATGAGGACAGCAGTGGCCTAACCATAAACACAGACTATGAAGATGGCGCAGGATTGAGCAGCGTTTCATTCTGTTAGATGAGTCTGACCCAATTTGGTGACACCTAACAACAAGAGGGAAAAAAAATATGGGCAACAAAATCCAGAAACTCTAAGAACGTGGAGAAACAATGAAAGTTATACACGTGTTCAGGTCTTTCATTCATAGGGTCGCTGTAAGTCATCTGCAACCCGATGACACTTAACAACAACAACAATTAAGAGCAAGTAGGAGGAACCAGTGAAGGGGACTGAAAATTGCCACAGGTAACATGGTAGTTAGGGACCAAGCGAAAAGCAAGGGTGCTGTAAGATGGAGAGTTCTCAGCATTGTTGAATGCTCTGGAAAACACAGTAGTTCCTTTGATGCCTATGAATGTATCTTATCTCCAGTACCTTCCCTTGAACCTATTGATAAGCCTTCCCACTTCAGGGATAATGAGATGTCAGTGATAAGTTATTTTCCTCTTTGAAATCCCATTGCCTGACACATTAGGAGAATTTCAGTCTGTTTGTTAACTGATGATTGCTGCTTTAGCTTTATTGGAGGTTTTGGGTTTTATTCTTTCCCTTAAAATACGTAGTAAACACAAGAAAAAAAATGAAAGAGAATAATTTTTATAGATTTAGGGAGCTCAGGTGACCTAGTTGTGTTGCCAGCCTAAAGGTAGAGAATTAAAATTTACCAGGTGCTTGGCGAGAGATGGGTAGAGCAATCTGCTCTTTGCCTCTGAAAACCTTCTAGAGGGTCAGCTCTGAGCTGCTTCTGACTGGACAACAAATAACAACAATATTATATAATGTAATTTTTAGCCTGTAGCATGTATTCAGGGCCTATCTAACGTGCTAAAGAGCAAGGATTTCAGTTTTAAAGATAAGATGTACCTGATCCAAGCCATGATATTTTCAGTTGCTTCATATGCATCTAAGTTGGGACAGTGAATAAGGAAGACCGAAGAAGAATCAGTGCCTTTGGATTGTGGTGTTGGTTAAGAGAATTACATATCACACTTGGAGTACAAAAAGACCAAACAAATCTGCCATGTAGGAAGTGAAACCAGGTGTTCCTTATAGACAAGGATGGTGAAATTCATCTCACATAATTTGGAAATTCAGATCTTTCAGTGGCTTCACAGGAGAAAGATAGGTAATATCCTCCTGTAAAGGTTTAGAGCCTTGAAATCTAGTTCAGGGTAGCTGTTCATAGGAACCAACTTGTGGCAGTGGGTTTTGTATAGGCCAAAAATTTCTCAGGAAAATAAAGATGCATCTTATTAGAGAGTAAAAAAGAGTTTCAAACTTATAATCATGTGACATTTATTTAAGGTTCCAGCATCTTGGATAGAGCGGTTATTGAACACAATTTGTTGTCTGCAAGCAAGTTATATAACAATATTACCTTTGAAGAACTTGGAGCCCTTTTAGAGATACCTGCAGCTAAGGTATTTTCTTATCTTGACATGTAAAAATGAATTTAAGAAACTAAGCAATTGAAGTAGTGAGAAAATTAAAAGTATGTTTGGTAAATGTTGGAAACTATAGTAAAACATATACACATAGCCTCACATAAATGGAAGGAAATTATTTAAGTACTGTAATAGATTTATATTAACATTTTTGGTTTTTAAGTTAGATTATATAATGACATGACCTTGAATGGAGTTCTTAAATTATTCCAGATTAAGGAACACAATATTTTAGGACATTTACTTTATAGAGGTTGCCAATTAAGATTCTAAAAAATGCCTTACTTGGTTTTCATACTGTATATTGCCTTGAATTTAAATATTTTCTTTCTTTGAGAGTTGGGTAATACTCCAGGCTATTAGGACTTAATTTAGAATAGTGACTAATGACTTACAAGAGAATTTAATTTCATTCTTAGTCATGATAAGTATTTGGTTGACTGTGTATAAATTCCAGCAAAGTAGTAATAGTATTTGAAAAACATTTTAGATATAGTTCACAAAACATTCTTTAAATGTTAAATAATACTAAAGATAAATAATCAGTCTTACTTGGCTTACTATGTAGTTGTGGACCCCATTTTTTCTGGTAGTGAGATATGAATTAAGATTATTTTTTTTATCATAACTCTTTTAATTGTACACATTCAAGACAAGATGAAAGAAATTAACAGTTAGGCAAGAGTGTAAATTATCACTAAAAGAAACTTTCTTCTTAACTTTTGAGAAAACCTTCCCATGCTGAGACTAAACTTTGTTTACTAAACTCTGAATTATCAACACAGTCTTTGCAAGATTTATTTGGGATTGACTGTAAAGGTGATCAGAATTAATAAAAATAACAAGTAAAAATCTAGTTTGCTTTTGCATATTACACTTGAAATCTGTCTTTAGATGATAGGTTGCTTGCTTGCTTCCCTTTAAGTGTCACTTCAAAATCTCTTGATTTTTTTTTTTTAAAAAAGTATACTTGAACATCTGTGTCTCATTGAAAATTTTTCTTAAAAAATTTTGTTTCCTTAAAGAGTTTTTTGAGTGGTAAACACTGAGAAACTGAAGTGAAAGAAAATAAGAATAAACAGTTTTTTCTTCTTCTTTAGGGTAGAGCTATATAAATCCCAAAGAGGAAAGTTTTGAAAAGAGCATAGAATATTATTTAAAGGACACACTCAGTTCTTGTCCAGCTCAAATCTCTCAAGCAAAACAGATTCCAAGTAGCTTAAAATGCTAGGCTGTTTTATATGCTGCAGTTAAAAGTGATTAAATTACTAGAAATGGTCATTAAAAAAATACTAGGCTGTACTCAGAGCAGTGAATAGCATAGGTAGATGTAAAGACTTGTGGTAAATGGTAGGGAAAAAAAACTGACTTCCTTGTGTTGAGTTGATCCTCACTTTTAGCAACCCTCTATTGGTTTCTGACACTATAAATCTTAATGAGAGGAGATGCTCATCTTTATCCCTTGGAACCATGGGTAAATTTGAACAGTTGGAAATAGTTTGGGTTGGCAGGGCAACTCATGACCATACTATCAGAGCACCCTGTATGGCTGGCTGAAGAACCCTAAGTAAAACTCAGTGATGGGGCTAAACCCAGAATTTTAAAATCTCTTTTACTGGCTATAATCATTAAATGTTAAAGATTCTTAGCTTTTCTGTTTGTTTTATTTTAAAGGCAGAAAAAATAGCATCTCAAATGATAACAGAAGGACGTATGAATGGATTTATTGATCAAATTGATGGAATAGTTCATTTTGAAAGTAAGAGTTTTTGTTTTTTCTTGTCATAATGAAATGGTAGTTAACTGTTGCATATTTACTACTAAAACATATTAAATAAAACTTCCCTTGATTTAGAATATTTCTCCTAAGATGAATTTTTTCCCCAAAGAAATAATTTAAAATACTTTTAAAGGCATTGTGTGGATAAATCTACTTATTGCAGCCTTGTCTAAGCTAAGGAAAAATTTGAAATAGGAATTGTTATATAAATTTTTTATAAGATATTTATTGATTCCATATCATGTGTCAGGCATATAGAAATGATAGATGCTGTTCTTGTTTCTTAGCAGCTCATTAAGCTAATGGAGACACACAGGTAAATAGATCCCTTGACTTTCTCATTGTGTAATAATACCTCAGTCTTTATTTCCACTTAAGTTAGATGGCCTAGCTCACTGTTCCCAGAGTCATCCCCCCATATGTCAAATTTTAATTTTAAATACTTTGCTCTGAGCACAGTCTCTCTCGGACCTGGATTCTATGGTCCATTATTTCAATTTCCTTTTTACAGCAACCCTCAGACGCTCACTTATTGATACTGTTTCTGTAACACTCTCACTCTATATGAAGTCCTCCATCTTTTCCATGCTTCAACCTGGATAGCTAGCTACTGTTTCTTAAGAAGAGTCAGAGCACCAGACATAATAATATGCCACTGAGACGAGGTTTCTCCACTGGAAATTGTTCCAGTGAGGGATCCTTGCCTTCTGCTGACCAAGAGTGTCCAAGAGAGACTCATTGAGCAAACTGTTACTGAGGCAGCTTGAGAGGCAGAGGTAACTCTTGAGAGGAAGAAGAGAGGGACATGCGACACTAGCCTGTCTCCCAAACAGAAAGGTTTTGGACTTATAAAAGATTCGAGGCAGGAAAGGAACATGATGTTTATTCATTATTGAATTGTGGATGGATGAGGGAAAAGTAAGATAATGGAAATAGGGGTGTTTATATGATATGTAAAATAGATCCGATTGTAAAAGTTTTGGGATTGGTTGATATGATGTACTCTGGAATATTATGCTTGCAGAACTTTCTGTGGTACTGGTTGGACTCCTGCTGAGAGGACTCATTCTTTCTTGACCCTCATGGAAAGTCACAGATCAGTTACCGTATGAGGCATCGCACATGTTTAGGAGACTGGCTCCTCAGGCTGGTGTGGTTCTAATAGGGAACTCGCTGCCATCAAGTTGATTGTGACCCGACGCAGCCGTCCATCGTGTTTCCAGGCTGTTAATGTTAATGGGAGGAGACTGCATATCTTTCTTTGAGGAGCAGCTTGTGGATTCAAACAACTTGAGTATTTGTGGCCTTATTATTAACAACACTGCTCTATGGACTATGAGTCACCAGACCTCCTTATGGGATAGTGGTGGTAGGAGGTATTGTGTGCTGTCAAGTTGGAATAAATCCATAGCTGCCCCTTCAGTGGGCTTTCATAGGCAGTTAATTACAGAGGAGGAAATTGCTCATCCTTCTCCCATGGAGCAGCTGGTGGATTCAAAGCTCATGCTTGGTTGAACATAAGTCTGGAAGTAGGGCTGGTTTGTATTCTGCACTGTGGATTTTATCTTCTTTAATCTTTAAACACAGAAGTGTGTCCCATTGTTTGGTTTAAGGTCACAAAGAAGCAAGGAGCAGGAAGCATAGTAATTAATAGACAAATAGAGTTTTGGGTCCCTAGAGGCTTTCATGGAGCTGCCAAATGAACAAACAAATATCTCTTGAGAGATACGGAATCGGGGTGCTCCTAGGAGGCAAAGATGGTGAAACTTTGACTCATATACTTTGGGCATGTTGTTAGGAGAGACCAGTCTTTGGGAGAAGAAATCAAGCTGGGAAAAGTAGAGGGTCAGTGAAAGAAAGATCTTCAGCAAGATGGATCGATACAGTAAGTGCTTGAGCATGTGGGTGATTATGAAGATGGCACAGAATAGAGCAAGGTGTTGATCTGTTATTCATAGGGTCACTAAGTTGTAAGTCTCCTTGATGGCAACTAAAGATAAGAGAAGCTTGCAAGGTCTTAACCTGAAAACTGAGAATTCAAGATTGTTATTCTTCAATACTAACTAGACTTCTGGATATCATTTCTTTGGGTCAATGTTTTCTTACTCTGCAGTGACAGTTGCACATTTTCCCCCTTTGTTTTTCTCATTTCTGGCTTTCGTCTTTCTTCTTCCTTCATTTTTTTGGGGGGAGAAAATACCACAATAGTTACAGTTACAACAAAAAAAGTATTTTTATTTGGCATATAGATTAAAGTGAAAACGAAAGGTAGGAAATGGGAGAGCCTGTGATAAAAGCATTTTCTTTTTTTTTATATTTTATTTTATTTTTTTAAATAATTTTAATGAACATTTACAGAGAATTTTTTTTTTTTAAATTTTTATTTTATTTTATTATTTTTGTGTGCGTGTACTGTCAAATCAGATCTGACTGGTACAGGAGGAGATTGCCCCTCCTTCCCCGGCAGAGCATCTGGTGGATTCGAACCGTGCACCTCTGGGATTGTAGTTGCAGCTTCTTGCCACTAGGCCACCAGAGCTCCCCAACATTTACAGAGAATTTGGATTTCCATTCATTCATTGCTGCACTTCTCTCCCCGCCCAGCCCTCTCCCCCGCCCCCCAGTTCGCTCCTCTCTTTCAAAAGTAAAAGAAAGACTCCCTGGTACACAATCCCCCCGCACCCCTCTCACTGCCCCAAGTACATTCCACTATGCAACCTTAATTGTGGAATCTTGTGGTAACCATAATACCCTATCATACATTGCTTTTAAATTATTCAGTCCCTCATCTGTTTCAGTGCAGTATACACAATTTATCCAGTTTTTCTCAGTCTTACCCCCACCATGATATCAGTCCCGTTCCACAGCAGTGGCACCATGCAATATTTGTCCTTTTGCGACTGAGATATTTCACTCAGCATAATGTCCTCCAGGCTCACCCATTTTGAATAATATTGAATGAGTTTCTTTTTTTTTTTTTAAGTTCCTTGTTTTTCAATGCAGCATAGTATTCCATTGTGTGAATATACCACAGCTTCTCTACCCATTCGTTTGTTGATGGGCACCTGGGTTGTTTCAGCTCCTTGCTATTGTGAACAGAGCTGCAATAAACATGGGTGTGCATATATCTGCTTGGATGCCAGTTATGGTCTCTTTGGGATATATTCCCAGTAGTGGAATTGCTGGGTCAAATGGTATCTCTATTTGCAACTTTTTTTTTTTTTTTAAAAATTATTTTTGTGTGCGTGTACCGTCAAATCAGATCTGACTGGTACAGGAGGAGATTGCCCCTCCTTCCCCGGCAGAGCATCTGGTGGATTCGAACCGTGCGCCTCTGGGATTGTAGTTGCAGCTCCTTGCCACTAGGCCACCAGAGCTCCCCTTATTTGCAACTTTTTGAGAAAGCGCCATACCGCCTTCCACAGTGGTTGCACCATTTTACATTCCCACCAACAGTGAATAAGGGTTCCAGTTTCTCCACAACCTCACCAGCATTTGTTGCTTGCTGTTCTGTTAAATTTTGCTGTTATGACAGGGGTGAGATGATACCTCATAGTTGTTTTGATTTGCATCTCTCTTAGAGCTAGGGATTTTGAACATTTCTTCATGTGCTTGTTGGCCATCTGAATGTCTTCTTTGGTGTAAAAGCAATTTCTTAACGTCCTGATTTCTTCCCTTGCTTTGGCTTCTTGGTGCTCTAGTACAATATTGAGTTTCTTCCAATACTCAACTCAGTCTTTTCTTCCTCCTATTGTCTTTGTGATGACCTTTTGTATTCTTCATAGATGATATTCTTGATATCCTCCTACAGCTTATCTAGTGGTCATTCATGAGTGCTCAAAGCTTCAAACCTATTCTTGAGATGGTTTTTAAATTTAGGTGGGGTAGACTCAAGGTCAGTGTCATTCATGCTTTCTTTTTTCACTCATGCTTTTTTGACACTCCCCCCATCTCCCACCAATGCCTTCTATGAGATCCCCTACCATACCCTTTTTCCTTGCTTTCTCTACTCTTTAACGTTTTTCCCCCCTGTCATTGTTACAGGGCTCTATCTGTCCTCTCACTTATCCACGTTTTACTGTAAGGTTGAGACCAACTCATAGCTGATTTGTCATTGGGTTTTTTTGAGGCTTTAATCTCACGAGAGGAGATTACCCAGCTTTCTCCTGCTGAGTGGCTGGTAGATTCGAACTGCCTGCCTTTGAGTTGGCTGGGCAACTCCTTACCCACTTGACCACCAGAGCTCCTTTCTGTGGTGCCTTTAAATTTTCTTTTCCCCCCATTTCTTTAAATACATGAGCTTACTTATTTGCGACATATAGAAAATTCTATTTCTGACTGGATTTGGATTTGGAGGTAGAAGCTTTCAGAGAGAACAGCCTCTATCCTGGCATTTTTCTTCGTCCTCCTTCATTCTCTTGGCCAAAAGCTTAGAGTACTCTGCAGCCTCCTCCTCATTCTTCTTAGTGTGCTGTTTATTCGGTGAAATATGCCGCCAGTGCTTGTGCTGCAGGACACGTGGAGTATCAAGATGCTGAATCTTGAGTGCTTTGGTCCGGGGCTTCTTGCCTTCGAGTGGCTTTCTCACAACACAGTGATGGACATCATCTTCCTTAGAGAGGCTGAGTTTGTGAATTCTGCGAGCTCTTTAGGGCCCCAGGTGATGAAGCACAGTAGTATCAGTCAGTCCTGGCATATCCTTCACTCTTTTTTCACAATAAGCAATTTGAGAATACTCAGATTGGCATCCACAATGCAACCCTGGGCAGAGTTGCGCTTCCTCTCATCAGTTCTCTGTGGTCTGTAACAAGAGTGCCCCTACTCAGCAGCAGGTGAACTCGACCACAGGTCAAGATATCCTGTTTCATTGGAAAACCTTGCTTGTCATTTCCACTACTGATCTAGATGACATATCCCTTCCACTCATCACCAAGAAAGTCAGCATCAGCTTCTGTGGCCATTCGCTTCTCATAAAATGTAGGAAGTTTGCATTCATCATATACTTCATTGTGTTTCTGGCAGCCAGTGGCTGGGAAGAAGATGTTAACTTCAGGTGTAGCAGCCGATTGCCATGAAAAAGAGTGAAATTTAATGTAGTTTCAGTTTAATACGTTTTCTCCTTGCTCTGTTTTATCAGGTAACCTTACTTATTCCCATTGTTTCTGTTAACCCTATACAGAAATTCTTGAATTTATTTTTTTAGTGCAAGTTTTTTTTTTCTGAGTCCCAGACACACGACTCTTAATTGACTATTAGGTAGGTATCTCCACTTGGTTGCTTCAAGAACATCTTCAGAATGAGTTTAAAACAAATTAACTTTTTATACAGATAACCAACCATTCAAAACCTTTATTTTTTACTTCTAGCATTCTTACTCTTGACATCTTACTGCCAAGAATCTTGGCAATTTTGCCTATCAGTCTGTCTTAGAATTCCTTATTATACTATTTTTTACTATCACTAGGCTATTCTGAATCTCATAAAATCTCCTAACTTTAGAGATAGCTTAATGATGATTTATTAATGAATCACATAATAATTACTCCTTTTTGGACTTTACCCTGGTCTAGCCAGAGTGAATATTTTAAAAATAGAAATGATAAGAAAGAAATAATAAAACAAGTCATTATTAAATCATGTTACTCTCTTGTTTGGCATATTAATCAATAACCTCCCTACTGCTTATAGAACAGTTTAGATCTTAAAGATGGTGTCAGAAGACTTGATACTTTTTAGCTTTCTGTTGCTACTGATCACACTTATCTGATCTTTCGTTTTCTCCAGAATTATAAATTCTTTCCACTATCAAGTGTTGTGAGATATCCACCCTTCCACCAGCCATCTTCTCTTTGTTCTTGTGTCTCAGATGAATACTGCTTAATTGACAGTGATTTTCCTAATAGTCCAGATTTGAGATAAGTTTGTAAAATTTACTTTCTTATGCTATCTTGAATTTTTTCCTAGCATTAATCAAAATTATTTTAAACTGTAACTTTTTCTAACTAGATGTAAATTTGATTTTTGTTTTAATGGTAGACTAAATAAAAGTTGCTTTTGAATTTGACCTGACTCAAAGCAGACCCTCCAGCAGGGGGTCAGAGGCCCGAAGTTGCACAGGAAGAGATTGCCCATCTTGCTCCTTTGGAGCCACTGGCAAATTTCACCTGCCAGAGAGGTGCCACCTTAGGGTGAGCAGTGCAGCTCCTCGTGGATTGTATTACCAGAATTCCTGTTTTACTAGCTGCATAGTATTTTCTACAATTGATCTATTTGTCTGTTGATGAACATTGAGGTTATTTTGTGTACGTATTTTATCTACTAGTGCTTAGTATAGCAGAACCTCAAAAGTGTGGTGGTTTTTTTCCCCCCATAAACTGAGAATGTTTTTATTCTAATAAATATTAACAATTTATAATCCAGAACTGCACAGTCATTTACATTTCCCATACCTTTAGGTATGGTGATAATTTTAGTTGTGCATATATAATATGTTAACACAGATTTTACCCATTTTGCCCTTCGTGTTTCTGTTAAGTGATAAACACAGTAAGTGTATTTTTATCGTTAAACAACTAAATATGCCACCTTTTTATTTTAAGCCTTTGACTTTTTTTTGTTTTGATTAGGAAAATCTCCCCATTGCTGTTGTTAGGTGCCATTAAGTTGACTGACTGACTCATAGAATCCTTGTCAACTACAGGTCTAAACCTTGCCCTGTCCTGGGCCATCCTCCTGGCCTCTGTCATGCTCCAGCCCATTGAGGTAGTTATTATGAGATGGTAGTTCATCTCATTGAGGGTCTTTCTCTCTTTCTCTGACCCTCCATTTTTCCTAGCGTGGTGTCTTTTCCAAGGCTTAGCCCCTCCTGAAAATATGCCCAAAGTATGTGAAGAAGTTTGACCACCCATGCCTCAGGGCACTCTTCTTGCATTTTCTGCAAGTTAGGTTGGTTTTTTTCCCCCTCCCTTTTGGCAGTCCATGGGATATTCATTACTTTTCTCCAACATCAAAGTTCAGAGGCATGATTCTGCTTTGTCTGCTTTGTCTGTCCAACTTTCAGATGCATAGGAAGCCATTGAAAAGACCGTGGCTTGAATCATGCACACTTTAGTCTGATAGCCATGCTTGCTTATACCTTTTAGTAAAGCTAGTATTTTTCTAAAATTTCTTCTAATATATTTATATATCACTTTGTATTTAGAAATTTATCTACTATTCTTTTTTAAATAGTTTTTACAGTTTTAGGGTAAGGACTGGTTCTTTTTTTCCCTAGATGGATATCTAATTAGGCATCCATGACCTATTAAATAGGACATGCTTTCTGACTGAACCATGATCTTTGGAGTATATTAAGCTCCTCATGTGTACTTAGATTTTTATATCTGGTATCTAATTTCATTGGCTTAGTCGTGAGCAGCCCAAAGGCATGAAGTTCGAATCCACCAGCTGCTCTCCAGGAAAAAGATGAACAATCTGATCCCATGCAGTTTCCAGCCTTTGAAAAACCTCCAAGATTCCTACTCAGTGGTATTTAACAACATTCTCTAACAGTATGATAATATTGTTGTTATGTGTCATCCAGTAGCCTGCAACTCACAGTGACCCTTTGTACAGCAGCTCTGAACTCTGCTCTATTTTGAGCTAACCTTGGTGTCTCTGACACTTGCTCATTACCCCATCACTGAGTCAGTCCATTTCATTGAGGGTCTTCCTCTCCTGTGCTGTCCCTCCACCCTCCCAAGCATAATGCCCTTCTCCAAGACTGGTCCCTCCTTGTAACATGCCCAAAGTATGTCAGACGGAGCTTCACAGTCTTTGCCTCCAAGGAACACCCTGGTTTTACCCTCTTCAGGATGTACCGGTTTGTTCAGTAGTCATGTTGTTTGTTGTTGTTAAATGCCATCATGTTGCAGGCGACTCATAGCAACCCTATGAAGGCGAGTCCTCGACGCTTGGGTGTCTTTCATCCTCTCTCCAGGTTCATAGTGTTTCTGGAGGCAAGCTATTACGGAAGTGGATGCCATTCCTCCCTCTAAGCGTGTTTTAATCGGGGAGCTCCACCCCATTCTGTCTGCATTGGGTACCCAACCTTTAACGCACTTGACACATCAATGTCACAGTGTTCAGCCTCACGGCAACCACAGGTTACCGCTGTATGGCAACTTGTACACCAGGGCTATATGACCTAGAGGAATGTCTGAACAAAAAACAATGAAAGTAGTCCATAATATATTTAATACTTTTCTACAGCACCGCAGCTCACAGGCATCAATTCTCCTATCATCCCTAGTCATTGTCCAACTTTCTGATGCATAGCACATAGTTGTGAAGACTATGGCCTGGATCGGGTACACTTTAGTCTCCAGACAGATATCATTGCTCTTCAGTACTCTAGAGATGTCCTGACAGCACACTTTGCCAGTGCAATTTGTCTTTTGATCTCTTGACTGCTGGTACTAAGAGTGTTGATTGTGGAGACAAGCAAACTAAAGCTGTTAACAATCTCAATCTCTTGACTGTCTATCATGATGCTGCCACTTGGCCCATTGGTGACAATGTTTGTTTTCTTGATGTTGAGCTTCAATCCATATTGAAGGCTGTAGTCTTTGACCTTCTGCAGTAAGTGCTTCAGGTCTTCCTCAATTTCTGCAAGCAGGGTGTGTCATCTGCATAATGCAGGTTGTTGATGAGTCTACCTCTAATCCTGATGCCACATTTCTCCTCACAGAGCCCAGTCTCTCTAATGATCTGCTCCGCATTATAGATTGAAAAGGTATGGTGATAGGACACATCCCTGACGTATCCCCTTCCCGATTTTGAACCATGCAGTGTTTCCTTGCTTTGTTTTGATGACTGCTTCCTGGTCCAAGTATAGGTTTCACATAAGCACAAGCAAGTGTTCTGGGATTCCCATTCTTCTCAGAGTTAGCCACAGTTTGTTGTGATCCACACAGTCAAATGCCTTTCCATAGTGAATAAAACACAGACATTCTTCTGGTACTCTGTGCTCTCAGCCAAGATTCATCTAACATTAGCTATGATATCCCTAGTTCCATGACCTCTTCTAAAACCTGTCTGCACATCTAGCAGTCTCTGTCGATGTGCCATTTCTGGATAATTTTCAGAATCCTGCTTGCATGTGAATTAATGATATTGCTCGATAATTTCCACACTGTCAGGTCACCTTTCTTTGGAATGGGAGCAAATATAGATCTCTCCTAATCAGTTGGCCATATAGTTGTCCTTCCTATTTCTTGGCACAGCTTGGTGAGCACATTCAGGGCAGCATCTTTTTATTGAAATGTGGGGCCATGTTTTTTGCCAGTTCCTTCAGAGTAGCTTCCTTCATCACCACAGGCTCTTGCTCATATGTTGTTTCATGAAATTATTCTGTGTCAACCAATTCTTTTTGAGCCTCTGTATACTCCTTCCATCTTCCTGTAATGCTTCCTGGATCATTTAATATTCTGCCCGAAGCATCCTTAAGTATTGCAGCTCGAGGCTTGAATTTGTTTTTTAATTCCTTTAACTTAAGAAATAATTGAGCCAGTTTGGCCCTTTTGATTTTCTGACTCCAGCTCTTTGCCCACTTTATTATAATACTTGCTTTTTTCTTCCCATGATGCCCTTTGAAATCTGTTCAGCTCCTTAATTTCTTGATTTCTTCCCTCTTCTAGGGCTTTTCGGTGCTCTAGTGCAGTCATCTAACATTCATCTTGGTCTTTTCTTCCTCCTCTCTCTTTGTAATGATCTTTTGCATTATTTGTGGGTGATATTCTTGATATCCTCCCACAGTTCATCTGGTCTTAGCTCATTAGTGTTCAAGCCCTCAAAACTGTTCCTGAGATGATTTTAAAATTAAATGGGATAGACTCAAGATCAAATTTCATTTCCTGTGGATTTGTTTTAACTTTCTTTAGCTTCAGTTTGAACTTGCATATGAGTAGTGGTCTGTTCCACAGTCAGCACCTGATCTCGTTTTCACAGCCGATGTTGAGCTTCTCCCGCTATTCTTCCCTCTGTGGTAAGACAGTATGCCCTGTCACCGCTACTTCTAATTTCCAGATATATCTCATTTATTCTCTGATTGCTAATTCTTTTATACTGAAATAATTTTTTCTAGCATAGAAAGGAAAACATGAAAAAATGAATTTTCCTTGGATTTTCTTTAAAATTATGTGTTCAGTAGGGAATATCTGATGTTTGTAATATTACGTATTTTCCATCTGAGAAAATTGTATCCATTCAAGTTATTTTATGTCCTTTCATTTAAGATTTTGTAGTAATTTTCCCTTCATTAATTCTGTGCTTTCTCTGTAAAATTGGATACTGTTTTGAGTGGCATTTTCTCCCATATTTTTTTTAAACTGGAGATTTCTAGTAGAAGCTTTTGAGTTAAAAGATGATTTTTGTTTGTTTTAAGGTGGACGGGTGTTATAAAAGTTAAAATATTTACCCAGCCGAATCAACTGAAGTGTCTCGAATATATGAATTAATTTGCTTTTCCCAGTAGGTGGCAGTGTGTAATGAAACATTGTCTTCGACTCAGTCTTTGTCAGGAGGTTCTTCTGTTATGATTGTGACAGAGGTTGATGGGTTGTTGATTTTTTAAAATTTTTTCATATGCTTTCATGAATGTGTGTGTGGTTTTTCTGTCTGGTTTTATATTATATGCCAGTGATTTGAGTCTCTTACTTAACTTAATTATTGCTTAATTAGCTTAATCTCATTAGCCAGTAGTTTTGGAGTTAAATGTTAATTGAACTGCATTTATCTTTGAGCTTGCATTTGCTATGAACACAATGGAGTAATCCCAGTTTGGTACATTTATTCCTTTTTTCCCCCCTTTAGCACGAGAAGCCTTGCCAACGTGGGACAAACAGATTCAATCACTTTGTTTCCAAGTGAATAACCTTTTGGAGAAAATCAGTCAGACAGCGCCAGAATGGACTGCACAAGCCATGGAGGCCCAGATGGCTCAGTGAGCCCTTTCAAAGCTCTGTGCACACTACATCTTTTTCCATGTTGTACAGATCAATTTCACTTGTCTCCGGAGCATTTGCATCATGACCTTACACATTTCAATCCCTTTTATGCTGGATTCAACTTTCGGACATTAGGGCAGAAAATGCAAGCATTTAAAACTATGTAGTTTCCATATATTTAGAGTCTCTGTGTATCAGGCCGACTCAGATGTTTTGAAAGCTTTTTCTTTAAATGGAGTAAGTGAAATATCTGTGACTAAAAAAGTTTGGAATTTGTGGTAACTTTGTAGTCATGTAAAGCTTAAGTGCTTTGTGCCTCTCCAAATGTGGTTATTCTAATAAATGGAGAAATGAGCCAAATAAAAATAGTACGTTGGTTTTAATTAGCAAACTGTATGTTTTCCCTTTTTCTTATGAGTTTAGTAGATACTGTTTTATATCATAGTCTGGAAATAAATCAGCCACAGTACTTGTTTTTCAGACATTCGGAGTCCCAGAGCCAGTAGACAGTAAATGGAATGCTCGAGTTTCACACAGTGCTGGACAGCTCTTTATTCAGCAGTGAGAAGTTGGCCAAGTCTAATTACTCAATAGCTTCATGGGTAAAATGAGAAACCATTTTTAAAAACAAGTATATGGTATCATCCGATTTTTACTCCAACACTTAAAGAACTTAAAATTCGTCACTCCTTTCAACACAAAACCTGAACAAAAGGAAAATGAAGACTTTTTCTTTGATCCAACAGAGAATTCAAGTCACACAGCTCAAACTCTTAATCACTAAAACTAGAGAAACAATCGGATAAAGAAAACCACAGCCTAGATGTAATTTATCAGAAGCATAAGCTGCTGAAAAGAGTTGCACGTGATGAATGACTAGAAACTGGGCATGGGCTCCTTGTTGGTGCAGACTAACCCAGCTAATTCAGCTGCTAAGAGACTGAATTTTTGAACAAGTCCAGATAGGCCTCAGGAGAAAGTCTCGACAATCTGTCTCTGAAAAATCAGCTATTGTAAGCACTTTACTACTCTGACATACATGGGGTTGGAAGGCCTCCTGATAGCAACTGTTTTTTGCTTGCTTGTTTTCCTAAATCTTAGGTCCTGTTATTGTAATAGTAAAGTGCTTGCTAATTGAAAGATTGACCAAACTTACCCAGCCACAGCTCCTGTAAAGATCACAGCCAAGAAAACACTATGCATTCTGCTTTGTCGGTTGAGCCTCCAGGAGTTGAGAATCAACTCAGTGGCACCTAAAAACAGCAACAACATTACAGAAAAATTCCCATGTTATAGTTGTTGTTTTGTTGTTATGTGCCGTCTAATTACTTGCGACTCATAGCAACCCTATGTACAATAGCCCTAAGCCCTGCTCTATCTGTGCAGTCGCACTGCCTCCGACACACCCATCCTGATTACCCCAGTCACTGAATCAGTCCACCTCATAGAGGGTCTTCCCCTCCTACGCTGTCCCTCCACCCTCCCAAGCATGATGTCCCTCTCTAAAGACCTGTCTCTCCTTACAACATGTCCAAAGTATGTCAGACGAAGCCCCAGAATCCTTGCCTCCAAGGAGCAGGCCAGTTTAACCCTCTTCAGGATAAATCTGTTTGTTTTCTTGGCATTCCATGGTACATTCAATACTCTTCTCCAGCACCACAGCTCAAAGGCATCAATTCTATCCTCCTTAGTCATTGTCCAGCTCTCTGATGCATAACAAGTGATTGCAGAGACCATGGTCTGTAACAGACACCCCTTAGTCTCCAGAGAGACACCATTGCTCTTCAGTACTTTGGAGAGGTCCCTAATAGCAGACTTTACCATCGCAATATGTCTTTTAATTTCCTAGCTGCTGGTGCCAAGAGTGTTGACTGGAACCAAGCAGACTAAAGTTGTTAACAATCTCAATCTCTTCACCATCCATCCTGATTAAACTGTTGTGAAATATGCCTAGAACATTCTTCAGGTCAAAGGGAATTGACGTTATCAGTTGTTTCTCAGGGAAACTGCTAGGAATAAACCCAAAAGCCAAGCCTATTAAAACTGAGTTGATTTTGAATCTTGGTGACCTCTGGATCCCCATAGAATTTTCAGTGACTGCACCTTCAGAAGTAGATCTGCAGGCCTTTCTTCTGAGGTGGCTTTGCAGGAATTTGAGCTGCCAATCTTTCAGTTAGCTATGTGCTTAACCATTTGTACCAGCCAGGGGTTCCATTTTGAAGCAAATGAAAATACAATTTATGGGAATTTGTAGAGTGTAGAAAAGCAGTCTTTAGAGGTAAATTTATAACATTAAATACATATATTAGAGAAGTTCTAAAATTAGTACTTTCAGCTTTCACTTTAGGAGAGCCTTTCTATGAAGAGGGTTCCCACAGTGAAGAAGGAAGCCTTTGCCACTCTCCCAAAACTGAATCCAAAGCAAAGGTGTCGAAGGCCAAGAAGGCAGTCCTGAGGGCATCTACAACCACGAAAAAAAAAGATCTGCAAATCACCCACCTTTGGTGAACTAAGATGCTGAGACCCTGAAGGCAGCCCAAATACCCACAGAACGGCCCCAGGAGAAACAAACTTGACTACTAAACCATCATCAAGGTTCTGCTGACCACTTTGCCAGCCATGAAGAAGATAGATAATAATAACACACTTGTGTTCATTGTGGATGTCAAGGCCAAACAAGCACCAAATCAAACAAGCTGTAAAGAAGCTCGGTGACATTGATGTGGCCAAGGTCAACACTTCATTAGGCCTGATGGAGAGAAGGCCTATCCAACTTCCTCCTGACTATGATGCTTTAGATGTTGCCAGCAAAATTGGGATCAACTAAACCAAGTCCAGCTGGCTAATAAGGAAAATAATTCTATCAAACTATTGAAATGGAGAGAAAATCTACAAAAAGAAAAGGAAGTTCTTTGTTGATAAAACTGAAAAACCTTTAGGTTAGGAAAGAAAAAAAGAGAAACTGAAATTAAAGAGTTGAAAGAATGTTTATCACTATTGATCTCAAGAACATGGGAAAGATGAAGATTTGATGAAGACTCGAACAGTTCTGTCGCCATGTTTTATATATCAGATAGACCATTCCTTGTAAGACAATTTTATCAAAATACTCAAAGTGAAATTGCCTATATATGTTAAATTGACTCAATTAATCTTCAAAAAAAGAAAGCAACAAACCCAGTTGATTTTGACTCTGCTAGGGAAGAAATAATCCTTATTCTTTATAACTTCTAGAAAATAGAATTGGGAAGAACCCATTACAACTTGTTCTATGACATACCTATAGAGAAGATAGACTTTATGAAGTAGAGTGTGGCATTGGGATCAGAGGAAGACTCATCAACAACCTGTGTTATGCAGGGGACACAACCTTCCTAGCTGAAAGTGAGGAGTAACTGTAGTACTTAATTGCAAAGGACAAAGGACTGCAGTTTTTAATATGGATTACATCACAACATCAAGAAAACAAAAATCTTCACTATTGGAACTAAGATGGAGAGAAGATTGAAATTGTCCACAATTTCATGTTACTTAGATCTAAAATCAACACTCCTGGTATCAGCAGTCAGGAGATCTGGAGATGTATCGTATTTGGAAAGTCTGCTATCAGGAACCTCTTCAACGTCAAGAGCTGTCATGTCATTCTAAAGACTAAGGTGAACCTGATTCAAACCATAGTCTTTCCAGTTACCTGTGCATCTAAGAGCTGGACAATGAATAAAGAGGACAGAAGAAGAATTGATGCCTTTGAGTTGTGGTGTTGGAGAAGAGTGCTGATAGCAATCCCATGGACTTCCAAAAGAACAAGCAGCTATGTCTTGGAGAAGGTGAATCCAGAGTGCTGCTTGAATGATGAAGCTTTGTCTCATATACTTTGGACATGTTAGGGGAGGCTCCTCCTTGGAGAGGAACATAAGCTTCGAAGACCCTCAGTGAGATAGATTGACACAGTGACTGCAGCAATAGGCTCTACTGTGTCAGAGATGATGAGGATGACACAGGATAGGAAAGGATTCAGATCTGTTTTTAATAGTGTCACTATCAGTTGTACTCAATGGCACTTAACAACGTCAGAAAGAACAATAGCAGAGAAAGGAGGAAGTTTAAAAGCCCATAGTCAATAGACAAGAGGAAATATTAGAGTAGAAATAAACAGAAAACAAGAGTAGAAGTTGGTTTTTGGAAGGATTAAAGTGAAAATCCATTGATAAAAAGGGGTATATGAGATGATGCCACTAGCATAAATGGATGATGAACCAATTAAAATTGAAGAATGAAAATACTAGCAACAGATTTGAAAGCCTAAACGAATAGAGACAGGTATAAAGTGGAAAGTAACGAAGAAATAGAAGAGGTTAATAAAAAGTCACAATAGGAAAAAAAGCCCTAGCCCAGGTGGCTTTATTGGAGAACTCTACACTATATTTAGAGAGAAGTTCACATCAATTCTCAAACTATTCCGTAACACAGAAAAGGATTAAGTATTTCCAGATTCATTCTATCAAGCCAGGTATAGATGCCACCAAAAAAGGGGACATTTTATATCAATATCCCACGTGAATATGTTGTCGTTATGTGCCTAGTTGCTTGCGACTCATAGCGACCCTATGTACAACAGCCCTAAACCCTGCTCTGTCCTGTGCCAATCTCACTGTTTCTGACATACTCATCTCGATTACCCCAGTCACTGAATCAATCCACCTCATAGAGGGTCTTCCCCTCTTGCGCTGTCCCTCCCCCCTCCCCCCTCCCAACCATGATGTCCCTCTCCAAGGACCAGTCAGTCCCTCCTTACAACATGTCCAAACTATATTAGACGAAGCCTCAGAATCCTTGCCTCCAAGGAGCCACTCGGTTTAACCCTCTCTAGGCTCAATCTGTTTTCCTAGCAGTCCATGGTACCCTCAATACTCTTCTCCAGCACCAAAGCTCAAAGGCATCAGTTCTCCTTCTATCCTCCTTAGTCGTCCAACTCTCTGATGCATAAGAAGTGATAGCAAAGACCATGGCCTGTATCAGATGCACCTTAGTCTCCAGAGAGACACCATTGCTCTTCAGTACTTTGGAGAGGTCCCTAACAGCCGACTTTCCCATGGCAATACGTCTTTTAATTTCCTGGATGCTGTTGCCGAGAGTGTTGACTGTGGAGCCAAGCAAACAAAAGCTGTGAACAATCTCAATCTCTTCACCATCCATCCTGATGCTGCCAATTGGTTCAGTGGTGAGAATCTTTGTCTTTACGTTGAATATAGATGCAATAATTTTTAATAGAATAGAGCACAAGACCATATAGAAAAACAGCAAAAAAAAATGTGTGATGACCAAGTAGGATTTATACCAGGTACACAAGAATTAAGCACTTCGATTAAAAATGAAGTTGCTATGGGCACAGTGCAGAGTATGAGCACACCACTGAATTAACAACCCCAAACCAGTGTTACTCAAACCAAACATTGAATAAATATGCTGTAAAGGACCACTTTAAAGGTCCTTTATATCTCTGCTATAGAGCAGAAGAGTAACTTTGAGGACTAAGGTATACCTAACGTAAACTGTGATATTTTCATTTGCCTAATACATATGTTTTGTTGTCATTGTTGTGTACTGTTGAGGCAGAACCAACCCTTTGGTGGGTTTTCAAAGGCAACTGATGAGATACTGCACATTCTCTACTGCAGAGCAGCTGGTGGATATGAATTGAACCACGTGCTTTTGGGATTGCAGCAACAGCTTTTTACGACTACGCCACCAGAGCATCAAGAAGACTAAGATTTTTTTGGTCAATTGATAGCACCATAATGGAGAAAGATTGAGATTGTTAACAATTTTAGGCTGCTTGGCTCCACACTCAATGCTCTGGCACCAGCAGTCAGGAAATCAGAAGATGCATTGCATTAGGAAAATCTGTCAGGGACCACTCCAGACTGCTGAAAGCAATGATGTCACCCTGAAGACTAAGGCACACCTGCTCCAGACCATGATTTTTTAATTGCTTGCTATGTGTTAGAGAGTTGGACAGTGCTTAAGGAGGACAGAAGTAAGATCAATGCCTTTGAGTTGTGGTACTGGAGGAGTGTTGAACATTAATCCCATGGACTGACTGCCAACAGAACAAACAGGTTTATCCTGGAGAGAGTGAAACCAAGTTGCTCTTTAGAGACAAGGATTTTGAAGATCCATCTGATATACTTCTTAGTGGTAGGGGTGGGAGAAGCTATTGGACTGAGGCGTTTTATCCTGCTACTAAACTGAATTATAACGTGTTAACTTCTTTAATAAATCCCCTAACTGTAAGTATGGTTCTGTGAGATCTGTGTGATCATTGTAAAGGATTCTGGATCCAGTAGAGTAGTAAGATTAATCTTGGAATTATATATAGGTGCAGGAGCATGTGAGATCATGTCTAAACTTGAAGAAATTAGTTCTGTACTCTGATGTTAAGATTTCCAACTCAGGTCTATCTTGGAGAGGTGAAATCAAGTTTCTCCTTGGAGGCTGGGATTTTGAAGCTCCATCTCACATACTTTGAACATGTGCCCAGAAGTGACCAATCCTTGAAGAAGAATGTCATGCTTGGAAGGGTGTAGGGACAGTGCGGGAGAAGAAGACCCCAAATAAGATGGATTGATACAGTATCTAGGGCAATGGGGGTAGACATGTCAAAATCAGTGAGAATGGCTCAGGACAGGGCAGGCATCAGAGCTCTTGTATATAGGATTGCTTTGTAGATAGGATTGCTTTGAGTAGCAGGTGACTTAATGACACATAGCAACAATTCTGATGTTATTGATGGAGACAGTTTGTGTTTTGCGGAATTAGTGGAGGTCATCTTTGGCTGTCCTCATGCTTTCTACGCCTATTTTATAGTTCTGTGTTTTAGAGAACTCACTGTCCTGTCTCAATTTAACTTATGGCAGGCCATTAGAGGTTTGATTGGAGAGAAAGCAAGAGGGGGTTGAGTGACTAGGGACAGACCAGTTCAGGGGTTACTATGATTTCCTCACCCCCGAGATAATGTAGTTTTAGACTAGATCTATGACAGGACTGATAAGGAGAAACAGATTAATTCATTCGTTAATCCTAAGTGGATTCCTACTAAATAGTAATCAGGCATTTTTGCCTAGTTACTGGGATTATAACGACTGACAAAAGTGGTTTCAAGTGCAATTCAGGTGATATAAATTGATGTCTGGCTATGGGGAGAAGAAGAATGTGATATTACTCAGGGATGATTGATGTCTAGAAAAACAGTATAGCTGTGATGTCATCTAACACATTGGGTAGAGAGGCCTAGTTGGTACCTATGTGTACTTATCTAGTATCAGAAACAAGAGAGAACAGAACTACAGATTTGAGATTCTCTTTGGCAATTTGAGCAGTCAGAAGGTACCATCTAAGCCCAGTAGCAGTGGCAAAGTTTAGTAGGGCAGCAAGCAGTAAATGTTGGAGAGGATGTGCAGAGGTGGAAACTCTTATACACTGTTGGTGAGATTGTAAAATGGTGTAGCCACTTGGGAAGACAATTTGGCATTTTCTAAAAAAAGTTGAACATAGAAACTCCATATGACCCCTCTATTCCATCACTAGGAATATATACTAAGGAACTTAGAAGTGAGATACAGAGATCTGTACACCAGTGCTCATAGCAGTGTTACCATTGCAAGAAAATGGAAATAGCCCAAATGTCCAACTGCAACCAAATAGATGGATTGAGAAATTGTGGTACAGTCACACAAAGGAATACCATTCAGCACTCAGGAGCAATGATTTAGAAAAATACTAGTAACTTGGGAGAGGTGGGAGAGTACTATGCTGAATGAAAGAACTCAGTTTTATAAGGACAAATACTGCATACATAGAAGGATAACTAGTAAAATATGTATGAGAACTCAAGGTGGGGAGGGCTGAGGATGGGTAGAGGAGAAACCACAGGGTTGCACATTTTGATGGGAGGGTGGGGGAAGTAAATGGACTTGGCGAAGCAACAGGAGTTGTTTCCCCCTGCTACTGGGCTGAGATAGTACCTTCTGACTGCTCACATAAATTGCAGGGTAATGATAATTAATTTTATAAAACATAATGCATGAGAATGATTCTATGAGACACCATGTGAATGAAGAATAGCATGAAACACAATGTATGCAAACTTTGCAAACCAACCTCTCCAAAAAAGAGTAGATGGCATTACCTAAGGAGAAAATGAAGTGTGCAAGTATTGGTCCCAGGATCTAAACCCATTGTCATCTGGTCAGTTCTACCTCAATTCTAATCTGAGATAGAGCAACCTCATAGGGTTTCTAAAGGTTCAAGTCTTTGCAGAGGTATACTATTAATTTTTCTGCCATGGACTCTGCAAATGTGCTCGTGTCAATTTGAAAAGTAAATGAAGGTGGAAGCTTCTCTAGCTTGGTAAATGCCTATTAAATCTCAGATAGTTTTACATTTTATCTCACTGAAACTTCACACAATAAACTATGCTTTTTGTTGGATTGTGTTTGCAAATGTGACCTTGTATGGAAATAGAGTGTTTATTAATTAAATGAGGTTATATCAGGGTTGTTGTTGTTTTGTGCTGTCAAATTACCTGTGACTCATAGTGACCCTTGTACAATAACTCTGAACTCTGCCCTGTCCTGCACCAATCTCACTGTCTCTGACATGCCTATCCTCATTATCCTACTTACTGTGTCAAACCATTGTAAACAAGGTCTTCCTCTCTTGAATTGTCCCTCCATCCTTCCAAGCATAATGTCCTTCTCCAGGGACTGGTTCCTCCTGGCAACATGCCCAAAGTATGTCACATGAAACTTCAAAAATCTTGCCTGCAAAAGCAGCTTGATTTTCCCCTGTCCAGGACAAACCTGTTTGTTCTCTTGGCAGTTCATGGTATGTTCAATACTTTTTTCCAGCACCACAGCTCAAAGGCATCAATTCTTCTGCCATCTATTTCTAGTCATTGTCTGGCTTTATGATACCTAGCAAGCAATTGTGAAAACCATAGCCTGGATCAGGCACACCTTAGTCTCTAGACTGACATTGTTACCCTTCAGTACTCTGGTGAGGTCTGTGATAGCAGATTTTCATAATGCAATTCATGATGTAATGCATGAGGTGGCACGTCAACATAACTAGAAATCAACTAGACAGCAGTGAGTTTGCATTTGAGATTTTGAGTGAGAATAAACAAATAAGATTTTATTGCTGTTAGGTGACAGCCAGCTGAGTATGACCCATAGCGACTCTATAAACAACAGTTCTGAACGCTGCCCAATCCTATGCAATCTTCATAATTTTTTATATACTCCCACCAGTAGCAAATGAAGGTCCTACTTTCTCCACAACCTCACTAGCATTTGTTGTTTGCTATTCTGTTGAATTTTACTCTTCTTAATGGGATGAGATAATATCTCATAGTTGTTTTATTTGCATCTCTCTTCGAGATAGGGACTTGGAACATTTCTTCATGTGTTTGTTCCCCATCTGAATGTCTTCTGTGGTGAAGTGTCTGTTCACATCCTGTGCCCATTTTTCAATTGGGTAGTTTATCTTGTGGTGTTTGAGTATTCTATAAATTCTAAATGTAAGTCCCTAATCAGATATGTCATTACCAAATATTCTTTCCCAGTCTGTGGCCTTACTTTTTACCCTATTGGAGGTTTTGGATGTGCATAGGGATTTTATTCTTAGAAGAACCCATTCGTCTACTTTATCCTCTCCTGGTTGTAGGTGTTTCAGCATGCTTGGAAGACTGTTCATGTTAGGGCTTCTAGAGTTCTTCCAAGCTTTTCTCTGATGGAGTTTATAGTCCTTGGTTTTAGTCCTAGGTACTTGATCCATTTTGAATTGGTTTTTGTGTATGGTATGAGGTGTGGGTGTTGCTTGATTTTTCTGTAGTGCCAACACCATTTGTTAAAAAGGCTGTTTGTGGGAATGTAAAATGATGCAATTACTCTGGAAGGCGATATGACCCTTTCTCAAAAAGTTGGAAATAGAAATAGCATTTGACCCAGCAGTTCGACAGCTAGAAATATACCCTAAAAAATCAGAACTGCCACACAAGCAGATATATGCACACCATTGTTTTTCACTGCATTGTTCAATAGCAAAGAGATGGAAACAGCCAAAATGTCCATAAAAAATGAATGGATAGAAAAGCTGTTGTATATTCACAATGGAATACTATGCAGCATTGAAAAATAAGGAACTAATGAAATATTATACAAAATGAGTGACCTTGGAGGACATAATGAGTGAAATATCTCAGTCACTAAAGGACAAATGCTGCATAATGCCATTGTTATAAAATAGAATTGACATTAGGGTAGAGGGGGAAACTAAGAAAAGAGGGCATAAAAATGTACACTGCATTAAAACAGATGGAGAGACCTGCTCAAAATTAATATATGATATTATTGTATGGCAACAGTACTGAATAAGAACTATATAGTAAAGTGGACTGGGGCAAGGAATCGTAAAACAATGAAAGTTTGTTTTTGTTTTTTTTGGTTTTTTTTTCAAAGAGAAAAGTGAACTGTGGGGGAGAGGTGGGTATGGAGGAAAATGTGCAACAATGAAGGAATGGCAATCCATGTTCTCTAGGAACTTTCATTAAAATATCAATTTAAAAAAGGAATATATGATTAGATAGTATACATAAGAAAACAGCCTAGAATAAGAGGTACATTGGAAAGAGGACTTGAAAGAGGGAGCAGAGGGAGGTAATTGTGCAACAAGGAATGAATAGTACAAAAAAAAAAGTGAACTGAGGTTAAGGGAGGGAGGGGAGTAAAATGTGCAACAATGAAAGAAAATGTACTAGGATTAGTGTATATGGGAATTATCATATGAAACACTGTGAATAGAGGAATGCATGAAACAAAATGTATATCAATTAAACACAATGTGTATGAACTTTATAGGCAAACTAATTGTAAGTAAAAGGAATTTTAAAAGCCTCCTTCCTCAATTTCTGATACATTTGAGCCTATTGCAGCAGTTACTGTGTCAATCCATCTATTTGAGGGTTTTCCTTTTTTATATAGACCCTCCACCTTTCCAAGCATGATGTCTCTCTCCAAGGAATAGCTTCTACTAGCAACCTGCCTGAAATATGTCAGACAAATAATATTTACCTCCAAGAAGCACTGGCTGCATCTTCTCTAAGACATATCTGTTTATTCTTTTGGCAGTCCATGGGATATTCAGTACTGTTCTCCAACACCACAGTTCAATTGCAGCAATTCTTCTTCTGTCATCATCCTTATTCACTATCCAGTTCTCAAATGCATAGCAAGTGAATACAAGACCTGAATCAGCACATTAGTTCTCAAACGTTATTGCTCCTCAATAATTTAGAGATCCCTGACTACAGACTTTCCAAGTGCAATATGTCTCCTAATCTCCTAACTGCTCTTAGCAAGGGTATTGATTGTGGATCCAAGTCAGATGAAGTTGTTGACAATTTCAGTCCTTTCTCTGACTACTGTGATGTTGTCTATTGGTCCAGTGGTGAGAAATTTTGTTTTCTTGATGTGCGATGCAAACCGTATTGTAGTCTTTGATCTTCCACAGCAAGTGCTTTAAGTCCTCTTCACTTTAAGCAAGCAAGGTTGCGAAATCTGCGTAGTGCAAGTTATTGAGGATTCTTCCTCTGACTCTGATGCCACATTCCTTTTCATAGAGATTGAATAGGTAGAGAGAGAGGATACAACCCTGACACATACCTTTCTTGATTTTAAATAAAATCTGGAGTATGCTAATGAGATAAGGTGAGGTTTAATCAGTTTTGTCATCCTACAGGCTTAAATAGAGCATACTCAAGAGGCAGCAAATGAGAATCTTACTACTATTAAGAAAGAAGAAGCAAAAGTACAGGATGTCCTTTGGGCCAGATAATCCTTCACAAGACAGAGTAAGACTGAGACAAGAGAGATGGAGAACTAGAGTCTGATGTGAAATAGCTGACCTAGATCTGCTGACTGATGGAGAGAACTTAAGCTTACTGGCAGAGTTGTGTGCCACATAATTGGCAGAACTCAAAGAACTTTGTAAAATTTGCCCCAGTGTAGGACAAAGGTCAAAGTTGGGAGGTGGAGGATCAGAGGGAGACCTGCCTAAGAGACGGTCTGAGAAGAGGCTGTGCTGATTGAAGAATTGTATCTTGAGTGGTTCCAATGTGACTTGCTGTTATTTCCTTAACAAACCTCATGTTGTTGTTATTGTGTACCATAGAGTCCGAACTGACCCATAGCTGAGCCTCTGGTAGGTTTTCAAAGGCAGTTAATTGCACAGGAGGAGATTGCCCATCCTTCTCCTGCTAAGCAGCTGGTGGCCTTGAACTGGGTGCCTTTGTGATTGCAGCACAGCTTCTTGCCACTAGGCTACCAGAGCTCCATAGTCTTGAATATTGTCTGTGAGCTCTGTGTAGCTATTGCAGTTCTAGTGCAGTGAACTCTATGAGAGAGATGCTTGGGAGGTATATCTGATCTCATAGGAATCAGGTTTGTGTCACTGCCATTGTTAACGGGAAGCCATCTCCCTTCTGGGATTAGTGGAGGTCAGATCCTGCCACCTCTGTGCCTACCGCACTCTTTTTATAGCCCTTGACTTTAACTGTTGTAAAAACATTTTAGTGAGAGCAAAGAAACATAATGTATCTTGTTGGTAAAATCTTTTATTTGTTTTATGTTTCAAATGAAATCTTCAACATTTATAAGCCAGAAAATTTGATAGCATCAGAATGAGAGAAAATGAAGGCGGACCATTTAACAAAACTAAGGATCTGGTGGTATAGTCCATAGAGAGACACACTGTTAACTCCAAGGCTGCACATTTCTGGCAGCTTGAGTCCACCTATAGCTTTGAGGAAGCAATATGGTTAATAACCTCCAGTTGTGATTTCCAGCCTCAAAAACCGAATGGAGGGCCAACTGTGAGTCAGAACTGACTCAGTAACAGAGTAAGAAAGAGGAACAACATTCATTTAAAAAAGGTAAAAAGATTAGAAGTGATATATGATTGAGTATTATGGTTAGCACAGGAATCCAGAATTAAGGTTGCGTAGAGAAGTGTACTCAGGGTGGGGTTGGGGGGAAGGGACGTGGGAATTGTATGCTAATGAAGGAATTATTTTTCTTTCTTTTTTTTTTCTCTCTCTTCGGAGGGGGAAGCGAGCTGGTGGGGAGGGGTGGGAAGGGAGAAAATTGCAGCAATGAATGAATGGAAATCCAAAACCTCTGTAAAAAAATTATAAAAAAAGGTAAAAAGATGTGATTTTCCTGCTCATCAATTGTGATTAAGCATATTAATTATATTTCAGTTGTCAAAGGTGAAGACGTTCTCAAGCTGAAGAAGTAACTGCTGATTTTAGGGGCTTCAATAAGAGCTGTGTATCTGACCTGTAAGGGACATACAGAAAAGAGGAGTTAATTTTATCAATTTATGTTTTTATTTTTAATATACTTTTAATTTAGAATCACTTTAGTTTTACAGAGACATTGCGAAGATAGCACTGATTTCTCACGTATCATTCCCCCAGTTTACCCTTTTATTAACATCTTGTGACAGTGGGTTTACCACAACTAATTATCCATTGCTGCTACACCAATTCCTTTGAGTTGGCTGACTGTTCATTTTCTGCTTTATGAGCCCTTCCAGGAGACTGTAATGATGTTTACACAATGATATTGCCTTTATTTGTGATCCTAAGAAACTATGACAATTTATCAAACTTTCCTTGTTTTTCATGTTTTTCTCATAGAAGAAACATAGCATTTTGTCTAAAGTCGTTAGTCAAACTCTGCATTTTATTTAGGTGCATTTATTTAAACTTTTCGAGTTTAAAAAATTTCAGGAGCAAGGAGACCAGTTTATTTATGATTTTTTCCCACAACACCCAGGAATGTCCTATCTACTACTAGCTGTTTGGTATCATAAAAACCAAACAACCCTCACTGAAACCTAAATCATATGACCCTCCATGGGGTTTTCCAAGGTGATAAATCTTTATGGCAGGACACCGCCCTGTGTTTCTCCTTTGGGGCACCACCCTTCCAGTTTACAGCCCAGCAAGTAACTTGCTACACCACCAATACTCCTTTAAATATTTGGTGTATTATATGCCAAATAAGTAAAATTTAAAAAAACGTATTTTCACTGAGTTATTTTTTTTAAATACAGAAAATTCACTCAACTTGAAAAAAATTGCTGCCATCACATTGGAAGTGACTCAAGACAAGATGCTCCAGAAGGTTTTCAGAGGCAGTAAATTGCACAGGAGGAGACTGCTCACCTTTCTCATGAGGAGGTGCAGGTGGATTTGAACCAACAGAGAAACGCTACCTTTGAGTTAGCAACACTACTTCTAACCCACCAGACCACCAAACTCCCTCAGCTTGAGAAACCAAGTAGGATATTGCAAAGAATAGAGAAAAATACTCATGATGTAGTCAATAGAAAGCTGACTATACATAACATGATGATTTTCACGGCTCAATGTCAAGAAGACAAAGATTCTCACCACTGGACCAATTGGCAGCATCAGGATGGATGGTGAAGAGAATGAGATTGTTCACAGCTTTAGTTTGCTTGGCTCCATAGTCAACACTCTTGACACCAGTAGTCAGGAAGTTAAAAGATGTATTACGATGGGAAAGTCTGCTATTAGGGAC
>NW_006399792.1:8476922-8483924 GCF_000299155.1 Elephantulus edwardii | reverse complement strand
GACCAAGGAGAATAGAAGGAGAATTGATGCCTTTGAGCTGTGGTGCTGGAGAAGAGTATTGAGGGTACCACAGACTGCTGGGAAAACAAACAGATTCATCCTGGAAAAGGTTAAACCGGGCGGCTCCTTGGAGGCAAGGATTCTGAGGCTCTGTCTAACATACTTTGGACATGTTGTGAGGAGAGACAGGTCCTTGAGGAAGGACATCATGCTTGGGAGGGTGGAGGGACAGCGCAGGAGGGGAAGGCCCTCTATGAGGTGGATTGATCCAGTAACTGGGGTAATCCGGATGGGTGTATCATAGACAATGCGATAGACACAGGACAGAGCAGAGTTAAGGGCTGTTGTACATAGGGTCACTATGAGTTGCAAACGACTCGATGACACATAGCAACAACAACAACAACAACAACACATTCCTAATAGCTAAAGCTAAGAATCTTGGTACAACGAATTTAAAATTAATTGATTACATTTCAGATAATGAAATTCTATATATTTTCCAATGTTCTGAATTCTGCATTTAGCTCTTTGTAAGTGCTTTCCCCCTTTTCTATTTAAACTCATTTCACCATGATAGCCACTTTAGGTCACAATTGAAATAGTACATAAAACATAATTTTCATTTGCTTTGCTATTTTGTAATTATTTACCAGTTTCCTAAGTGAATTTTTCTTAATAGAGATCATGAGTTCTAATTTTTTTTTGTCTTAGCATACTATTTTCTCTAGTATTTTGCAAGTAATTTAAGAGTTTTATTAGTTTTGACCAACAGAATTCCGAGATGTCTAGAAAACTCACTGTTCAGTTCTGGTGGCATAGTTCATAGGGAATTGTGCTGCTAATGAGAAGGTGCTTATCTCTAATTTAAATCCACCAGTGGATCCATGGGAAGAAGATGAGCAGTCTCCCTCAGTGCCCTTTTAGAGCCCCCAATATCTGATGGACCGTAGCCATAGCTGCCCGTCCAGTGGGTTTTCAGAGGTGAAGAACTGTAGTCTCCAATATGGATTGAAGGTTAACAGCAAGAAAACAAAGATTCTCACCCCTGGCTAATGGCCACATTATAATAGAAGGAGACAAGATTGAGATTGTTAACAATTTCAGCTTGCTTGGTTCCACACTAGCAGTTGTTGTTGTTGTTGTTGTTATGTGCCGTCGAGTTGCTTGCGACTCATAGCGACCCTATGTACAACAGCCCTAAACTCTGCTCTGTCCTGTGCCAATCGCTCTGTCTCTGACACTCCCATCCCAATTATCCCAGTCACTGAATCAATCCACCTCATAGAGGGCCTTCCTCTCCTGCGCTGTCCATTCACCCTCCCAAGCATGATGTCCTTCTCTAAGGACCGGTCTCTCCTCACAACATGTCCAAAGTATGTTAGACAGAGCCTCAGAATCCTTGCCTCCAAGGAGCCACCCGATTTAACCCTTTCCAGGACAAATCTGTTTGTTTTCCTAGCAGTCCATGGTATTCTCAATACTCTTCTCCAGCATCACAGCTCAAAGGCATCAATTCTCCTTCTATTCTCCTTGGTCATTGTCCAACTCTCTGATGCATAACAAGTGATTGCGAAGACCATGGCCTGTATCAGACGCACCTTAGTCTCCAGAGAGACACCATTGCTCTTCAGTACTTTGGAGAGGTCCCTAACAGCAGACTTTCCCATGGCAATGCGCCTTTTAATTTACTGGCTGCTGGTGCCAAGATTGTTGACTGTGGAGCCAAGCAAACTAAAGCTAGTGAGATTGTACACAAGCAGTTAGGAAATAAAAATATTAATTGCATTGAGGAAATCTGCTGTCAGGGACCTCTCCAGAGTACTGAAGAGCTACGATGTCAGTCTAGAGACCAAGGTGCACCTGATTCAAGCCATGGTCTTTGTTATTACTTGCTATGAATAAAAAAGCTGGATAAATACTAAGGATTATAGAAGAAGTATTAACGCTTTTGGGTTGCAGTGCTGGAGAAGAGTATTAAACATACCATGGACTGCTGAGAGAACAAACAAATAAATATGTCCTGGAGAGAGTGAAACCAAGCTGCTCCATGGAGGCAAGGATTTTGAAGCTCCATCTGACATACTTTGGACATGTTGCTAGGAGGGACCAGTCCTTGGAGAAGGACGTCATGCTTGAGAGGGTGGAGGGACAGCACAGGAGGGGAAGACCCTCTATGAGGTGGATTAACTCACTGACTGTGGTAATAGGGGTAGGTGTGTCAGAGGCAGTGAGACTGGCTCAGGACAGGGCAGAGTTCAGAGCTGTCCTGAAACTATGAAACTCAGGTGAAACTCAGGTCGCTATGAAACTCAGGTGACTCGGCAGCACATAAGAACAACGATATGACTGCTGGAGGGCCACTAGACACTGGAAATGACTCAACAGCAGCAAGTTTTTGATTTATTAAAATATGGTTTCAAGCTATACAGCTTCTTTCTTCCTAAGAATAAAAAAAGTTGGTATTTATATTTAAATAAAAGTTAAGCAATTGTTATTAATTACTTGTTATCCCAAATAAGACATAACTTATAAAGTACTTAATTATATTTCTAAAAGCCTAGAGGTTCTGGAATGAATGTTTGCATTGACTTACCACTGACTTTCTAGAAAGTATGCATAGCTCTCCTTCTGTTGATGTCTCTCTTGATTTGGCAAAGGGAACAGTGAGGACAGCAAACGGTCACCAAATAGTCATCACAGATGGATCCCTTTTTTAAAATAGAAAAGAAACAGAAACATAAGCCTGTATGAAATTTTTTCTTTTTGATTTTGACTTTAATGAAAGTGTACAGAAAAGTTGGATTTTTATTCATTCATTGTTGTACATTTTCTCCCTCCCCCTCACCCAGTTCACTTAAAAAAATCAGTAATTGTTGCTTAATTTCCTCTGTCCCCTCCCTCCACCCCAATCCACTATGCTTTATACCTTTTATTCTGGACTGTTTCATACAGATCATGCCTAATTATATATTCCTTTTAAACAGTTCTTCCCTTCATCTGTTCCAATACAGTGTTCATGATCTATCCCCTCTTTTCTGTTTCCCTCCTAACCCCCATGTCAGTCCTGTTTTAGAACAGTGGTGTTACGCAGTATTTGTCCTTTTGTGACTGAGCTATTTCACTCAGCATAATGTTCTCCATGGTATTTGGAATTTTAAGACAAACATCTTGGAGAGAAGCAGAAGGCATGGATCTTTGGGATTCAGCATTTACAAGTAGCAAAGCCTTAGTTGAATGTACTATGTAACTACTACCTTTTTGTGACCTAAAAGGTTTTTCTGAAATATATATATATATAAAATATCCAACCAAACTGTCAGTCAAGCATAAGAATAGAATAAAGATCTTCAAAAGCTAAAGTTTCAAAACTGACCCAGACTGTGGTCTTTGCAATTACTCAATTACTTGCCAAGCACCAGAGAGCTGGACAATGACTAACAAAATATGACAGAAGAAGAATCGATGCTTTTGAATTGTGGTGCTGGAGAAGAGTATTGAACATACTATGGACTGCCAGGAAAACAACTAAGCCTGTCTTGGAGAGAGGGCAAAACCCAGTTTTTCCTTGGAGGCTAGGTTTGAAGATCCATCTCACGTACTTTGGGCATGTGGATAGAGTATCCTTCCTCCTTGGAGAAGAACATCATGTTTGGAAGGGTGGAGGGACAGTGCAGGAGAGGAAGACTCCAGATGAGATGGATTGATACAGTGACTGGGGCAATGGGGTAGGTATGTTGGAGTCAGTGAGATTGGCTCAGGACAGAGCAGATTTCAGAGCTGTTGTACATAGGGTTGCTATGAGTCACAGGCGACTCAACAGCACATAACAACAATGAATAACATAGCCTATGTTCTTGCAAAATGAGAAAGTACACTGAGAAATAAAACATGTGTTGTAAAGAACAGGAATCTGATGCAGAAGAGAGATTACTCAAATCCCTGGAGCAGTGGTAAAGGGAATTGCCAGGATGATAACCGAGCATCAGGAGACATTTGAAAGATAGTAGTCAGGGGAGTGGCGGAGAGATTCCTTCAAGAAGATCAAAATGCTGGAGTATTAGATGGCATGAATGGGTGGAAGAGAAAGAAACTGGCAAAGAATTTATTGTTCACTCAAAAAAATAGTAGATGAAAAAAAAGTGGATAAAAAATAGTAGATGGAAAATGACTAATGAAAAAGGTTAATTGTTGCTAGTACTAGGGAAAAATAATTTAGCAAAACATTTCACTAGGTGAAATAAGTCAGACTCAAAAGCATAAGTACTGAGTGATCTAATTTATTTGAAATGAAATATCTAGAATAGGCAAGTGCATGGAGACAAAAGTCTATCAGTGGTTGCTGGGGCCTAGAGGGAAGGAGGCATGAGGAGTTATTACTGAAAAGGCATTGGATTTCTCTTTGAGGTGAAGAGAACTTGGAAAGACTTAGTGGTGATGGCTGCATGGAATGGTGTATGTAATTAATTACAGTCACTGAATTGTACATGGGAAAATGGCTAAAATCAGAACTTTTTGTTATATATATTTTATCACAATAGAAACAAGAAAAACAACACAACCAACAAAACAAAGTTTAATGGGAAAAGCAATGATCGTTTACTATATGATACAACTCTGAAAAGTAAAGGAAGCACTCATAAAGGAAGCACTGTATATAGATTTGACTAAAATAACTCTGTTGGAAATAAGAACCTGAGAGGCTCAGTGATTAAATGCTTGACTTTTAACCAAAGGGAGGGGAAAAAAAGAAAAAGAAAAAAAAATCCCCAACAAAACAGTGGTTCAAATCTATCAGCCTCTATTTAGGAGAAAGATATGACACATATATTTCTATAAAGATCTACAATCTTGGAAACCATATGGGGGTAGCTCTGCTCTGTCTTACAGGGCTATTATCAGTGAGAACGGAATAGAAGGCAGTGGGTTTATTGAAAGGAAAGATCTGGGGAAGCCTGTTTCTGTGTGGTAAGGAAAGGGGGTCAAGCCAGAGGCAGGTTCTCAGCTTCCTAGTGAGAAGTCAATACATAATGCCTCAAATGGGAAAATCAAGTTCCAATACAAGTCTGATTTGGAGTTACAACAGAAAACACAAAAAGAATCAACTATAGAGGAAGAGAAGTCAGGAAACCATTGTTTTCCTCACAAATCTTGTAAAATTAGAAAACTAAGAAACGCCTTTCTTCCAGAACTTTGATTAAAAATTATCAAACAAACTATAACACTCTTATAAACACAAAAATCACAACAAAGAATAATATATAGACAAAACATTTAGTTGAATGTGATGGCTTGAGCTGGTGCATTTATTTTTTTCCCTTCAGGAAATAATTAGACGTGATGAACGATGACAAGAAGGAAAAACACTAAAGCTGTTAGAAAACGGGGATATTGCCAGATATTTTCAAAGGCACTTTAAAAAAAAAAGAAGTGAGCTGGGTGAGCTCTGGTGGCCTAGTGGCGAGAAGTTGCACTTCAATCCCAGAGGTGTGAGGTTCGAATCCACCAGATGCTGTACTAGAGACGGAGGGGCAATCTCCTCCTCTATCAATCAGATCCGATTTGACGGAACACACATTAAAAAAAAAATAATAAAAATAATAAAAAAATTTTAAAAATGTGATCCAGATGGGATTATATTAATGAAGCAAAACAGCCTCAAAGAATCTGACTCCCAACATGGTTGTTGTGAAGTTACTGTGATGAAGGCGTTGTGATCTTCAAACGTGGAGGCTCAGAAGGAACTGAGCCTAGGCTGAGAATGATTTCTCATGACCTTGTGGTAAGAAGTTGTTCTGTTAACCCTAAGGCCCACAGTTAGAATCCACCACTGAAAGGTGAACAGTCTCCTCCGAGATGATTTAAAGCCTCTGAAAACCTGCTGGAAAGTCAGCTATAAGTTGATTCCGATTCTACGGCAAACAGCCGCAACAAGGCTGAGGAATGGAAGACAGTGAAGTTAACAGAGGCCTTAGAAAGTAGGCCAGCTGGGAGCTGCTGGTCATGCCTTTTCCCCCAACAGGCAAAGATTGTTGTTAGATGCCTTTGAGGCGCCTCTGACTCAGTGTGACTCTGTGTCCAGCCAAACTTTGTCCTATTCTGCCCCATCCTCACAATCTCTTTAAAATGACCCTGCTGTCACCTTTGGGACCTTGGGAGAGAAGTGAGACAAACAGGGTAGTTCTTTGCTTATCTCAAAAGACTCCATAGGACTCACTGTAAACACAGAGGAAAAGAATAATATATAAAGACATTTTAACACATCATTGTTTATGTCATGTGCTGCTGTGTTGGAACGGACTCATTGCTGACCCTCCAGCAGATTTTCAGAGGTTGTAAATGGAATGGGAGGAGATTGTCCATTTCTCTCCTGGAGAAACTGGTGGATTCGAACTGCCTGCACAGCTCCTTACCATCAGGCCACCAGAACTCCCTCACCACCTTTTTAAAAACACACGTCACAGAAGTCTAAATCACTCTAGTCCGTGAGGTATTTGGATTATTTATGTCTGGCATTAATGGACTAGTTTTACTTCCTTTCTTCTTCTTTTTGTTTAAATGGATTAGTTTCTTTTATTATCTCTGGAGTTTCAGTTGTTCCACAAACTAATTTTATCCTGTGATTACTCTTTTTAAAAACTTTTATACTAATTTATTTGCAAAATTTGAATACACTGTTTTTCAAACCAGAGTCTTCCAATTTCCCTCACCTTCCCAATCAAATTGTACTATTCCATGATTAATCTCCACTGTCCCCACACGTCTTCACCCCTCTGCTTCTAACCCCCCCCCACCCACCTTGGATCCTCATACTCATTCTACAAGAATGGTTTTATATACTATTTGTCCATGTGGGACTGAGTTAGTCTGTGATTACTCTTAAACTTTTATTTACCTTTATCTGTAAATGCCAGACCAAATAAAACCTTTTTAATAGGATTATTGTTCTCCTGCCTTCTAATCTCCCAAATTGTCTTAAAATAGGCTGAAGTTTTACTTTCA
>NW_006399792.1:8469027-8476738 GCF_000299155.1 Elephantulus edwardii | reverse complement strand
TGAAATGAAAAATAAACAACCTAAATTTAAAAAAAAAAAAAGGGATGACGTACAGGATCTTTAAATTGCATAAAAAGTTACATGCCCTAGGAAACGTCAATCACATGCAAATGAATGACTTCTCACATGAACGTCGTGCTTGTAACAGTTATTTTGAGTGTAGTTGCGTGTTTGGATTGTGCACTGTGGGACATAACTCACAGGGATGCCATATCGGGTCCTGTAGAGGGTCCTCATCGCGACACTGGATCCACACAAGCAGCATTCATTCATGTCAGCTGCAACTTGACAGGAAAGGCACATGAAGCAGAATGTGCCACAGAGACCTGGACATAGGATACCAATGGTGCACGTTATTTCACTCTGTCTCGGCTACAATGAAAGGGTATTTGCTACACAAATAGCAGCCCCTATCAGGAGGCTTTGCCCACACCCTATTGTCAGGTGCCTCTTCATTTCATCTCATTCAGTTTTGCATCAACTTCTCCCTTCTTTTCACCAAAAGTTGTCATTCTTTTTGTTTATTATGGATTTCATCCACCTATTTAATGATTCATTGAAACGTCTTTTTTTTCCCAGTCATCATCCTAGGTGCTGACAATACATTTACCTGAAATCTAGTAGAGAAGACAGATTACATGAAAAGTTATCTTAGTAGAAACCTGCCCAAGATGCCAGAGTCATGCACAGAAAATAAGGGTGTGCATAGGAAAGCTGCTTGAATTAAATATTGAAAAATGATTCTAAGTTTAACAAATGGAATAAAGGGGGGAAAGCATCTGTGGGATATCTCAGTAAGACCAGGCAAATGTCCAGTAGAGCTGGAACCCCAGGATAAGATGGAAGATAAACAGGGTGAGTGTTTAGACTTTATCATGAAAGTAATGAGGAACCACTGAAGCATTTTTGTATTTAAGCTTGCCACAAAGCAACTGAGCTTATATTAGGTTGGCAATTTAACTTCTTACCACTAGGCCACCAGAGCTCCACTTCTTGTACATTTGCTTCATTGAGTAATAAAATAATACTAAGGTTGAGGGAATGGAAGTGTTCCCTTCATAAATTTTACTATCGTAAAGCCTTAGTGTAGTATACTAATTACTATGGATTGCAGATGTTGAGGCGATGTCCTGAGAAGTATGAATCATCAACCTAGGCCATCATTTAAGGCTATAAGAATAGTGAATAACTTGATTTTTCCTTTTCCTGGGTAATTTTCCCCTTACACTACTTTTCAATACAATTATTTAATAGAAAAAAACTCCAAAAATTACCTATTATATGAATTTTAAAATTACATTTCAATAATAAGTTAGATATGAATGTAATTTTCTTCTTTGCAGACTTAAGACAGGTAAGTAAATCTCAGAGCAAGTTTTTGCATGCAGCTCCATTTATTTCTTGGTTGATTTTGAAGCCTTAGCACCTTGATCTTTTCTGCCATCTTCATCTCATCTCCACGCTATTTTCATCTCATCTCCACACTTCATCGGTTTCACAAAAGAACGTCTCTGACAGAGATCCTACTTAGAGAGTTCTCATTAAAACACAACAAAGCCATGTCAGAGGTAGTTTTCTCCAGTGACAAGTGAATGACCTTTATTATCTTATTGCTGCTGTTGAGATTATATACAATAAAGCAATATGCCAATTTCATTTTCTACAGGTGTCATTTAAGTTCAGCCATTTTCGCTCTCCTTTTCTGAGTTGTTCCCCTTCCATAGCCATAATATAAATACTCTTAAGTTGCTGTAGGCAGACATATTTTACTAGTTGAGACAAACTATTGTTTGGTTTTAAGAAATCTCAGGGTATATTTTTGTTTGAAACCTAAAGATTATCTCAGGGCAATGGTTCAGAAGTTCATCAGTCATGGCCCCAGGAAATTTCAATTCCATAAGAATTTAAAATTCTCCTCTATATTTCTCTCCTTTTTAGAAAAATTCTTTTATGGAATCTGATCACAATGCTAAACAATGGCAGCCAGGTACTACTACCTAGTTGTTCGTTCATTATTTATTTATTTTAAAATTGTGATTTGAGTAAAAGTTAACAAAGAAAATTGGTTTTCCTCTCAATCATTCATATACATTTTGTTTCATAATGTTGATTATAATGTTACGTGCCATCGAGTCGTTTCCGACTCATAGCGACCCTATGCACAATAGCTCTAAACCCTGCTCTATCCTGCGCCAACCGCACCGCCTCTGACACACCCATCCCGATTACCCCAGTCACCGAATCAATCCATCTTATAGAGGGTCTTCCCCTCCTGCGCTGTCCCTCCACCCTCCCAAACATGATGTCCCTCTCCAAGGACCCGTCCCTCCTGGCAACATGTCCAAAGTATGTCAGACGAAGCCCCAGAATCCTTGCCTCCAAGGAGCAGCTTGGTTTAATCCTCTCCAAGATAAATCTGTTTGTTTTCCTGGCAGTCCATGGTACATTCAGTACCCTTCTCCAGCACCACAGCTCAAAAGCATCCACTCTCCTTCTGTCCTCCCTAGTAATTGTCCAACTCTCTGATGCATAACAAGCGATTGCAAATACCATGACCCACAACCAAATTATACTTTTTTTCTACTTTCTTCCTGTGATTCTCACTTCTATTAATATTTTTTTCTTTTTTTATTATTAGTTTTAATGAAAATTTACAGAGACTTTGGATTTCCATTCATTCATTATTGCACTTTTCTCCCTGTCCCCACCTGCCCCCACCCACCAGTTCACTCTTCTCTTTGAAAAGTAAAAGAAAAATTCTTTCATTGCTTTACAATCCCTCCCCCCAGGTCCACTCCACTATGCATCCTTCGTTCTGGACTCCTGTCATGACAATGATACCTAATCACATATCCCTTTTAAACAGTTTTCTCCCTCATCTGTTTCAATGCAGTGTACAATATTTATTCCCTCTTTCTCAGTCTCCCCCCAACCCCAATGTCAGTCCTGTTTTATAACAGTGGCACGATACAATATTTGTCCTTTCGTGACTGAGATAGTTCAGCATAATATCCTCCAGGGTCACCCATTTTGTATAATATTTCATGAGTTCCTTATTTTTTAGTGCAGTGTAGTTTTCTCCTGTGTGAATATGCCACAGCTTTTCTATCCATTCATTTGTTGATGGGCACTTAGGTTGTTTCAAACTCTTTGCTATTGTGAGCAAAGCCGCGATAAACACTGGTGTGCATATATCTGCTGGGGTGTCAGTTATGGTCTCTTTAGGGTATATTCCCAGTAGTGGGGTTGCTGGGTCAAATGGTATCTCTATTTGCAACTTTTTGAGAAAGTGTCACACCACCTTCCACAGTGTTTGCAATTCCACCAAGTTTCTCCACAACCTCACCAGCATTTGTTGCTTACTGTTCTGTTAAATTTTTTTTTAGTTTTATTTATTTATTTTTTTATTATGTTTGTGTGCGTGTACTGTTAAATCAGATCTGACTGGTACAGGAGGAGATTTTTCCTCCTTCCCCGGCAGAGCAACTGGTGGATTCGAACCGTTCGCCTCTGGGACTGTAGTTGCAGCTCCTTGCCATTAGGCCACCAGAGCTCCCCTTGTTCTGTTAAATTTTGCTATTCCTACTGCAGTGAGATGATATCTCATAGTTGTTTTGCTTTGCATCTCTCTTAGAGGTAGGGATTTTGAACATTCCCTCATTTGCTTGTTTACCATCTGAATGTCTTCTTTGGTGAAGTGTCTGTTCATATCCTGTGCCCATTTTTTAATTGGATTATTTACCTTTATCTTGTGTGGTACTCAAGTATTTTATAAATTCTAGATATAAGTCCCTTATCTGACATGTCATTACCAAATACTTTCCCCCATTCTGTGCTTTGCTTTTTACCCTGTTGGAGAAGTTTTTGGATATGCATGGGGATTTGATTCTTAGAAGGTCCTATTCATTTATTTTGTCCCCTCCTGGTTGTAGATTTTTCAGGATACTTGGAAGACTGTTTATGTTGTGGATTAGGACTTCTATAGTTCTCCCAAGCTTTTCTTTAATGAAGTTTATAGTTCTTTGTTTTAGTCCTAGGTCCATGATCCACCTGGAGTTGTTTTTTGTGTATGGAGTGAGGTGTGGGTCTTGCTTGAGTCTTCTGCAGATAGTTTTCCAATTTTGCCAAAACCATTTATTAAGAAGGCTGTCATTTCCCCACTTAACTGATTTCATCTCCTTGTCAAAACTGAGTTGACCATAGGTAGATGGGCTGGTTTCTGAGTTCTCAACCCTATTCCATTGATCTATGTGTCTGTCATTGTGCCAGTACCACACTGTCTTCTTGACCACCACGGCAGTGTAGTAGTATTTGAAATCAGCGAGTGAGGTGCCTCCTACCTTTTCCCTATTTTTAAGGAGTGCTTTGCTTATTTGGGGCTTCTTTCCATTGCAAATGAAACTGGAGATTGCCTTTTCCATCTCATTGAAGAATTGGATTGGTGTTCTTATTGGGATTGCATTGAATGTGTAAATTGCCTTTGGTAGCACTGCCATTTTCACAATATTGAATCTTCCTATCCATAAGCAAGGGATATTCTTCCACTTCTCCAGGTCTCTTTTGGTTTCTTTTAGTACTGTTTCATAATTTTCTTTGAATAGATCCTTTGTACTTCTGGTTAGATTTACTCCCAAGTATTCAATCTTGTGATTAGCTATTATGAAGGGTATTGCTTTTCTAAGCTCCCGTTCTGTATTTTCTTTGTCACTGTAGAGAAATCCAACTGATTTTTAAAAAAAATTTTATTTTATTATTTTTTGTGTATGTACCGTCAAATCAGACCTGACTGGTACAGGGGGAAATTATCCCTCTTTCTCCAGCACAGCATCTGGTGGATTTGAACCGTGTACCTTTGGGATTGCAGTATAGCTTCTTGCCACTACGCCACCAGAGCTCCCCCCAACTGATTTTTGTATGTTGATCTCATATCTTGCTACTTTGCTGAATTGGTCAACTGTGTCCAGTACTTTTTGTGCTGAGTCTTTAGAGTTTTCTAAGTATACTATCATATCATCTGCATAGAGAGATAATTTTACTTCCTCTTTGCCAGTTTGGATACCTCTTACTTCCTTCTCTTGTCTTATTGCTATAGCTAAGACTTCCAATACAATATTGAATAAGAGAGGTGATAGTGGGTATCCTTGCTTAGTTCCTGTTCTTAAAGAGAATGCTTTTAACCTCTCTCTATTGAGAACAATGTTGGCTCTCGGGTTTGCATAAATACTTTTTACTATGTTGAAGAAATTCCCCTATAATCCTATTTTGTTGAGTGTTTTAATCAGGATCTATTAATATTTTTATCCTTTCCCTTCCTGTCATCTGGACTTCTATCCCTGTCCTCCTACCCCTTGGGCAAGTGCTGTTCTCTTGAAATGATATGATAGCTTATTCCAAGGAGGAGAGTTTCCCTGGTAAGATCATTCCTCTTACAGATCTACCTATTGTTTGTCTAGGGAGCTCTGGTAGCCTAACGGGTAAGGAATTGTGCTGCCAATCCAAAGTCAGGCAGTTGGAATCCACCAGTGTCTCCATAGGAGAAAGTGCTGCAGTCTTCTGTTGTGTGATTTACAGCATCTGAAAAACACCTGGAGGGTCAGCTGTGAGTTAGTCCCGACTCGAAGGCACATAACAAGAACCTTATTTGCCTGAAATTTGAGCCATGAGGTGAGTTTTGTTCTAGTTTAGTTTTTCCTCCCTGGTGGTCTACTGGTTAGGATTTGGCATATGCTCGCTTTCTCTCTCTCTGGCTCTCCCTCTAAGGGTGAATAAAAGCCACAGTCTCAGGGGTTCCACCAAATCCTGTCAAATCAACAAGCCTGACCTCTTTTATGTTTTTGGGTTTTGTTCCATACTTCCCCCCCACTTGGTCTAGAACCTTGTACTGTGGTCCCCTTTAGAGTGGTCAGGAGTGGTGTCCTGACAGCATCTAGGTCTTCAGGTCTCAGTGTCGTAGAAGCTGGTCACATGGTTCATGAGTCTTGTGGACTACTTGTTTCTGTACATCTTTGCTTCATCTTGCTCTTCTTTGTTACAAACACAGAGAGTTCAATGCTTGCACCTTAGATAGCTGTGTGAAAGCTCTTAAGACTCCAGTTCATCTCATTCCTTTAGTCTCATGGCAAAGGAGGCAGTTGTTCATGGAAGTAATTAGTCACACATCACTTTCCTTTCCTTCTATTCCTGGCTCTCCTTCCTCTGTTGTTCCAAGTGAATAGAGACCAGTGGTTGTGCCTTGAATTGCTGCTTGCAAACTTTTAAGACCCAAAGTACTATACCTTGTAGAATGCATAACAGAAGCACTAACCATGTTGTTATGTGCCATCGAGTCACCTGAGACTCATAGCGACCCTATGTACAGCCCTAAACTGCCCTATCCTGTACCAATCCTATCATCTCTGACACACCTACCCCCATTAACCCAGTCACTGTATCAATCCATCTCATTGAGGGTCTTCCTCTTCTAAGCTGTTCCTCCACCCTCCCAAGCATGGCGTCCCTCTCCAAGCACTGGTTCCTCCTTGCAATATGTCCAAAGTATGTCAGACGAAGCTTCAGAATCCTTGACTCCAAGGAGCAGCCTGGCTTCACCCTCTCCAGGACAAACCTGTTCATTTTCTTAGCAGTCCAGGGTATAGTTGATACTCTTCTGCAACACCACAAAGGCATCAATTCTTCTATCATCTCTAGTCACTGTCTAGCTGTCTGATGCATAGCAAGTGATTGCGAACACTATAGAATGTATCAGGTGCACCTTAGTTTTCAGACTGACATCTTTGTACTTCAGCACTTTAGAGAGGTACCTAACAGCAGATTTTTCCATCCCAATACATCTTTTAATTTCCTGGTTGCTGTTGCCAAGAGTGTGACTGTGGAGCCAAGCAAACAAAAACTGTGAACAATCTCAATCTCTTCATCATCCATCCTGATGCTGTCGGTGGGCCCAGTAGTGAGAATCTTTGTCTTCTTGATATTGAGCCTCAACCCATATTGGAGTCTGCAGTCTTTGACCCTCTGCAGCAAGCGCTTAAGGTCCTCCTCAATTTCAGCAAGCAGGGTTGTGTCATCTGCATAATGCAGATTGTTGATGAGTCTTCCTCCAATCCTGATGCCACATTTCTCCTTATAGAGCCCAACCTCCTGGATAATCTGTTCTGCATAAAGATTGAAAAGGTTTGGAGACAGGATACAGCCCTGGCATACACCCTTCTGAAATTTGAACCATGCAGTGTTTGGCACGGGAGAGGGAGACCCTCAATGAGATGGATCGATTCTCTGAGTGGAGTGGTGGGAATGAGTGTGTTTGAGGTGGCGCGGTTGGAACAGGATAGAATGGCATTTAGGGCTCTTGTACATAGGGTTGTTATGAGTCGCAAGCGACTTGATGGCACACAAGAACAACAACAACAACAACAACAACAACAACAACAACAACAACAACAACAGTGTTTCTCTGCTGTGTTCTGACAACTGTCTCCTGGCCAAAATATAGGTTTTGCATTAGCTCATTCAAGTGTTCTGGGATTCCCATTCTTCTCAGAGTTACCCACAGTTTGTTATGATCCACACAGTCAAGGTAAATAATCCAATAGAAAAATGGGCACAGGATATGAACAGGCACTTCACCGAAGACGACGTTCAGATGCCTAACAAGCACATGAAGAAATGTTCAAAATCCCTAGCCCTAAGAGAGATGCAAATTAAAACAACTATG
>NW_006399792.1:8465667-8467587 GCF_000299155.1 Elephantulus edwardii | reverse complement strand
TAGTTTCCACACTCAGTTGGGTCACCTTTCTTTGGAATGGGAACAAATATAGATCTCTTCCAGTCAGTTGGCCAAGTGGTTGTTCCCCAGATTTCCTGGCACAACTTGGTGAGCACATCCAGGGCAGCATCTGTTAGTTGAAATATATCAATTGGTATTCCATCAATTCCTGGGGCCTTATTCTTGGACAATTCTTTCAAAGTAGTCTGAACTTCTTCTTTCATCACCATAGGCTCTTGCTCATATGTTGTTTCATTAAATTCTTCTGTGTCTGCCAATTCCTTTTGGTATAAAGATTCTTTATACTCTTTCCATCTTCTTTTAATACTTGCAGAATCATTTAGTATTCTGCCCAAAACATCCTTAAGTATTGCAAATTGAGGCTTGAATTTCCTCTTCAGTTCCTTGAGCTTAAGAAATGCTGAGCGAGTTCGGCCCCTTTGATTTTCTGACTCCAACTCATTGCACATTTCATTATAATACTTTGTCTTGTCATGCAGCCTTTTGGAATCTCCTGTTCAGCTCCTTAATGTCTTGATTTCTTCCTTCTGGTTTGGCTTCTTGGTGCTCCAGTGTTCAGTCTCTTTTAATATCCATTTTGGTCTTTTCTTCCTCCTCTATATTTGCAATGACCTTTGCATTCTTCCTGGATGATATTCTTTTTAAATTTCTTCCCACCCCCTGGATGATATTCTTGATATCTTTCCATAACTATCTTGTCTTTGCTCATTAGTGTTCAAGGCCTCAAACCTATTCCTGAAATGGCTCTGAAATTCAGGTGGGATAGACTCAAGGTCATAATTTGGTTCTTGTGGGCTTGATTTCACTTTCCTTAGCTTCAGCTTAAACTTGCATGTAAGTATTTGGTGATCTGTTCCATAATTAACACCAGGCCTAGTTTTCACAGATTAAGACAGACTAGGAAGAAGGATTGGCCATCCACTCCCGAAATAGCAGGCTCTTGAAAGCCCTATGAACAGTGGAACACACTTAGACTAGCAGATAGGGCAACAGAGGTGGAGCTTTCAAGTATGGAAATAGTAAGGAGGAGGAACAGTTGTAAACAGACACTAGTGGTTGGAACATGGGATGTAAGAACTATGAATGTGGGAAAATTAGATATTGTTAAGGAAGAAATGGAACACATAAATAGTGACATACTAGGTGTTGGCGAGATGAGATGGATTGGCATGGGACATTTTGAATCAGATGATCATAAGATCTATTGTGCTGGAGATGAAAAGGTGAGAAAAATGGGGTTGCTTTCATAGTTAAAGAAGTCATTTCTACATGTCTTGATATATAATATTGTGAGTGACAGGATAATATCCCTACACATACAAGGAAGTCCAGTGAATACCACTATCATTCAAATATATGCACCAACAACCAGAGCCAAAGAAGAAGAAATACATGATTTCTACCAACTTTTGCAGTCAGAGATCGCCCGAACATGCAATCAAGATTCATTAATAGTGATGGGTGTCTAGAATGCAAAAGTTGGGAGCAGAGAAGGATTAATAGTTGGAAAGCATGGACTTGGTAACAGAAATGAAGCTGGAGATAGGATGATAGAATTTTGCACAATCAACTATTTGTTGCAAATACATTTTACAAGAAACATAAACACAGGCTATACACATGGATTTCACCTGATGGTATGCATAGGAATCAGAATAATTACATCTGTGGAAAGAACCACTGAAGAAGCTCGGTATCAGCAGTGAAAACTAGGCCTGGTGCTGATTGTGGAACTAACTATGTTACTAGACTAATTAACTGAAATGTTCCATGAAACCATGACCCTGAACCTCCAAACCAAGAAACCAAATCCCATGAGATTTTTAATGTACATGATCATAGAGAAGATCTTCACCCTGAAACCCACAGCGTCCCTTTTCAGCAGGAAGTAGCTAAGAG
>NW_006399792.1:8456872-8464677 GCF_000299155.1 Elephantulus edwardii | reverse complement strand
CCCTCCTTCCCCAGCAGAGCATCTGGTGGATTTGAACCGTGCGCCTCTGGGATTGTAGTTGCAGCTCCTTGCCACTAGGCCACCAGAGCTCCCCTGTAATGTTCAACTTTTTTGAGACATTGCCACAGTGTTTCTCACCAGCAATGCGTAAAAGTTCCAGTATCTCAATAGTCTCACCATTTTGTTATTTTCTATGTTTTTAAGAAATCATAGCCATCTTGTTATTGTTAAATTAGAAGGATAACTAGTAAAATGTATATGGGATTCAAGGGGGGATGGGGTGGGAGCAAGGGGGTAAAGGTGGGTATGGGGGAAATAATGGGGTCACCAATTTGATGAGGGGAAAGAGAGGGAAAGGAAATGGGAAAGATTTGTCAGGGCCTGAAATGATGGGGTAATCGTGGGTGTAGTTTAATGGTGATTAATTTTATAAAACATAGTGTATGGGAATGATTGTATGAATTACAATGTGAATGAAGGTAAGTGTGAAACACAATGTACATTAATTTAATATGCCAACTACTGTTGTTGTGTACCATCCAGTCAGGAGTGACCCATAGCTGACCCTCCAGCGAGTTTTCAGAGGCAGTTAATAGCAAGGAGGAGATTGTCCATCCTTCTCTCTCAGGTAAACTTATATAAAATAATAATAAATTATAGCCATCTTGTTGTTAGCTATCAGGAGTTGCTTCCAACTCCTAGCAACCCTGTGTATGAAAGAAAGAAATACCACCTAATCTTATGTTGCCTTCACAATCTCTGTTGTGTGTAAGCCTACTGATGTTGCCAATGGTGTTCCCTGAAGGTCTTCATCTTTTTCTCCTATGCTCACCTTCCCCAAGAAAGTACTTTTTGGTACTTGACATACTTTTCCAGGAATTAGCCCCTCATGATGATATGTCCAAAACATGTGAGAAATCTCATTATCTTTGCTTCAAAGAAACAGTCTGGTTGTACTTCTTCTAAGAAATTTGTTTGTTCTCTTTTTTAATATAATTGAATCTTTATTTAAGTCTTATGAGCCAACTTATTGCTGTTCTTTTGTCAGTTCATCATATATTCACTATTCAAAGACATAAATTTTTTTTTGTCTTCCATATTCATTGTCCAACTTTCACGTTCATATGCTGTTGTTATTAGGAACTGTCAAGTTGTGTATGACCCATAGTGACCCTATGACCAGACCTGCTACCTATCTTGTGCCAATTGGTGCAGCTGCTCTGACAGTCTATCTGATTGAAGGTCTTCCTCTCTTTTGCCAACTTTCCATTTTTTCAAGCATGATGTCTCTCTCCAAGGGAAAACCTCTCTTAGCAGCATGCTAATATGTGAGATGAAGCTTTGTTATTTTTGCCTCCAAGGAGGCCTCTGGTTGCACCTTCTTCAAGACATAATCTGTTGGTATTTTTGGCAGTCCATGGGGTATTAAATACTCTTTTGATATTGCTTTAACTATTTGAGGCCTTTTGATATTTCATATAAAATGGAGGATTATTTTTCTATTCTTGCAAAGCAAATTCTTGAAATTTTAATCAAGATATTATATTAAATATGTGGGTTACTTTGTGCAACATTGCCATCTTAACAATGTCTTTCAAACTATGAGCATGGTATATCTTTTAGTCATTTAAATGTTTTTTTTTAGTTTCTTTCAACAGTGTTTTATAGTTTTCATTATATTAGTATTTCGTATCACTGGTTAGATTTATGACTAGGTATTTTACTCTCTAAGATCCCATTATAAATGGAAATGTTTCCTTCCTTTCCTTTTAAGATTCCTTGATTCTAATATATAAAAATTCAACTGATTTTTTAAATTATATACTTGACCTTGTACCCTTCAAATTTCTTGTGGAATCCAGGATTTTCTATATATAAGATTGTATCATCTGTGAACAGAGATAATTTTACTTTTTCTTTTCCAGTATGAATGCTTTTTTATTTCTTTTTCTTGTCTTATCATTCTAGCTGGGACTTGCAATACAATATAATATAAATTTGAGAGTAGTCATTCATCTATTTCCAAAGGTAAAGGTTTCAGTCTTTTCCTACTAAATGTAATATTGACTGTTGACTTTCCATAAAAACCCTGAGTCATATTGAGGAATTTCCTTTCATTCAAACCTTCTTAAAGTCTTCATCAAGAAAGGGTGCTGCATTTTATCATATGTCATTTCTGCATCCATAAAGATAATCATATAATATCTTCTTTTGATGTGGTATATTACTTTAAACTCAAGAATCTTGTTCATTAGAATCAACTTTTTCACTTAAACTTAACTCTATAAATTATCTTTGGACTAGGATTATTCTTTGAAAGATTGATGAAAAATTAACTTCTAATCAATACAGTATTGTGACAAACCTCTTTCATTAAAGACACTAGCTAGCACACAGGGTGCCTATCATAGGTTGGGAACTTTTACAGCATGATGAAGGGTGAAAAAAGGACTTGGCCACTGGTAGTTTACTTTAATGATTATTACTAGGGAACATTTTCCTTGTACTTACACACTCCACAGTCACTGAAGCAATCACACATGCCAGTCTGCCAGTTGGAGGGTTGGGCTGCAACACCATACCCAGGTTGAGTCACAATGACCACTGGTGACTGAGTTTGCATTTTGATGCAGGATCTTAAAAGACTGTAAAAGAAAAAAGAAGTTGTGAGTAGCCTTGAGGTTGCTCTTGAAAGTCCCTGTTTTGAAGTACTATGTTTCACTGGGGATGTGAGGTAATTAGATCAAGTTGCTTGTTGATCCTTGAAGAAAATGATTTCTACTTCTACCTTCAGAGGACAGAGGTCACTGAAGGGAAAGAGGTAGAATTCACTGAACTAGTAAGATAAACAGACGCTTCTCATGGTGTAAGATAGGTGAAACAGGGTAAAGCACATTCCTATTTTTAGACAAACCTTCGAGATTAACAACAAAAGACAAACAAAGACTACACTCCTTAACGGTGGTGAATTAGAGAAATCAGTCTATAATATAAAGATTGTACCAGTCTCTGGGTGATGCAAATGATTCAGTGCTCAACTCATTGAAAGGTTCATGATTTAAATCCATCTAGAGTGGCATAATTTAATATGATACAGGTCATGGTCCTTGTAATCACTTATTATGCATCAGAGAGTTGGACAATGACCAAGGAGGATGGAAGGAGAATTGATGCCTTTGAGCTGTGGTGCTGGAGAAGAGTATTATTGAGAGCATCATGGACTGCTAAGAAAACAGATTCATCCTGGAAAGGGTTAAACCGGGTGGCTCCTTGGAGGCAAGAATTCTGAGGCTCCATCTAACATACTTTGAATATGTTGTAAGGAGACACTGGTCCTTGGAGAAGGACATCATTCTTGGGAGGGTGGAGGGACAGTGCAGGAGGGGAAGGCCTTCTATGAGGTGGATTGATTCAGTGACTGGGGTAATTGGGGTGGGAGTGTTAGAGACAGTGCGGTTGGCACAGGACAGAGCAGAGTTTAGGGCTGTTGTACATAGGGTTGCTGTGAGTCGCAAGCGACTCGACAGCATGTAACAACAACAGAGGGGCATCAAAAGTTAGATCTGGACACATGCTTCTGAAAGGTTCCCACCTTTAAACACTATGGGCAGCCCTGAAAACCCTGCACACTTAAGATAATCACAGTCAGAACTGAGTTGAATAACTAACGATAACTTCTCTGCACATTCATCCTTTTCTCAGTTTCTAATTGTTTAGGAGTTGTTTTTGCTTAGCACTCCACACCATTCTTCCTGTTTCCTGTTTTCTTTTTATAATTTTTATAAATGTTAACTGGTGATCATTCAGTTAAAAGTCATCAAGGTTATGCTAGACACACACTGTCCACTTCATCTTCACACTGCCCTGCAAAGTAGGAATTATTTACTAAGTTTTATGGAAATAGAGACTCAATATGACCAATAAAATAATGTAATTGATTCATATGATCCTTGAAATAAAAGGTTTGCAACTGCAACTCTCCATGAGTTAAAACTATCATAAAATATAATCAAATAACTATTCATAAGTTCATACTGATAAATTAAATGGAAAAAAGGAGAACTCTCCTGTGTTGGTTGTTATGTGTCTTCGAGACGCCTGCGACTCATAGCGACCCTATGTACTACAGTCCTAAACCCTGCTCTGTCCTGTGCCAAGCTCACTGCCTCCAACACACCTACCCCGATCACCTCAGTCACTGAATCAATCTACCTCATAGAGGGTTTTCCTCTCCTGCGCTGTTCCTTCACCATTCCAAGCATGACATCCTTCTCCAAGGACTGGTCCCTCCTGGCAACGTGTCCAAAGTATGTCAGACGAAGCGTCAGAATCTTGCCTCCAACTAGCATCTTGGTCTTGCACTCTTTAGGAAGAACGTGTTTCTTCTCCTAGCAATCCATGGTATATTCAAAGCTCTTCTCCAACACCACAACTCAAAGGCATTAATTCTCCTTCTATCCTCCCTAGGCATTGTCCAGCTCTCTGATGCATAACAAGTGATTGCAAAGATCATGGCCTGTACCAGGTGCATCTTAGTCTCCAGAATGACATCATTGTTCTTCAGTATTTTAGAGAGGTCCCTGACAGCAGACTTTCCCCAGTGCAATACATCTTTTAATTTCCTGGTTGCTGGTTCCAAGCATGTTATTGTGGAGCCAAGCAAACTAAAGCTGTGAACAATCTCAGTCTCTTTACTATCTATCAAGGTGCTGCCATTTTACCCAGTGGTGACTCTTTGTTTTCTTAATATTGAGCTTCAATCCATACTGAAGACTGTAGTCCTTGACATTCTGCAATAAGTGCTTCAGGTCCTCCTCAGTTTCAGAAAGCAGTGTTGTTGATAAGTCTTCCTCCAATCCTGATGTCACATTTCTCCTCATAGAGCCTAGCCTGCCAGATAATCTGTTCCGCATGTAGATTAAAAAGGTATGGAGATAGGACACATTGCTGGCATACACCCTTCCCAATTTTCAACCATGCAGTGTTTTCTTGCTCTGTTCTCAAGACTGCCTCCTGGTCCAAGTATAGGTTTTGCATAAGAATGATCAAGTGTTCTGGGATTCCCATTCTTCTCAGAGTTAACCACAGTTTGTTGTGGTCCACACAGTCAAATTTCTTTGCATCGTCAATGAAACACAGATACACATTCTTCTGGTACTCCTTGCTTTCAGTCAAAATCCATCTAACATTAGTTACAATATACCTAGTTCCACAGCCTCTTCTAAACTCAGCCTGTACTTCAGGCAGATCTCTATTGATGTGCAGTTCTGGACTTCAGGCAGATCTCTGTTGATATGCAGTTCCAGTAATTTTTGGGTAATCTTCAGCAGAATTTTGCTTACATGTGGTATTAATGATACTGTTTGATAATTTCCACACTCTGTCAGAATCACCTGTCTTTGGAATGGGAACAAATATAGGTCTCTTCCAGTCATTTGGCCAAGTGATTGTCCTCCAGATTTCTTGACACAACTTGGTAAGCGCATCTAGGGCAGCATCTGTTTGTTGAACTATATTAACTGGTATACCATCAATTCCCAGGGCCTTGCTTTTTGCCAATTTTTTCAAAGCAGCTTGAACTTCTTTCTTTATCACCAGAGGCTCTTCCTCATACATTGTTTCATGAAATTCTTCTGTATCAGCCAATTCCTTTTGGTACAATGACTCTGTATACCACTTCCATCTTCTTTTAATACTTCCTGGATCATTTAATATTCTACCCAAAGCATCCTTAAGTGTTGCAACTTGAGGCTTGAATTTGAGGATGGACAATCCCCTCCCATGCGGTTTCCTGCCTCTGAGAACCTGCCGGAGGGTCAGCTGTGAGTTGGCTCCAACTCCATGGAACACACCACCACGGGAGGGTGGACAGGAGGCGGGCACTGGTGAGCTTAAGAAATGCCAAGTGAGTTTGCCCCTTTTGAATTTTTGACTCTAGCTTTTTGCACATTTCATTGTAATACTTTAGTTTGTCTTCCCATGCTGCCCTTTGAAATCTTTTGTTCACCTTAATATCTTGATATCTTCCATTTGCTTTGGCTTCTCGGTGCTTTAGTGCAATATTCAGTCTCTTCTGGCATCCACCTTGGTGTTTTCTTCCTTCTTTGTCTTTGTAATGACCTTTTGCATTCTTCCTGGGTGATATTCTTGATATCCTCCCACAATTCACTTGGCCTTCACTTATTGTTTGTTTTTTTAAATTATTATTAAATTTTATTAGTTTTAATGAACATTTACAGAGATTTTGGGTTCTCATTCCTTCATTGTTGCACTGTTTTCTCTATCCTCCTCCCCAGTTCGTTCTTCTTCCCCCCCCCCCAAATGTCTGTTTTAATTGTCCAATTGCCATAGTGCTTGTCAAAGCCAGTTCTGATTAATCTCCTTTGTCAGTGTGTCCTTTGCCATTCCCTCCCACTCCTCCCTGAGAGAGACTTCATCCTGATTCATAAGGAAAAGGGGATGGTGTATTCTCTTAGCTACTTCCTGCTGAAAAGGGACACTGTGGGTTTCAGGGTGAAGATCTTCTCTCACTACTTTAAAGGGCCCCTTTGGCAGTAGGAAATACATAGAATATTATGGAGATTGATTTTGGAATTTAGATGCACTGTCATTAATTGTGTTCACTTATTAGTGTTCAAGGCCTCAAACCTGTTTCTGAGATGGTTTTTTAAATTCAGGTGGGGTAGACTCAAGGTTATATTTTGGTTCCTATGGATTTGATTTAATTTTCGTTGGCTTCAGCTTGAACTTGCATATGAGTGGTCGGTGATCTGTTCCACAGTCAGCTCCTGGCCTAGATTTCACAGTTGATATTGAGCTTCTCCAGCAATTCTTTGTACAGATGTAATCCATCTGATTCCTATGCATACCATCAGTTGAAATCCATGTGTATAGCCTGTGTTTATGTTTATTATAACATGTATTTGCAGTGAATAAATTGTTGATTGTTCAAAATTCCATCATTCTATCTCCAGCTTCACTTCTGTCACCAGGTCCATGTTCTCCAACTACTCAAACTTCTCTGTTTTCAACTTTTGCATTCCAGTCACCCATTGTTATTAATGCATCTTGAGTGCACGTTGGATCGATCTCTGACTGCAAAAGTTGGTAGAAATCTTCTATTTCCTCTTCTTTGACTCCGGTTGTTGGTGCATATATCTGAATGATAATGGTATTCACTGGGCTTCCTTGTATGCATATGAATATTATCCTGTTACTCACAGTATTGTATTTCAAGACAGATCGAGAAATGACTTTTTTATCTACAAAAACAACCCCATTTTTCCTCACCTTTTTGTCTCCAGCATAGTAGATCATATGATCATCTGACTCAAATTGCCCCATCCGGTCCACCTCATCTCACCAACACCTAGTATGTCATTATTTATGTGTTCCATTTCTTTCTTAACAATATCTAATTTTCCTACATTCATGGTTCTAACTTTCCATGTTCCAAAATCTTAAAGAAATTAACATTACCAGTTACACAATATGGTAAATGTCAATAAAATCACTGACCTGTGCATGTAAAAAATGAAATTACAAATATTTGCTATCTGGAGAACAACCACTTGGCCAACTGACTGGAAGAGGTCTATATTTGTTCTCATCCCAAAGAAGGGCAACCCAACTGAGTATGGAAACTATAGAACAATATCATTGATTTCACATGCAAGCAAGATTCTACTGAAGATTATCCAAAAACGGCTGGAACAGTACATTAGCAGAGAACTGCCAGAAGTTCAGGCTGGGTTTAGAAGGGGTCGTGGTACTAGGGATATTGTAGCTGATGTTAGATGGATCTT
>NW_006399792.1:8449672-8455836 GCF_000299155.1 Elephantulus edwardii | reverse complement strand
GTGACTGGGGTAATCGGGATGGGTGTGTCAGAGGCAATGAGATTGGCACAGGATAGAGCAGGGTTTAGGGCTGTTGTACATAGGGTCCCTATGAGTCGCAAATGACTCGACAGCACCTAACAACAACAGCAACAACAACAACAACAACAACAACAACAACATATTTTTTACCAAAATTTTTAAAAGAAAGCCTGTAAAAATACATATATTAGCTGAATCATGAGAAAGCATCAGAAAAACATAAATTGAGGGATTTTCTACAAAATACTGACCATTTTTTTAAATAGTGTCATGATCATGGAAGACAAAGACTGAAAAAAGGAATTCCTCCTTAGTGGAGGAAACTAAGGAGACATGAAGAAGCATTGGCTGTGCAATGTGTAATGTTGTTGTTGTTAGGTGCCGTCAAGTCATATGCGACTCATAGTGACCCTATGAACGAAAGACCTGAACACTTGTATAACTTTCATTGTTTCTCCATGTTTATCAAGTTTCCAGAGGCAAGCTATTTCAGAAGTGGATGCCACTCTGTTAAAGGCTGGCAGTACCAATTCACCAGCTACTCTGAAAAGTTGGTAGCTTCGCCAGTAAATGTAGATTTATAGGAAAATGATTGGAGGCTATTCTGAGTTGGGCCTCAGTAGTGGGTAAAGAGACATAACGACTGTGGTGCTAAGGGTTTTTTGTCCAAAATGGCTTACCTAGCCATTGCGTTTTGACTTTGCTATGTGGCTGAGTGAGAATATATGGATAGGGTGCCTTAGTCTATCCACAAGGGGATTGGTCTCATCACTCAATTGAGCAAATCCAGGTGTATAATTTGAAACGTTCACAGCCAGCAAAGGAGAAGTAGGTATGCAGCGCACACAATTGGGTGCCAGAGATTCCTATGCCAGGTAGATCTCCAGCAGCAGCAGCAGCCATGGTCAAAGCAGAGGACCAGAGATGTAACATGAGACAGAGATGACCTTGGGACGTTTACCCCACCATAGAATCAGAGCTAAGAGCCTTTACAGACATTTGTTGGAGGACTGTGGGCAGGGAGGGATAGCCATTATTGGCAGAACTGAGAGCTTTATAACACTTGAGCCTCAGGCTGAGACGCCGATGAGCACATTTCAGAAGCTGTTCCACCTGAGTAGTTGGATCTTGCTGCCAACCTCAATTATAACCTTTTGACTTCCCTAGTATGGTTCTGTGTGATCTGTGAGCTATCATACTGGATTTTGGAGCCAGTAAAGCAGTAAGATTGGCGTTGACTTCATGGGATTGCTTTTGTGTTGTTAATGTTGTTGTTGGGGACAGTTCCAATTTGTGAAATTGGTAAAAGTCAGATATGGCTGTCCCCACTTGGCCCTCGCTCTTTTTACAACAACAAAATGCAGTATGAAGCCTTGAATTGGATTCTAGAACAGAAAAAAAATTCGTAGTGCTCACCATTGCTTAGATAGCACAGGATAGGACACGGTTCAGATCTGTTGTTCATAGAGTTGCTATGGGTCATATTCAACTCAACAGCACCTAACAGCAGCAATAACAACAAAAACAACAACAGTATGGTCCTACTAGAAACTGTCAAGGACACACATGTTTGGTGGGTGAAGGGAGGAAGGGGTAAAGGAAATAGGAAAGATCTGGCAGGGATCTGGAATGAAAGAGTAGTGGTGTGCATGGTTCATTGGTGACTGATTTTATAAAACATAATGAATGAGAATGACTGTATGAAACACAATGTGAATGAAGAATAATGTGAAACATAATGTATACAAACTTTGTATGCAAATCAATGTAAGTTTAAAAAAATTAAAACAGAATATAAGGTGTAAAAAAATAAAAAAGAACTCACATGTAGTTGAGCAAATTAGGTTTATTACTGAAGTAAGGGAAAAGATTTATTATTGGAGTAAGGGAAAAGAGTCCAAGTGATGCAGTGGCTAAGTGCTGGCTGCTATCCCAATGGTGGTCAGTTTGAACCCACGAGCTGCTCAGCAGAACAAAGATGTAGTACTAACCTGCTTCCCTAAAGATAATAGACTAGGAAACCCTATAGAGCAAGTCTACTGTGTTTTAGAGTGTCATTATAAATTGCAATTGACTCCAGTTTTGCTTGTTGTTGTTGTGTGCCATAAAGTCAACTACCATTCGTAGCAACCCTATAAACAACAGATCTGAACCTTGTCATATCCTGTGCCATCCTCACAATCTCTAACATGTTCAAGTCCATTGTTACAGTCACTATGTCAATCCATTTTTTCGAGATCTTCTCTTTCTAGAGAGAATCACACTTTAAGAAACTACAGGATGTCTCAGTAAGAGGGTATTAAAATTTAGGTTAGGTTATTTGGAGTAGCATCCAAGGAAGTGGTGGTATTTTCAGAAGGTAATGATGATTCTACAACTGATTATTAAAAAAAAACACCAAACTTTAGCTTCTCCAACAGTTTAAGAATAAAATCCATAGACTGGGGAAAAATATTTGACAAATGATGTATCTGGTAAGGGATTTATATCTAAAACTTATAGAATACTCTAGCATCTCAACAGGAAAAAGGTAAACAACCCAGTCACAAAATGGGAACAGGATATGAATAGACACTTCACCAAAGAAGAAATTCAGATGGCAAACAAATACATGAAGAAATGTTCAGAATCCGTAACTATTAGGGAGATGCAAATCAAAACAACTATGAGATATAATCTCACCCCAGCAGCAATAGCAAAGTTCAACAGGAAAACAGATATTGGTGGGGTTATGGAGAAATTTGGGCTCTTATGTGTCGCAAGTGACTCCACGGCACATAACAACAACACAACATTCATTGCTGCTGAAAGTGTAAACTGGTACAACCACTATGGAAGGCTATTTGGTGCTTTCTCAAAAACTTAGAAATAGAAATACAATTTGACCCAGAAATTCCACTGGGAATATATATTCCATATAATACACACACACATATATAATATATATTTCATATGTGTTATATTCCATAAGTATTATGTTAGGAATATATTGTAAAGAAACTAGAGCCATGACTCAAATAGATGTATGCATGCTCATGTTTATTGCTGTATTATTCACAATAGTGAAGAGATGGAAACACCAAAATGTCCAACAACAAATGAATTGATAGAAAAACTACGGTACATTCACACAATGGAATATTATGCAGCATTGAAAAATTAACTTATACAGCATTACACAATATGGGTCATCTTGGAAAACATTATACTGAGTAAAATATCTCAGTCTCGAAAAGACAAATACTATATAACAGCAGTATTATAAACTAAAACAGGTAGGGGTAGGCTGGGCAGAAAATGGGAAAAGAGTAGATATATAACAGTAGAACAGATGAGGGCAAGAACCGTTCAAAAGGAATATATGATTAGACATTATATGCATGACAACAGTCTGGAACAAGGGTGCATTGTTGGGTGGTCTGGGGGAGGGAAAGGTGGAAGAAAAGAAAATAATATTTAAGAAGAATAAAAAGAAAAGAAAAGCTTATTTATTATAGGGTACACAAGAATAAAGGGGTAATAATGGGTGAGGAAGCAGCATTCACTCATATGAACCAGCAAAGAGGCTGTTTGGCATTTTGTGGTTTGGGCAATGCTTCAAGATTATATGTGTTCAGATATGACTGTGAAATGCTCTTGATTTTTTCCCCTTGCTCCATCACAATATCAGAGACACCTGTATAATATTGTTGATCTGAGATGACAGCAAAGGGCAGCTGGGTGCAGAAGTTGTTTTCTGTCACACGTTCACGTTCTGCTGATGTTGCTTATTTCCCTGACTCTTTCTAGGGACCTTATTAACTTCTGAATTCTCCAAGACTGCAGCACAAAGTTCACTCAGAGAAGGTGATCAATTAAGGTTCATGCAGTCAAGTTGCATTCAGCCCCAGGTAAGAGGAGCACCAGGTCCAAGTAGCAGCGGGGCCATCTGGCAGTGGACAGCAGCAGAGGCTCCTGGACCCAAGCATTAGCCCAGGGTTTCTGGAGGAGCACGCTAGGCATGGCATCTGGATGTCACTCGCTTGGACATCCCTCACTGCTCTCTTTGCTCAATCCTCTCTTGTTCCCCATCCTAGTGGTCCTTTCTCACCTCATCAAACCCGTTTGTGATCAAGTTGATTCGAACTCTAAGTGAGGCTGTAAGGACAGAGTATAACTGTCCTGTAGGGTTTTGAAGACAGTAAATCCTTAGGGCCCTACTTAAAAAGTGTCGAAAGTTTTATTATGAAATTGTTTATTTTGCTGTAAGGCTGTCACTTCACTGTAAAAATAAAGCACCAGCAAAGGCACTATATGGCAAAATGAAGATAGTGTTTTTCTGCAGCTGACACTGTCCAGCTCGTGGAAAAATCACTAGGTATTCTGACCCAAATTCGGGTATGTAAGCAGCAGGTAGACTATATCAGACTTAAGATAATAATGTTATCCTTGAATCCATAATTTGTAGTATTCTTATCACAGGGAAATGAATAAATTCTGGATTGTTGCTGTTGTTGTTACTATGTGCCATTGAGTCGCTTGTAACTGATAGTGACCTTATGTATAATAGCCCTGAAACCTGCTCTATCATGTGCCAACCTTATTGTCTCTGACACACCTACCCCCATTGCCTCAGACACTGAAACAATCCATCTCATCAAGAGTCTTTCTCTCTTGTGTTCTCTCTCCACCTTTCCAAATATGATGTCCCTCCCCAAAGACTTGTCCCTTCTTGCAACATGTCCAAAGTATGTCAGACGAAGCCTCAGAATCTTTGCCATCAAGGAGCAGCCTGGTTTCATCCTCTCTAGGATGAACCTGTTTGTTCTCCTAGCAGTCCATGGTATATTCAATACTCTTCTCCAGCACCACAGCTCAAAGACATCAATTATCTTTCTATCATCCTTAGTTATTGTCCACCTCTCTGACACATAGTAAGCAATTGCTAAGACTATGGCTTGGATCAGGCACACCTTAGTCTCCAGACTGATGTTGTTGCTCTTCAGTACTCTGGAAAGGTCCCTGACAGCTGAATTTCCCAATGCAATTTGTGTTTTGATTTCCTGGCTGCTGTTACCAAGAGTGTTGATTGTGGAGCCAAGCACAACTAATTATAATGATTGTAAATCATAACTTAAAAAAATCACAGCATAATGTGAAATAAGGTGTATTCTGGGGTGCATTGTAAAGTGGACTGGGGGAGGAAGGAAAATGTGCTACAATGAATGAATGAATAATAATAATAATAATGCAGTTAAAGGGTACTTTCTTCTAGTAACATTAACTGCAAAATGTAGTTTCTTTTTTCCCACTATGCTTTACTAAAAGCTGTTTTAATTCTACCCCTCACTAGCTTAAGACAGCTATGCTGGAGTAAGTTGTTTTATATACTTCATTTAGCAGTTCTGTTTTCACTCCTCGATAGACTTTATGTATTTCTCACATGATTCACTCATTAGCTCATCAGGTTCTGAAGGATTTCTCAGTGTCATCTTGATCAGCCAACCATCTTTATAACAAGACTTATTAACAAGTCCTGGGTTTTTGAAGAGAGCTTCATTAACCTTTGCTACTATTAATAAAGGAGACTAGTGTCCACCAGCAGCTTTCACACTTTACAGAGCACCAAACTCATCTGGTCTGTTCCGTTTTGTCCCAACTTCAAGAAGACTACAGTAAACCGCATCTCCCAAAGCAAAGTTGCATCTCCTGTGCAAAGTTGCTGATCCTCACAGTTCCAACAGCGCTTTCTGTCGTTGGGCGCTCATGCATTTACTTACACCGGGAGTAGAGCGAGGCTGCGGCGTGAGCAGAGCGCCTGGCCTGGGCAGGCAGGCTCTGGGTGCCTGGTGGCTATGCTAGGCTTGCTGCAGGGTTCGCTGCGCAGGACTCCCGCGGAGCGAAGCTGGATGGCCTGGGAGCCAGCGAAGACCCCATTTTTCTGCTGATGGATTGGAATTCATCCGGCTGAAGAATTTAACCTTCTCACCGGCAGGGCCCTTTCTAGTCTGACTAGACTGACACTGAGAAATTGAAACAGCTTTCACTGGAGGGTGTGTACTGAACATGAGCAGGGCTCTGATGGTTAACATAGGAGAGAGACAGTTGTGTGGGCTGTGTTCGCTAATACATTTCAAAAGTTTAACACAGGGCCTGACTCCCCC
>NW_006399792.1:8432910-8449572 GCF_000299155.1 Elephantulus edwardii | reverse complement strand
ATTGCTTGATGCCAAGGATGGTGCAAATCAAACACTGGGTGGTTTCCCAGTGTCTAGAAATCTCTCGAGATGCAAGGCAGGTATTCACCGGAACCCCTTATCTCCCAGACATCCTGGGACCCAGTTCTTCCCTATATTCCAAATTCCAGGACTTAAATGATAGAAACCATGTATTGGGTGATGGTATTCCACATTTGACATCAAGGAAGTGAGACATCACAGGAAATGCTAGAGACGTATAGACACATTTTAAAAATCATCTTCTGTTATAGAAGACCAATTTATTGAACAAATTTAATAATGGAAAACCAAGATAAAGTATGAAAGGGTAAATAATCTATACAATAATATTGGGTTCATCTCTGACTTGAATGGTGGTTATCTCAGGGTCTCTGGATGATGGGTGTTTTTACTTTTATCTTTGTAATTTTCTTTATTGTCTGCTTTTAGAAAAAGTTAGCATTTATCTTTTTAGAATCAAACTAATAGATTCCCATTTTGGAAACAAAAAGTAAACCCAATGGTTCAAAAATATTTAAGAGGGACAAGCTGTTAATTCTTTATTTGGCATTATTAGCTTTCTAGTAAAAGGAGTAAAAATCCTTTCTATATTCTTATTCAGAGGGAGAAAAAGACACTCTTGCTTCTTTTCAAGAAGTACATAATGTGACTTTAAATGTAATGACATTAATCTGAATATTTCGAAATAAATATTTTTAACTATGATTTCTTAATCTTTCTTTTCTTTATCTGACTCCTCCTTTCTGTGTATGGCATATGTATTTAGAGAGGCTGCTTTCAGTCTTCATAGTAGCTTGAGATCTGTACATTTGCTGAGAGCTTTTGAAGCCCATTAAAAAGAATTGGTATGTTCCCTTGCCAGCAGTTTAATCCAAAGTAACAATGAACTTGCACGAAAGTTCACTTCCTCAGTGTAAAACGTCTTTGAGTAACAATCAAAACGTTAAGTTGCTGTTTCTTATACTCTTTCTAACTTCCCCTTTTGAATATGGGAAATTGTGGAGCCCAGGTGCTTCCTTGAACTTCAGCACAGAGAACAAAGTTGAATGTGGGCTCCAGGTGCCAACTCATGCGTGGAGAAGTTCCTCCCTGGTGAATGAATGCCACCTGCAGTACTGACATAGAATATTCGCCCAGCCCTGCCCAGCACAGGACAGGCCAGAAGAGGAACCCGAAACCAAAATCCAAACCTATTCCTTTTGAGTTGATTCTGACTTATAGCTACCCTTAGCAAGCTCTGGTGGTATAGTGGGTAGAGAACTGTGCTGCCAACCCAAAAGCCTATGGTCCAAATCCACTAGTTGCTACATGGGAGAAAAATGGGTAGTTTCTTTCTGTGTGATTGACTGCCTGTGAACATGAACCACTATGCGTTTGTTCTGATTGGACTACATATGACAATAACAACAGAGCTCCCTCATTGTATTCTTAAAGCTGGATAATTTTGCAAGAAACGATTGCTTCATCTTTCTTCCCAGAAATTAGTGGTTGGTGGATTTGAATGGCTGATCTTTGGTTTGGAAGCCAGACACATTACACACTATGCCACCACGGTTCCATGAAGAGAAACCCTTGCTCACATAGAAGAGTCTTGTAACTTTAGCCAATGCCCCCTTCATAGTTAGCAGAATCAGAGGAGAAAGCCAAACACTCCTATGCATCTTTATGTTTTAAGTACTACTTCTATAGTCTAGATACCTTTCCTCCAGTTGCTGCCAAGTGATTCTAACTGGTGGTGACATGGAGACTAGAGATTAGAATTACTTTGCTGGATTTTCGAAATTGCAACAAAATGCAAAACAGAAGCAAATGAAAACACAGCCACAATTCTCTTTGCTTCGGTCATAAAATATCTGTGGTCTTTAACCTCAGCAATTTGAGATAAAAGGTCAATACCTGAAAGAGATGAAGAGCTAACTTCCTTGAAATCTTAAAGCTGAACGACGACATTAATGTTTTCTAACATCTTATCTAGGGAACTCTGGTGGCATAGTCCGTGGGGTGTTGTGCTACTAATCCAAAGCCAGAACCTCTGGTGGTTCAAATCCACCATTGGCTCCTTCGGGTAAAGATGGGCAAGTCAAGAATACTGTGCGATTCACATCCTCTTAAGAATCATGGGAGGGTCAGCCATGAGTCTGTTCCAACTGTATGAGGACGATTTTGACTTTTTTATTTTTAATTTTTTTTTCCTCCAGGCAAATGCAGCTAAATTCTAGCACCTTTGGCTTGCGTGAGGCTCAGAGGTAAACTGCAGTCCTGTTCACTCCTTAACTGCCCAGCTCTGCCGAAGTTTTGACATCCCAGAGTTCAATCTCAGCTGCCTTGCAGAGCACTTTGAAACTCTGGGCTTTTTTTTTTTTTTTTTTGTTCTTTTGTTTCATCTGTTACTAAAAAAAACAAAAACAAAAACAAAACCCAACAAAAAAACAACCAACAAAAACCCAACCAAACAAAACCCAACTCCTCTCGCTCGAGATTACAGCCTCTCAAAACCACTGGGTAGGGGTGGGGGGGTGAGTTGGCTAAGAGATGGCTCTTAACAACAACTAAAAATGACAGATATTCCATTCAATTCAGCAGGTACCTGTAGAAGTCTCAGTGTGTGTAAAAGGCTTGCATGTGGATAAAAGGCACAAATGTCTCTTGCTTCCTATCCATGACATCTTTTGTTTCCTATCCATGGTTGGCAGCCCTTCCCATCACTGTGAGACCACAAGCTGTTTTGTTTAACATCTGTCTTTGAGCCAAAAGGGGAAGAAAAAGGTGAGGAAAAAAATTACTGGGGCAAATAAAAATAGAAAATGGAGGTGATGAGAACTGAAATGAGAATCTTGGTGGAAAAATTTTGAAAAATGAGACTGAAGCCATTTCCCCTAGAAAACTCTTTCTATGGACTGTATCTGTTCACTTAAAATGTCCTAATTTCACCCACTAATCTTAGATACCACCAGCTTTGTACTTGCCTCTCCTGCCTTTGAGCACCCCTCTCTTGAGAAGCGCAGCTCACTCTTTTATTAACCACTTTATCCAGGTATTAAGTTGCAACACATGTAAACAATTGTCTTACACACAGTTCCTAATCATACACATCTAATTGCCACACACATAGTTTCTAATCATCCTTTCCTTTCAGATTAGCATTCCTTTTTACCCATTCCAGTGCAGTGTTCATTATCCATTCATTCTGTTCCTGCTTTTACCCCCACTCCTCGCCTTGATTCAAATTTCATTTTTAGTTGCTTTGATTTAAGGCGTTTTCATTGAATAATCTCTCATCTCATGAATTAACAAGTGTGAGATAAGGATGACATCTCCTGTTCTATATTTTAAAAGAAGCACCAAATTCAATTGCGAGGCCAGCTGATCTGTTTTCCCACCTTCCGCACCAGAAATGAAAGGAGTCACATATCATTCTTTAGCTAAATATCTAAAAATTCATCTTCTGCTTCTAAATATCTTGAGTGGGTAAAAAAAAGGAAAATATTTTCAAGGCACAAAGAAATTTAATTGTTGTTGTTTTGTTGTGTACGGTTGAGTAAGAACTGACACAATCCTTAACTTCTAGAGGGTTTTTAGAGGCAATAAATTGCATGGGAGAAGATTGCTTATCTTTTGCCCTCAAATTAGATTAGCACATTTAAGTATGCATGTAAATTGAAATAAAGGTTAAAATGGAAAAAAAAATTAACCATCAGACTAGTAGCTGAATATATCAGGTGTATTGTCTTGAGAAAAATCAAGGCCGAGATCACACACAGCTTTGAAAGAGACAACTGGTGGTCTTAGCATCTAGCATATGGTTGGAATATGATAATTGTTGGATTTGATTAAGTTTACTAAATTTACTTTTAAGATCATAAAATAAGAAAGCATTGGTCTTCCAGATTGTAAATTTTAAACCTGCTTATGTTAGAAAAAAAGGAAAACAAAATACTTGGGAAGAAAAATCTTCTCCTATGCCAGGATAAGATTTTAAAGAAGTTATTAATTTCATCGCTTCTCGGCCTTTTGGCTAAGATCAAGTGTAAAGAAGTTATTAATTTCAATACTTACAGTTAAGAAACAGGCTCTGAGCTGACAGTGTCTTGTGACCTGGGGGAGAAGCTCTTCAGAAGTGAAAGCTACATGAGAGAGGAGAGGCCTTAGCATTTCCATTACCGTATATGATACAAAGACTGTATTCTGAGGTTCCTATTGGCTACTGTAATCCAGGCAGAAGTTATTTTCGATTTGTATATCTGTTAGCTTGAAAAGGAAAAGATTTCATGACAAGAAAAAAGGTGTGTTCCTGCCTCAATTTTGTGTTGGGTACATCTAAATGTTTGAATTATTTTTTTGTTTTGTTTTCTTTTAAGAAGGAAAGGATCTCATTCATTGTGTGCTTTCATACACCTGGCAGAGCTTACCATTAAAAAAATTACTTTAATATAAAAAATTCTTTGGTGCACGTTTACTGCCATTTCTTTTTTTGGAAACCTGATAGATAGGATTAGGGTGAAAATGAGGTATCTAGAATTCCATACCTGATTAGACAGTATCCTTTTTTCTCCATCTTAATAAAATTGAGTGCTTACTATATGTTAGACACAGCTCAGAATGATTTGCATGAAGTTAAATTATTGAATTTCCTCCAAAATCTATGGGATAGGTGCAATCATTGCTCCCATTTGACTAACAAGGAAACTGAAGCACAGAAAAGTGGCTAGTGGGGGGCAGCAGGAAATTGGTTAAGAGAGGAGTAATCATTGAACTCCAGAGTTCAGACTCCTAAATATGTCACCTATAGACACACAGTGTTAATGTTTAATTTACACAATCTAACATAACAGAATTGCTTACATGATTTACCACTTAAACAACTCCTCAGTAAGAGATAAGAAGGCTAATTGCTTTCATTTTCCAAAGACTTAAGATTATGGGATCAGAAACCAAATGTCTGTGTACATGTATTTTAAAAAGAAGAAATATAATAAAAAATAAACAGATGGTGTAAAGGAACAGGGAAGGATATTGTAAGAAGAGCCATAGTTTGGAGCTGAGTTGACTTGAGCACAAATGCTGTCTCTTTTTTAGCTATGGCACTTCTGGAAATCAACTCAGACTTTGGGATTTCTGCTTCTAAAATGACTGAGAACTCAGGAAGGAATTCTAGCTATACTAACAAAAAAATTGGCAAAAAATAAGACCTCAGCAATTGATGATATATTTCAACAAACAAATGTCATCCTGGAAGAGTTCACTAGTCTATCCCAAGAAATTTGGAAGATCACTACCTGGACACCTGAGTGGAAGAGGTCTGTATTTGCTTCTGTTTCCAAAAGAAGTGATCCAACAGAATCCAAAATGTATTGAACATGATAGTTTATATAACATGCGAGTAAAATCTTGCTGGTGATTATTTAAAAAAATAGTTACAACAGTACATTAACAGGGAACTGCCAGAAATTCAAGCTGGACTGAGAAGAGGCCATGGATCAAAGCATAACATTGACAATGTCAGATGATCTTTGCTGAAAGCAGAGAATACAAGAAACATGTGTTTCTGTGTTTTATTGGCTATGCTAAGGCATTTAACTGTGTGGCTCATAGCAAATTATGCATAACATTAAAAAGAACAGTAATCCCAAAACACTTAATTGTTGTGTGCCGTCGAGTCCGAACCAACTCATAGCTGATCTTCCAGTGGGTTTTTCAGAAGCAGTAAATGGAATGGAAGGAGATTGCTTATTCCTTTCCTGTGGAGCAGCTGGTAGATTCAAACCACATGTTGTTGAGATTGGAGGACAGCTTCTTACCACTAGGCCATCAGAGTTCCCAACTAACGTGTTACTAGAATACCACACCAGTGCTACTACTCACGTGAAACCTATTCATGGACCAAGGAGCTATTGCTGAAACAGAACAAGGGAACACGTGTTGTTAGGTGCTGTTGAGTCAAGTATGACTCATAGTGACCCTATGGACAAAAGATCTGAGCTCTGTTCTATCTTGTGCCATCTTCACACTTTCTAACATGCAAAAGCCCATTGTGGCAGTCACGGCATCAATCCACTTGGTCAAAGATCTTCCACTTCTTCCCCCACCCTCCACCCTTTCTAGCATCATGTCCTTCTCCAAGAGATAGCCCCTCCTAGAAACATGCCCAATGAATCATTCTTGCCTCCAAAGATCACTCTGCCTGCAACTTCTTCAAGACATATCTGTTTGTTCTGTTGGCCATCCATGGGATGTTCAGTCCTCTTCTCCAACACCACAGCTCAAAGGCATAAATTCTTCTGTCATTCATGGTTTAAAATTAGGAAAGGTATTCGCAAAGACTGTATCCTTTCTTCATACCTCTTCAGTCTATATGCTGAGCAAATAATTTCAGAATCTAGATCATATGAAAAACAGTATGATATCAAAATTGAAGGAAAACGCATCTAGAGCCTATATTATGCAGATAGCCCAACCTTGTTTCTTGAAAGTGAAGAAGATTTTATTTATTATAGAAGATCAAAGATGACAGCATTGAATATGGATTTCATCTCAACATCAAGAAAACAAAAAGTCTTATCCTTGGATAAATAGGCAACATTGTGATAGAAAAAAGACTGAAATTCTCAACAATTTAATTTTACTTGGATCTACATCAACAACCAGGGTAGCAACAATTAAGAAATCAAAAGATGTATTATTTTGAAAAAAACCTGCTGTCAAGGACCTCTCCAAAGTTTTAAAGAGCAAGGATATAATTTAAAGACTAAAGTGCACCTGATTACAGCAATGTTCTTGTTAATTACTTCCTATGCATTTGAAAGTTAAACAATGAAGTTTCATGTTGGAGAAGAGTACTGAATATCTCATGGACTGCCAAAAGAACAAGCAGCTCTCTCGTGGTAGGAAGACATGCAACCAGAGTGTTCCCTAGAATCAGGGATGGTTGTTGAAACTTCATCACACATACTTTGGACAGTTGTCAGGAGTCCTTGGAAAAAGATATAATTCTGGGAAGGCAAGAGGATCAGAGAAAGAGAAGAAGACCTTCAAAAAGATGGATTGATACAATGAATGTAACAATGGGCTTGGACATATATCAAAGATGGTGAGGATGGAGCAAGGTTTAGATTTCTTGTTCATAAACTTGTTATGACTTGTAGTTGACTCAGCGGCACCTCATGACAACAAGAAGAAAACAACTTTTAAAGTGGCAACTCTAAGTAAATGAGCCATTGATGTTTGTTGTTGCTATCAGGTGCTGTTGAGTCAATTGTGATTCATAGCAATCCTATGAACAACAGATCTGAATCCTGTCCTATCCTGTGCCAAATTCACGATCTCTGACATACTTGAGTCCATTGCTGCAGTCACTGTGCCAATCCATCTTGCTGAGAGTCTTCCTCTCTTTCATCCCCTCATGTTTTCAAGCATGATGTCTTTCTCCAAGGAGTAACCTTTCCTAGCAACATGCCCATGATTTATGCTGGGAAGCAGGAGTGGCATCCACTTCCTAAACTAGATGCCTCTGGAAATTCTACAAACTCTCTAAATGTACAAAAATGATGTTAGTTATAGAACAGAGTTCTGTACAGAAATGATGTTAGTTTTAGAACAGAGTTCAGGTCTTTTGCGCAAAACTTACTCTCAGTCATATTTGACTTGATGACACTTAACCACTGCTCAATAAAACTAGTGATGTTTATATCTGGAGGAACACTCTTCCACTTTGTAAATCACTCTTTGTCAATGTGCAGTATAAAGTAATCTGGGTTGCTATGATCCTGAAACTTGTACCATTGTAGTATCAAAACCCAGAATGATTTCTTAATGTGGACAGTGTTTGGTGGAGCTCCTAGTTGTAAAACAGGTTTGGAAGCAGGAGTGGCATTCACTTCCTAAACAACATGCCTCTGGAAACTCTATGAACTTGGAATTCACAATTGTTATGGAAAGGCATTAGGTCTTTTGTTCATAGAGTCACTATGAGTCACTCTTAACTCGACAGCAATCAACAGCAACAGCAACATGCCCAACGTATGCAAAATAAAGCGTCACCATGACACTTAGTTGATTTTTTTCTTAATTGAGGATATGGAGAGATTGGAATTATCTTTAAAAGTTTTGTTTTATATTTGTTTGTTTACAAAGTTCATATGCACTGGGTTTCACACTATCCTTCACTCACATTGTGTTTCATACAATCACTCCTAGTCATTATATTTTATAAAATTAATTAACATTTAACTATGCCCACCATTTCCCGGCCTTTCCAGATTCCTGTCAGATCTTTCCCATTTCCTTTACCACTCCTCCCTCCCTCCATTAAATTGTGCGACTCTATGATTTCCCCCTTGCCCATCTTCACCCCTCAAATTCTATTCCCCCCACTTCACTTGGATCCTCATACACGTTTTAGTAGTTATCTTTCTATTTCTATAATAACAGTCTCACATTTGTATTTGTCCTTAAGGGACTGAGTTAGTGCACACATATGTTTCATCATATATAGACTGATATCATTAAAAGAATCTTGAGATAATAATTATAACCTGAAATGATAATGATCTTTTTTCACAAAGTGACACCCAGTCTTGACAAAATTTTGTAAAATGGTTAGATTGATTGATTATTAGTGGCATTATATGTTGGAACTACCCTTTAAGCCTTCAGTATGAATTACACTTAAACAGAAAAGAAACAAAAATACTCACAACTGGATCAATAAACAACATTGTGATAAATGGAAAAAATTATGTTATCAAGGATTTCATTTTACCAGGATACAAAATAATGTTGCTGGAAGTTGCTGTTGTTATATGCCATTGAGACTCATAGTGACGCTATGTACAATAGCTCTGAACCCTGCCCTAACCTGAGCCAGTCTCACTGTTTCCAACACACTTAACCCAATTACACTAGTTACTGTGTAAATCCATCTCAGCCGTGATCTTCCATTCCTGCACTGTCCCTCCATCCTTCCAAGTATGAAGTCCTTCTCTAAGGGCTGGTCCCTCCTGGCAAGATACACAAAATATGTGAGGCATAACTTCAAAATCTTTGTTTCCAAGGAGCAGCTTGGTTTCACCCTCTCCAAGGCAGATCCATTTGTTCTTTTGATGGTCCATGGTATGTTCAATACTTATTTCCAGCACCACAACTCAAACATATCGATTCTTCTGTCATCCTTAGTCATTATCCAGATTTCTGATGCATAACAAGTAACTACTAAGACTGTAGCCTGAATCAGGCACACCTTACTCTCTAAACAGACTCTTTAGCACTTTGGAGAGGTACCTGACGGTAGATTTCCCTAGTACAATTGTCGTTGTTGTTGTTGTTATGTGCCATCAAGTCTCTTGAGACTCATAGCAACCCTGTGTATAAGAGCTCTAAACGCCGTTCTATCTTGTGCCAACCTAGCCATCCCAAACGCACTCATTCCCACCACTCCAGTCACAGAATCAATCCATCTCATCAAAGGTCCTCGCCACCCCTCCACTCTGCCAAACATGATGTCCCTCTCCAAGGACCAGTCCCTCCTTGCAACATGCCCAAAGTATGTCAGACAAAGCTTTAGGATCCTTGACTCCAAGGAGCATTCCAGCTTCACCTTCTCCAGGACAAACCTGTTTGTTCTAAAAGTCCATGGTATATTCAATACTCTTCTCCAGCACCACAGCTCAAAGGCATCAATTTTCTTTCTATTATCCCTATTCACTATCCAACTCTGATGTATAGCATGTAATTGTAAAGACTATAGCCCGGATCAGGTGCACCTTAGTCTCCAGCCTGACATCATTGCTCTTCAGTACTCTTGAGAGGTCCCTCACAGCTGACTTTCCCAATACAATTCGTCTCTTGATTTCCTGGCTGCTGTTACCAAGAGTGTTGATTGTGGAGTCAAGTAAACTAAAACCGTTAAGTATCTCAATCTCTTCACCATCCACACTGATGCTGCCAATTGGCCCAGTGGTGAGAATCTTTGTTTTCTTGATGTTGAGCTTCAATCCATATAGAAGGCGGCAGTCCTTGACCTTCTGCAGCAAGCGCTTCAGGTCCTCCTCAGTTTCAGCAAGGAGGGTTGTGTCATCTGCATAACGCAGGTTGTTAATGACTCTTTCACCAATCCTGATGCCACATACCTCCTCGTATAGCCCAGGGTCTCAGATGATCTGTTCTATATACAGATTGAAAAGGTATGGAGGCAGAATACATCCCTGACGAACCCCTTTCTTGATTATGAACCATGTAGTGTCTCCTTGCTCTGTTCTGACAACTGCCTCTTGGTCCAAGTATAGGTTTCACATTAGCACAATCAAATTCTGGGATTCCCGTTCTTCTCAGAGTCAGCCACAGCTTGTTGTGGTCCACACAGTCAAAAGCCTTTGCATAGTCAATGAAGCACAGATAGACTTTCTTCTGGTATTCTCTGCTTTCTGCCAAGATCCATCTAACATTAGCTATAATATCCCTAGTACCATGACCTCTTCTAAATCCAGCTTGCACATCTGGCAGTTCTCTGTTGATGTATTGTTCCAAATGTTTTTGGATAATTTTCATCAGAATCTTGTTTGCATGTGATATTAATGATATTGTTTGATAATTTCCGCACTCCGTTGGGTCACCTTTCTTTGGAATGGGAACAAATATCGATCTTTTCCAGTCAGTCGGCCAGCTGGCTGTCCTCCAGATTTCTTGGCACAATTTAGTGAGCACATCCAGGGCAGTGTCTGTTGAAATATGTCAGTTGGTATGTCTTTTGATTTTCTGACTGATGGTGTGAATAGTGTTGATTGTGAATTCGAGGAAGGGGAAATTGTTAATGACCTCAATCTCTTCTCCATCTATCATGGTGCTGTCAATTGGCCTAGTGGTGAGGATCTTTGCCTTCTTGATGTTGAGCTTCAATCCATATTGCAGACTACAATCCTGGACCTTTTGCAGCAAATACTTCAGATCCTCTTCAGTTTTGGCAAGCAAGGTTGTGTATAATGTAAATTATTTGTTTGTTTTGCAACTGGGAAATAGTTCCAATTTTTATTTTTAAAAATATGAATCAGAAGAGAAAAAATTGAAAAGGTAATAAAATAACTTCCAGCCAAAAATAGCCCTGGACTGTGGGAAGCCAAATTTCATACTAAATATTTTAAATAAATCAAATGCAATATCAGGATATGAGGGAGGCTAATACAAGCTGGAATTTACTTGGAAGTACTAAGGCAATCCTTCAACGTTTACAGGGAAAGGCCCTAAGGCAAATCTTAAGCATTTACAGGATTTTTGTATTTGCTAACCTCTCCCTCCTGAGTCAAGAAGAAGGTTTTCAATAGAAAGAGCTTAGCTTCATTTGCATTGAATCTCTTTGTGATTTCCTCCCTGGTAATTTTCAATAAAAGCACAGGGAAGCAGAGACTGGTGATTCTTGTTCAAGAACTGTTTGCCTCCTTCTTTACCTCTGTTTTCTCCTATATTCTTGGTGTCTTGTCTCATTTTTAATATTAATATACTTTACCCTGGGTCTGCCACACTGGACCAGATGGTTTCACAAATAAATTTTATCAAACATTCAGGGAAGAAGGGTCACCAATTCTACATAAACTATTTCAGAAGATGGACTTCTCCCAGAATCATTCTTTGAATCAAACATATCCTTGATACAAAAAACAGCTAAAGATACCACCAAAATAGAAAACTTTAGGCCAATATATCTCATGAACATAGATGCAAAAATTCTGAATAAAATCCTTGTCAATAGACTCCAATGATACATTAAGAAAAAATAAGTTTCACCATGACGAAATCGGATTTATAATAGGTATGCAAGAATGGTTCAACATAAGAAAAACAATCAGTGTACTTCATTACATTAACAAATCAGAGAAAAAGAACCGCATGATCCTATCAATAGATGCAGAAAAGGTCTTTGACAAAATCTAACACCCTTTCCTGATTAAAAAACTCAACAAAATAGGAATAGAGGGGAATTTGCTCAACATAATAAAAAGTATATATGCAAACCCAAGGACCAATGTTGTTCTCAATGGAGAGAGGTTAAAGGCATTCCCTTTGAGAAAAGGAACCAAGCCAGGATGCCCATTATCACTTCTCCTATTCAATATTGTATTAGAAGTCTTAGTGATAGCAATAAGACAAGAGAAGGACATAAGAGGTATCCGAATTGGCAAAGAGGAGGTAAAATTATCTCTCTATGCAGATGATATGATAGTATATTTAGAAAATCCTGAAGACTCGGCAAGAAAACTATTGGACATAGTTAACCAATTCAGTAAAGTGTCAAGATATAAGATCAATATACAAAATCAATTGGATTTCTCTATAGTGACGAAGATAATATAAAACTGGAGCTAAGAAATACAATACCCTTCACAATAGTTAACCATACGATTAAATACTTGGGAGTAAATCTAACTAGAAGCACGAAGGATCTACTCAAAGAAAATTACAAAACATTACTACAAGAAACAAAAAGAAACCTGGAGAAATGGAAGAATATCCCTTGCTCATGGGTAGGAAGATTCAATATTGTGAAAATGACAATCCTACCAAAGGCAATCTGCACGTTCAATGCAATTCCAATACAAGTACTAATCCCATTCTTCAAAGAGATGAAAAAGTCAATTTCCAATTTCATTTAAAATGGAAAGATGCTCCAGATAAGCAAAGCACTCCTTCAAAAAGAGAAACAAGGTAGGAGGCATCACACTCCCTGATTTCAAATCCTACTACACTGCCATGGTGGTCAAGACAGTATGGTACTGGTACAATGACAGACACATAGATCAATGGAATAAAATTGAAAACCCAGGAATCAGCCCATCTGTTGCAGAATGTTGGGGAGGTAGGGAGGGCCTCTGGCCAAGACAGATTGCCTAAGCTCTGGATAAGTGCAAGCCTCCCCACGCCCTTTAATATGGGGTAGAGAAAGCTTCCCTGTGTTTGGCTGTACTGGCTTGAGGAAGCTTGCCACCTGGGAAGTCATCTGCTGCATCTGTTGAGCTGAAAGTGGTTCGCATGAGGCTGAGATTCTCCTATCCAATCTACATGTCCCCCGTCTGTAAGCCCACCCTATCCTGTCTTCCTGTTTACATGCTTGTATATAAGTGCACTGCAGATAACAATAAAATTGAGCTTGACTGACTCTCTGATACTCTCTCGGAGAGGCATATCTCTGTTGTGCTTACCCCCATCAGGGTGTCACTGTTAAGTTCCCGGTGAACATACAGTGACACCCATCTACCTATGGTCAACTGATTTTTGACAAGGAGATGAAATCAGGTAAGTGGGAAAACGACAGCCTTTTAAATAAATGTTGATGGCAAAATTGTAAAACCATCTGCAGAAAACTCAAAGACCCACACCATGCACATAAACCAACTCAACGTGCATCAAGGACCTAGGATTAAAACCAAGGACTATAAACTTCATTAGAGAAACGCTTGGAAGAACCCTAGAAGCACTAATCTAAAACATGAACAGTCTTCCAAGCATCCTGAAAAACCTACTCCTAGGAGAGGATAAATAGATGAATGGAATCATTTAAGAATCAAATCCCTATGCACATCCAAAAGCTTCTCCAACAGGGTAAAAAGGGAAGCCACAGACTGGTAATTATTTGGTAATGACATGTCTGATAAGGGACTTTTGTTTAGAATTTATATAATACTGGAACACTACAACAAGATAAAGGTGGTTGTTGTTATGTGCTGTCGAGTCACCTGTGACTCATCATGACCCTAAGTACAACAGCCATAAACCTTGCTCTATCCTGTGCCAATCTCACTGTCTCTGACACACCTACCCTTATTACCCCAGTCACTGAGTCAATCCACCTCATAGAGGGTCTTCCTCTCCTGCGCTGTTCCTCCACCCTTCCAAGCATGACGTCCCTCTCCAAAGATTGGCCCCCCTTGCAACATGTCCAAAACATGTCAGATGAAGTGTCATAATCCTTGCCTCCAGGGAGCACATTGATTTAACCCTCTCTAAACAAACCTGTTCATTTTCTTAGCAGTTCATGGTATATTCAATACTCTTCTCGAACACCACGGCTCAAAGGCATCGATTCTCCTCCTGTCATCCCTAGTCATTGTTCAGCTTTCTGACACATAGCAAGTGATTGCAATTACCTGTATCAGGCACACCTTAGTCTCCAGAATGATGTCATTGCTCTTCAGTACTTTGGAGAGATCCCTAAGAGCAGACTTTTCCATTACAATACATCTTTTAATTTCCTGGGTGCTGGTGCCATGAGTGTTGATTGTGGAGCCAAACAAACTAAAGCTGTGAACAATCTCAATCTCTTCACCATCTATCATGAAGCTACCAATTGGTTCAGTGCTGAGAATCTTTGTTTTTTTGATGTTGAGCCTCAATCCATATTGAAGACTGCAGTCCTTGACATTCTGCAGCAAGAGCTTCAGGTTGTCCTCAATTTCAGCAAGCAGGTTATGTCATTTGCATAACGCAGACTGTTGATGAATCTTCCTCCAATCTTGATGCCACATTTCTCCTCATATAGCTCAGCCTCCCAGATAATCTATAAACAACCCAATTGCAAAATGGGCACAAGGTATGAACAGACACTTCACAGAAGAAATTCAGATGGCAAACAAACACATGAAGAAATGTTCAATATCCCTAGCCCTAAGAGAGATACAAATCAAAACAATTATGAGATATCATCTCACTCCAGTAAGAATAGCAAAATTTAACAAAACAGCAAACAACAAATGCTGGTGAGCTTGTGGAGAACCTGGAATCCTTATTCACTTTTGGTGGGAGTGTAAAATGATGCAACCACTATGGAAGGCCATATTACGTTGTCTCAAAATGTTTGAAATAGAAATATCATTTGACCCAGCAATTCCACTACTGGGAATATACCCTAAAAAACCCATAACTGTCACCCAAACAGATCTATTAGTATCCAGGTTTATTTCTGCTTTGTTCACAATAGCAAAGAGTTGGAAACAACTCAAGTGCCCATCAACAAATGAATAGATAGAGAAGCTCTGGTATATTCACACAATGGAATATTATGCAGCACTGAAAAACAAAGAACTAATGAAATATTATACAAAATTGATGACCATGGAGGACATTATGCTGAGTGAAATATCTCAGTTACAGAAAGACAAATACTGTATAATGCCACTGTTATACAACAGGACTGATGGGGGGTTGGGGAGAAACCAAGAAAAGATGGGATAAATAATGTAAACAGCATTGAAACAATGAGGGAGAGAACTATATAAAAGGAATATATGATTAGGTATTATTGGTATGACACGAGTCCAGAATAAGAGAGGCATAGTAAAGTGGCCTATGGTGGGCAACTGTATAAAAATGGAAGGACTTTTTTTTCCAAAGAAAAAAACAAATTGGGGGTGGGGAAGGGGCAGGGCGGAAAAAGTGCAACAGTGAATGAATGGAAATCCAAGTTCTTTATAAACTTACAAGAAAATATAAATTAAAAATATGAATCAAAATTGCAAAGGCTTATTTTTAGAACCACTTCTGAAAGAGAGGGAAATTTTGGAACGTCACAAAACCACATATTCAGATAGAAATCTATTTAAACTGTGGTTGCTCGTCAGGTTACATTCATTCCTGCATTTTCTCAATAGTTCTTCCTTGTATTTGCCTTTCTCTTTTCCTACTTGTGGAGATTTGGCTTTACATTCAAGAATTTTTTTCTGATCTTTATCCAGTTTCAGCCTACTGTAAGACCTGATGTGATTGTACCAACGTAGGGTATGACACAGGTCGGAAGGTGGGGGGCTGAGATGGTTTCAAACACTGCCTCATCTGCTTGCTACGGCACATACCCCTCGATGTAGCTCTTGTCGGCCAGGTAATCGTCGAGGACCTTGAGGCCGGCGGTGGTCTTGAGGTCTCCGAAACCCATGATGTCAGCTGTACGTGAAGCTAGGTGACAGGGGAGGCAAAGAAGAAGGAAGTCAGCACCAAGTACTCAAAGAGCCGAGGGAATTACCTTTGTGACTCTTGATGCGGTCTGAGGTGATGGAATAGTTGAACTTCATGGTGACTGTCAGGCATCTGGCAGCGTCAGACTCTCCACGCGCAAAGCTGTGTAATGCAAATTGTTGATAACTCTTACTTCAATCCTGATACCACATTCTTTCTCATAAAGTCCAGCCTGCTGCATGATCTGTTCTGCATATAGATTGAAAAAGTATGGAGACAGGATGCATTCCTGACATACTCCCTTCCTGATTTTGAACCATACAGTGTTTCCTTGATCTGTTTAGACAACTGCTGCCTGGTCCAAGTATAGCTTTCACATGAGCACAATAAAGCATTCTGGGATTCCCATTTTCCTCAAGGTTAATAAGAATTTGTTCTAATCCACACAGTAAAATGCCTTTGCATTGTTGTTATTATGTGCCATCGAGTTGCTTGCGACTCATAGCGACCCTGTGTACAAGAGCCCTAAACGCCGTTCTATCCTGTGCCAACTTAGCCATCTCAAACACACTTATTCCCACCACTCCAGTCACAGAATCGATCCATCTCATCAAAGGTCTTCCTTTCCTGCGCTGCCCCTCCACTCTGCCAAACATGATGTCCCTCTCCAAGGACCAGTCCTTCCTTGCATCATGCCCAAAATATGTCAGA
>NW_006399792.1:8429668-8431887 GCF_000299155.1 Elephantulus edwardii | reverse complement strand
AGCCTTTTAGGACATAGCTTGTATTTCTGGTAGTTCTCTGTCAATGTACTGTTCCAGTCATTTTTGGATAATTTTCAGAAGGATTTTCCTTATACGTGATATAAGTGATATTGTTTGAAAATTTCCACACTCCTTTGGGTTAATTTTTTTTTCAAATAGGAAAACATATGGATCTCTTCCATTCATTTGGATGAGTTCTTGTGCTCCAGATTTCTTAGTATAACCTGGTCAGCATGTTCAGAACAGCATCTGTTTATTGAAATAAATCGATTGGTATTCAATCAATTCCTGGGGCCTTGTTTTTTGCCGATTTCTTCAGAGCAGCTTGAACTTCCTCCTTCATCACCATTGCTTCTTGATCATATGCTGTTTCCTGAAATTCTTCTGTGTCAGTCAGTTCTTTTTGATACAGTGGCTTCTCTGTGTTTTCTCTTCTCTGATGGAAGTAGATGTCAAGATAGCAAAGGAATACTCCATTGGGAAGATCTGCTGTAGTAGACAATATACTTCTTTTCAGTCTTAAAAGCAAACATATCGTTTTGAAGATTAAAGAGTGCTTGCTCAAGCCACAATATTTTCAATTGTCTTATATGCATTCAAACCTGGACAATGAATAAAGAAAAATTAAAAGAACAGATTTATTTGAATTATAGTGTTAGCAAAAAATCTACTATGGTCTACCAGAAGAATGAAAAAGTAGAAATTCAGCAAAAAAAAGATTACACCATTCAACCAGATGAACTGACCTACTGGCTGCAACAGTGGACTTAACCAAAGCAATAATAATGAAAACGCCACAAAACTGGGTGGTGTTTCATTCTGTTATACTGGAACTAACTCAATAGCACCTAACAATAACAGTCCCCTCCCTGAGTAAATATTATCAAAGATTGAGGTTAAACATGTGAAATCTATATATAACATCAGGTTACCTAGAGTGGCAAGGTCTTTGGGTGGCACGAGCAATTTGTATTTAACTACTGTCAAAGACATTCTTCCACTAGAGCACTGAGAAGCCAAAGCAAAGAGAAGAAAGTAGGAAGTTAAAGAGACAAACAGAAGATTTCAAAGAGCAACTCCAGAAGACAAAGCAAAGTATTATAATGAAATGTGCAAAAAGTTGGAGTTGGAAAATAAAAAAGGCTGAACTCGTCCAGCATTTGTTAATCTGAAAGAACTAAGAAACAAAAACAAGCCACAGTTGCAATACTTAAAGATGCTAAGGCAGAATATTGAATGATCTAGGAAGAATCAAAAGGAGGTAAGAAGATGGGAGGTGTACATAGTCATTACACCATAAAAAATTGGTTGACAAAGAATTTAACATCTAATTTTTCATGTCTTCTTCCCCCCCATTTTTCATTTCTTCTATAACCCAATCATGTTGTCGTTTGCAATTGAGTTGCCTGTGACTCTTAGTGACCTTATGTACATTAGCTCTGAATCCTGGCTTATCCTGAGCCAACCTCATAATTTCTGTCAGACCTAATCTCATTTCTCCAGTAATCATGTTCTAGCATGGTGTTATTTAGCATTCATGTGGTGGCTTTGTAAGCGTTACCCTCTTGTCTTTAATTCCTAGTTTCATAATATTGTGGTTTGAGAAGATACTTTGCATTTTTTCAATGTTTTTTAATTTGTTGAGGCATGCTTTATGTCTCAATAAGTGGTCAGTTCTGGAGTATGTACCATGCACATTTAAGAAATATAAAATAGTAAATTAGCTTTAATTGTTGTGTGCAGTGCCCTGAATACATCCTCAAGGTCCAATTGATTGACCGTATAGTTTGTATCTTCTGAATCTTTGCTGAGTTTCTTTCTGGTTGACATATTCATTGGTGAGAATGATGTATTAAAGTCTCTTGCCACTATTGTGGTATTGTCTTTTTCTCTGTACGAGTCTGTTAACCATTGCTTTATATATCTTTGTAGGTCTACCATTTGGTTCATAGATGTTGATCAAAGTTATGTCTTCTCTGCCTATTGTGCTATTAGTAATTATATAGTGCCCTTGCTTATCCTTTATAATGTTTTCCATCCTGAAGTCTGTTTTGCCAGAGGTTGATATTGCCACTCCAGTTTTTCTGTCTGTACCATTGATTTCAAATGCAAGCAAGATTCTACTGAAGATTATAAAAAAACGACTGGAACAGTACATCAGCAGAGAACTGCCAGAAGTTCAGGCTGGGTTTAGAAGGGGTCGTGGTACTAGTGATATT
>NW_006399792.1:8404368-8428668 GCF_000299155.1 Elephantulus edwardii | reverse complement strand
TGGGGTAATCGGGATGGGTGTGTCAGAGGCAATGAGATTGGCACAGGATAGAGCACGGTTTAGGGCTGTTGTACATAGGGTCGCTATGAGTCGCAAACAACTCGACGGCACATAACAACAACAACAACAACAACAACCATTTATTTGGTATATTTATTTTCCAGCCTTTGATTTTTAGTCTATTTTTTTCTTTGGTTCTTAGATGTGTCTCTTGTAGGCAGAATATTGATAGGTTTTGCTGTTGTGTTTGTTTTTTTGTTTTTTTTTTTAATCCACTCTGTTACTCTTTTTCTCTTAATCGGTGCATTTAGTCCCTTCACATTAAGTGTGATTATTGAGATGCCATGTTTTATCAGTGCCATTTTGCTGTGTTTCTTTTTCTGTTGTTTCTTGTTTCTTTTGCTGTCTCTGTGTGGAGACCTTCCCCTAGAAAATCTTGTAGAGTTGGCCTTCTTTTTAAAAATTCCTTTAGCTTGTGTTTTACTGCTAATTATCTGCTTTCTTTTTGTGTTTGGGAGAACATTGTTCTAAATGGTACAGCACTTGTCTGTCAGTTTGCTGTACTGAGATAATTTGGGGTTATTGTGATATAGAATGCTGTGCCACTCGTGCACCAAATGCCATAAAGGTTACCCATGGTGGATAGGGCTTGGCAGAATCCCAGATTAAGACAGACTTGGAAGCAGGATTCACATCCACTTCTTAAATAACAAACAGGCCTTTGAAAGCCTATGAACACTAGAGAAATTACAATAGTTACAGAACAGGGTTCAGATCTTTTGTTCATAAGAGTTGCTATGAGTTGTATTTGACAGCACCTAACAACAATGATAACAACATTTGATACGCAGCTTTGATGGGTACAGGATTCTTGTCTGGCAATTGTTTTCTTCCAACTTTCTGTATATGCCACCCCATTGTTTTCTTACATAGTTTCTGCTGAGAAGTAAGAATTTAGTATAATTGATTTTCATTTAAACATGACTCTTTGTTTATCTTGCCTTGCTTTTATAGCAGCACACAGAATCCTCCCTATACCTTGTTTTTCTACACTGCTTTTAATATTTCATCCTTATCTTTGATTTTGGAGAACTTGCCTGTGATGTGTCTTGATGTTTTTCTTTTGGGATCCAATCTGTTTGGGGTTCACTGAGTTTCTTGAATGTGGAGTTCCTTATTCTTTATAATGCCTGGAAGGTTTTATTCTAGGGACTCTTCCACAAATTTTTTACTGCTTTCTCTGCCCTCTTGGTGTTCTAGGATTCCAGTTATGTGCATGTTGTTCCTTTTGATGTCATCCCACATTATTCTAATATTTTCTTTATTTTCTTTCCATTTCCTATTTCCTCTTCTAGTATGCTCCCATTGATGTTCTTTTATTCCAGCTCACTGACTCTCTGTTCCATCTCCTCTGTTCTGCTTTTCTGTCCCTCTAGCTTGTTTAAACTTCTGCCATTTTGATCTTGACATTCTTGATTGCATTTGCATGTATTTCTGTTAATTTTGGTACTGGGTTGGTTGTACTTTATCTTGTGTTGGTGTTTTAATATCTTCTTCCTTTTTATATATAATTTTTTTAGTGAGAAAAATTTGTATTTAGAATTAATTAGCCAGCTAGACTCGGTTTAGATGATCCCAAGTTTGTTGGCAATATCCAAAGTATCATAGTCAGGAGCAAGTCAAACACAGGCCTTCTTCTTTCCATCAGACCTAATCAAAGTGTTGACTTTAGCCACATCAATGCCATAGAGCTTCTTTACAGCTTGTTTAATTTGGTACTTGTTGGCCTTGACATCCACAGTGAACACAAGTGTGTTGTCTTCTATCTTCTTCATGACTCAGTCGTCAGGGGAAATTTGATGGTGGCTTGGTGGTCAAGCTTGTTTTTCCTGTGGGTGCTCTTCCGGGGGTATTTGGGCTGCCTTCAGAGTCTCAATGTCTTAGGCCACCAGAAGGTGGGTGACGTGCAGATCTTTTTTTTTGGCTGTGGATGCCTTTCAGGACTGCCTTCTTGGCCTTTAATGCCTTTGCTTTGGTTTCAGTTTTGGGAGGGGCAGGGGCTTCCTTCTTTGCTTTTGGCACCATCTTCGGAGAAAGCAGGTTTTCAGTCTTTTTCTTATGGAAATCCTGTGTTGTGTTGTTGTTATGTGCCACTGAGTTGCCTGTGACTCAGCAACCCTAAGTATAACAGCTGTGAAGCCTGCCTTATCCTGAGCCAATCTCACTGATTCTGACACATCTACCTCTCTAGTTCTGTACAAATCCACCTCATCTGGGATCTTTCTCTCCTATGCTGTCCCTCCACCCTTGCGAGCATGATATCCTTCTGCAAAGATCAGTTCCTCCTAGCCACATGCCCAAAATATATGAGATGGAGCTTCGAAACCCTAGCCTCCAAGGAAAAACTTGATTTCACCCTCTCTAAGACAGACGTATTTCTTTTCTTGGTGGTTCATGGTATGTTCAAGATTCTTCTTCAGCATCAAAACTCAAAGCATTAATTCTTCTTCTGTCATCCTTAATCAGTATCCAGCTCTCTGATGCACAGCAAATAATTGTGAAGACCATGGCCTGGATCAGGCACACCTTTGTCTCTAGACTGAGAGTATTCTTCCTGACTGCTGGTACCAAGAGTGTTGATTGTGGAGCCAAGCAAGCTGTAACAGTTAAAAAACTCAATATCTTCTCCATCCATGCTGGCACTGCCAATTCTGTAAACTTTCATTATGAGACCCTTGTCTGAGATACCATTGCCAAATTTCTCACACACACCCCTGCCCCAGTCATTAGGTTTTCTTTTCACCCTATTGGAAAAAGTTTTTTATACACACAGGAACTTAATCTCTAGTGGGTCTCATTCATTGATATTATCCTCTTGTGTTTGTGTCTTTTTGGCTGTTTTTACCAGCTTATTTATACCATGGGCCAAGCTTTCTAAGTTTCATTTCATTTTGTATTTTATGATGTTTATTATTTTGGGCTTTAAATGCAGCACTCAGGAGTAATGATTTTGAAAAACAATATATAACAATTGGAGAGGCTTGAGAACAATATGCTGAGTGAACTAATTAAGGACAAATACTGCATAAGACCATTATTATAAAAACAGAGGATAATTACTAAGGTATATATAAAAGTCCACAGAGAGGGATGGAGATAGAGAAAGGAAGGAAGGGAGGTGAGAACAGAAATGGAATGGCTAGACAAAGAACACTACAAGGACCAAGTCAAGAGAGAATAAAATTGGAAAGAATTGAGATAACTAAGCCATGGCTATTGGAACAAGAGATATATAACTGTTTAAAAAGTAAAGGGAGAAAGGATGTGAAAAATATAAGAGGCAGTCACTAAGACTGCAGAGATTATAAGGGTGAGAGGAGTGAAGGAATAGGTAAAATGCAATGAGAATTTGAGTAGATAAAGAGATGAAAGTCCATGGGATGTTCAGTGCTCTTCTCCAACACCACAGCTCAAGGTTTCTTCTGTCATCATCAGTCATTGTCCAGTTGTCAGATACATTGGAAGTGATCAGAAAGACTGTAGCCTGAATAAGACATCACTTTTCTTCAATAATTTGGAGAAGTCCCTAACTGCAGATTTTCCCAGTGCAATGTGTGTCCTTATTTCCTGACTGCTGGTACCAAGGATGCTAATTGTGGATCCAAGCAAGAAGAAACTTGTTTGAACCTGCCACTGATGTGTCAAATGGTATAAATAAATGAAAATATTAAAAATGTGTTTGTGAGAATTCTACAGCTAAGGAAATTTCCTGCAAGCCACAGGGGACATCTTTTAGGGTAATTGTTTTCCACTTCCCTGGAAAGGAAAGTGTTCCTGCTAGCCTTGTAAGACCACAGAGAACTGCCTCAGGTAGTGAAAGTTGCCTCTCCATTTTCTGGAAAGGGAGGCACCACGGAGAGGCAAACGTTCCTGGAAGCTACACATGACCAGAAAAGACTTCTTTTATAATGTAAGTTGCCCTACCATTCCTGGAGAGAAAAATGTCACAATCAGAGGAGTTTTCTCACCAGTCCCTGGGGACCTGAAAGGACTTCTTGCAAGTATTGGGAGCTGCACTGTTGAAAAGTTGGCACGTCCCTGAGCCTTAATCTCTTTAGCTGGGAATAGCCTCCTTCCTGACCTTCCCTGGGAGAGAGGAGATGTAGCATTAGCAACTGTTGAGACTTGGGAACTCCACAGTTGGGATCTTGTCACTTTCCTGTTCTTTTTTCCCCTCAGAAATATATCCCAGGCATTACTCCTAGGACTTTGTCTACCTCTAGGAGAACCTTCGGCATCCCTCACTATAAAACTAAAGGACAAGACAGAGTAACAGGCCCACCAAAGCTGGGCAAAGAGAAAGACTCCAGCTTCTTTTTCTTTATAGGACACATGGTTTGGAAGCATGTCACAGACAACATGGAACAAATCTGCCCATAAATGGTCAGTATAGAATACTGTCACTGGAAGACAAAATTGGGAGACAACATTTAAGCCTGAAACTTATCAATAGCTTCATAAAGATAAGGAACTGTCAACAACAGAGGGATATACAACAGAAACTGGCTCACATATAGCAAGATGAACTTCACATAATGTTAATAAAAATAGCAGGCTGCTTCAAACATGAAAACAAACAAACAAAAACCAACCCCAAACCAGAAAAACAGTCCTTTCCTAAAAAATGCTGACCAGATTGCAGACACATTGAAAACTCTAGACACAGGGGAGTGGAAGAAATATATTGAAGAAGTTACAAATGATAGAAGAAAGAATTTAAGAAATAATAAATAAAGTTTGTTGTTAGTTGTTGTAAGAGGTACAAAAATTTAAAATATCACCACAAGACAAAAAGGGTACAGAGTAAAGGAAATAACAGAAAATCATGAAAACCCAGACTATCAAGACTGAAATGGCAAAAGAGAAAAAGAAAAAAAAAAAAGAAAACCCGAACTAAAAAAGCCAGAGTAGAATAGATGGAACAGAGAATCAGTAATCTAGAAGATAAGAACTTCAATGGGAAATTACTACAAGAGGAAACAGGGAGAAGACTAAAGGAAAAGGAAGAAAACATTAGAATCATGTGGGATAATATCAAATGGACCGACATATGTGTGCTTGGAATTCCAGAATAGGAGGGAGGAAGGGAAAACATTGAGAAAATTGTGAAAGAAGAACTTGATGAAAACTTTCCAGGTATCATGAAAAATGGTAAAACCCACATTCAAAAATCTCGGTGAACTCTAAACAGACTAGACCCCCAAAGAGAAACATCAAGACATATCATAGTTAAAATCTCCAAAATCAAAGGCAAGGATAGAATACTAAAAGCAGTGTGAGAGTCACTCACAAAGAACAACCAGTAATATTAAGCTCTGATTTCTAAGCAGAGAGCATGTGAGCAAGAAGACAATGTAATGACACATACTGAAGGTTGAAACAAAACAACTCCTAGCCAAGGATCCTGTACTTAGCAAAACAGTCTATCAAATATGAGGGAGAAATTAGATCATTTGTAGAAAAGTAGGATCTTAAGGAAATCATGAAAACAAGACTAACTACGAGAAATACTAAAGTAAGTTCTTCACACAGAGACAGCAAACGAAAGTGGGTGAACCAAAATAATCAGAAATGAAATGACAGTGTTGAAACTTGGTCCATCACACATTTAATGTGAATGGACTAAATGCACCAATTAAGAGAAAAATAATAGTAAAAACAAAACAACAAAGCCCATCAGTATGCTGCCTACAAGAGACTCATCTAAGAAATGAGAAAAAAGATTAAAAATCAAAGGGTTTATTGCTATTGTGAACAAAGCCGCAATGAACACGGCTATGCATAAATAAACTATCTCTTGTGAACATAGATGCAAAAATCCTTAACAAAAGCCTGGTCAATAGAATCCAACAGTAGATATAAAAAATAATTCCTAATGACCAAGTGGATTCATAACAGATATGCAAGAATGCATATATATATATAAATAAAGAAATATTTTAAAAATCAATGTCATTTATTACACTAATGAAGCACAGAACAAGAATCATATGATCCTATCACTTGATGCATGAAAGGCCTTTGACAAAATCTAACATCCCTTCCTAATTAAAAAAATTCATCAAAATAAGAATAGAAGAGAATTTTCTTAACATAGTGAAGAGTATATATGCAAAACCAAGAGCCAACATCATTTTCAGTAGAGAAAGACTAAAGGCAAACAGGAACCAGATGAAGATGTTCACTATCAACACTTTTTTTTTATTAATTTCAATGAACATTTACAGAGATTTTGGATTTCCATTCACACATTGTTGTACTTTTCTCCCTGCCCAACCCCAGTTCGTTCTTCCCCTTGAAAAGCAAAAGAAAAAAACTCCTTCATTGGTATACAATCCCCCCGCCCTCCACTGCCACCCCGAGTACACTTCACTCTGCAACCCTCATTCCAAACTCTTATGATAATCATAATGCCCTAAAATATATTACTTTTAAACTGTTCTCTCCCTCATTGGCTTCAATGCAGTATACATACTCTATCAACACTCTTAATACTGGTGTATTTACAAAGCTTGTATACATTATTTTTCCCCCATCAGATATTTCCCCTTTCCTTCACCCACCATCCACACATGAAATTGTGCTACCCTATAATTAAACATCCTACACCCCCCCTCCATCCTCAGCCCTGTGCTCTCCCCCTCCTGTCCCTTGGATCCTCCTACTCATGCTACAATAATGGTCTTATACAGTACTTGTTGTTATGGGAATGAGTTAGTTCACTCAGCATAATGATCTACAGTCCCTCCCAAGTTAAGTAGTGGTTTAAAAAACATTGCTCCTGCATGTTGCATATATTGTGTGAATGTAACATAATATCTCAGTCCATTCTATTGTGATTGGGCTGTTTTCCATGTTCTTGCAATGATGAACAATGCTGCTGTTAAAGTTTGTGTACAAGTCCTCATTTGTGCTTCAGTTCTCGTTCTCTTGGAGTATATTCCAAGTAGTGTGGAATAGCTGAATAATATGGAATTTTTATGTTCAGCTCTTTGAGGAAATGCCAAACTGCCTTCCAGTGTTGTGTGCCACTCTATAATCCCACTAACAATGTATGAAAGCTCCTATCTCACCACATCCTCTCCAACATTTATTAATTGCTGTCCTGTTAAACTTTGTCACTGCTACTGGGGTGACATAGCATCTCATGTGATTTTGGTTTGCATCTCTCTTATTGCCAGTGATTTTGAGCATTTCTTCATTGTCTGTTGGCCATCCAAATATCTTCCTCTGTAAAAAGTCTTTCCGTGTGTTTTACCCATTTTGTAATTGTGTTATCAGTCTTTTTCTTGTGGAGACCCTGTAGGATTCTTCAAACTATTGATACGAGACCCTTGTCTGAAATGGTATTGCTAGATGGGTTTTCCCCAGTCAGTAGGTTTTCTTTTTACTCTGCTGGAAAAAGATGTTTATGCCCTCAGGGATTTAATCTTTAGAAGTTCCCATTCGTCAATTTTATCCTCTCCAGATTGAGCATTTCTGGCTGTATATGGCAGTCTCTTTATACCATAGACTAGGCCATCTAAGCTTGATCTCAGTTTGTCTCTGAGGAATTTTATGGTTTTGGGCTTTAGTCTCAGGTCTCTATTCCATCTTAAGTTGATTTCTCTGTATGGTGTGAGATGTGGATCCTGTTTCAGCTTTTTGCAGTTAGTAGTCCAGTTTTGCCAGCACGATTTGTTGAAGAAGTTGTCATTTCCCCATTTGATAGATATTATTTCCTTGTCAAATAATAGTTGACTATAGTTAGATGGGTCCATTTCTGGGTTCTTAATAATTGTGTTCCATTGGTCTATGTGCCTGTCATTCTACCAGTAGCAGGCTGTTTTGGTTATTACTGCTGTGTAGTAGGCTTTGAAATCAGGGAGTGCTACACCTTCCACTTCATTTTTGTTTTTCAGAAGTGCTTTGCTTAGTTGGGATCTCTTTCCTATACAAATAAATTTGACAATTTATCTTTTGATCTCTTTGAAAAAGTAATATGTTATTTGTACTGTGACTGCGTTGAACATGTCGGCTGCTTTTGGTAGAGTTGTCATTTTCACAATATTGAGTCTTCCTATCCATGAACAGGGAACGGTTATCCATTTGTTTAGTTTTTTTTTATTGTGTCTTGCAGAAATGCTCTATAATTTCTTTTGTACAGGTCTTTTATGTCTCTAGTTATAGTTACTCCCAAGTATTGCAGTTTGTGGTTGGCTGTTGTAAACGGTATTACTTTCTTGGTTTCCCTTTCTGAGTTCTTTGTTACTGTAATCTCACTGATTTTTGAATGTTGATCTTATATCCTGCCACTCTACTAAATTGGTCAACTACTTCTAAAAGTTTTTTGTTGAGTCCTTGGGTTTATCTGTGTAAACCTATCATTTCATCTGCATATCACTACAGTTTAACCATCTCTTTGCTGGTCTGTATGACTTTTATTTCTTTGTCTTGTCGTATTGCCCCAGCAAGTACTTCCAATGCAATATTGAATAGAAGTGGTGACAATGGGTATCCTTGCCTGGTCCCTGATCACAAGAAAAATGCTTTTAGTCTTTCTCCGTTGAGAATGATATTGGCTCTTTGTTTTGCATATGTAATATTCACTATCTTGAGGAAATTCCCTTCTACTCCAATTTTGTAAGAGTCTTTATGAGGAAGGGGTGTTGGATTTTGTCAAGTGCCTTTTCTGCATCAATTGCTAAGATCATATGGCTCTAGTTATTTTCTTTGTTAATGTGGTGAATTACATTGATTTTTTTCTTATGTTGAACCATCCTTGCATACCTGTTATGAATCCCACTTGATTATGATGAATTATTTTTTTATGTACTTTTACATTCTGTTGGCTAGGATTTTGTTAAGGATATTTGCATCTATATTCATGATAGATACTGGTCTATAGTTTTCTTTCTTGGTAATGTCTTTGCCGGGTTTTGGTATTAGAGTCAAGTTTGCTTCATAGAATGTCTCTGGGAGTGTTCCTTCTTTTTCTATTTTTTGAAATAATTTAAGTAGAATTGGTGATAGATCTTCTCTTAATGGTTGGTAGAATTCAGCTATGAAGCCATCTGGTCCAGGAATTTTCTTATGGTAAAGCCTTATTATGACCTTTCCAATTTCTTCTTTTGTGATGGGTCTGCTCAAGGATTTTGTATCTACCTGGGTCAATCTGGGTAGGACATGAGTTTCAAGGAATTTGTCCATTTCCTCTAGGTTTTTTAATTCATCCAAGTATATATTTTCATAGTATTCCAATATAATCAATTAATTTCATCTGGTTCTGTTGTGATATCACTTCTACTATTTCTTTTTACAACACGTTATTTCTTTAATTTGACAAAGAGGGGATATTTCTGTGTTTGTCATGCAAACATTTCAGTTGTTGTTATTATGTGCCATCGAGTTGCTTGAAACTCATAGTGACCCTAGGTATAAGAGCTCTATATGCTCTTCTATCCTGTGCCAACCTAGCCATCTCAAACGCACTTATTCCCACCTCTCTAGTCACAGAATCGATCCATCTCATCAAAGGTCTTCCTTTCCTTCGCCGCCCCTCCACTCTGCCAAACATGTTGTCCCTCTCCAAGGACCAGTCTCTCCTTGCAACATGCCCAAAATATGTCAGACGAAGCTTCAGAATCCTTGACTCCAGGGAACATTCTGGCTTCACCCTCTCCAGGACAAACCCGTTTATTCTAGCAGTCCATGGTATATTCAACACTCTTCTCCAGCACCACAGCTCAAAGGCATCAATTCTCTTTCTATCTACCCTAGTCACTGCCTAACTCTCTGATGCATAGCACGTAATTGTGAAGACTATAGCCTGGATCAGGCACACCTTAGTCTCCAGTCTGACATCGTTCCTCTTCTGTACCCTTGAGAGATCCCTCATAGCCAACTTTCCCAATGCAATTCGTCTCTTGATTTCCTGGCTGCTGTTACCAAGAGTGTTGACCATGGAGCCAAGTAATAAATTAAAAAATGCTTTCTTTATCTTTGATGTTAAGATGACAAGTTGAACATTGTGCTTTACTATTGACAGTAGTAGGACACATTTTTAAATGAGCAAGAACAGAATAGAAAGCAGTATATTGTTTTGAATATTAGAAACATTCTACTCTTCTGTCTTTGGAAAGTTTGATGTGAATGTTAAAATACAATTTAGAAGTCGCCCCAGGTTCCTGGAGGGCACAGAGAGGTGAGGCCGCTGGTAGTCAGACCATGCAGCTTGGAGCCTGTGGCCCTCTCGTCTCACTGCTGTGGGCCACGCGCGCACCTCAGGTATCTGCACGCATGGTGGCCGCGGCAGTCCGGGGACCCGAGTGGGAGGGCGGAGGAGCCGCTTGGCTCCTTGGACCCGGCGTTGCTGGAGTTCCTGGTGTGCTCACTCTCCAAGAAGCTGCTCAGATATGAAGCATCAACCAGTGAATTGATTAATGAAGAGTTAGGAATAGCCTATCCTGTCATTGATGGCATTCCTAATATGATTCCACAGGCAGCCAGGATGATACATCAAAATAAGAAGAGGAGCAAAAGAAGAAGAGGAGCAGCACGAAACCATAGTTAAAAACAACAGTACTAATACGATTTAAAAAGACTCTTCTTCTCAGCCTCTGTGGAAGAGAATTTCCCTCAGGTTTGCACCAGCAAAACTAGCTTATGCTTTTACAGTCTGCTCCTGTCAACCACCATACCAGTTTATATCTTCTTACACCTTTGGACTCGGATGGGTAGTAAGCTTTTCAGACATAATTAATTAATACAACCATAGTCAAGATTGTATATATATTAATATGTCTTGGACTTCTTTCTGTGAAAGTTCAATTAGATTGAAATATTGTAATCTCAATTAGTTTGAAGGAAAGATTTCTTGCCTTGCTATGTCAGAGGCATAAGGACTATGGGAAGCTTGAATTACAGAAGCCTTATTTATTGTACTCTTGTTTGCCCCATATTGTTTGAAGGTCCTAATCTAAAATATTAATTCCTATAGTAGAGGAAGTGATGTGTTTTTTTGATGCTTAACAGTCATAATCATTAGCTAATAACTATATTCTTTATCCTGTCTGCTCATTTGAAAGTTGGTCATTTGGAATATTGTTTGTTTAGATTCATTCTTTAAGTAACATGCTAGTAATGAATGAAAGAATTCCAAAAGAACTATACTAGAGTAGCTGTGAAGAAACACATTTGAACTAGTGTGATTAAAACACCTACAATAAAATGGAAATTAATATATTTGGAAAAAAATACAGTTTGTGGAAGAGGACATTTTCAAATGTGACTTGGTCCTCAAAGCAAGTGTTTCAAGGTTAAAAAGAATATATAGATTCTTGAACTGTGTTAGTTATTGCAATGTTTTGTATAGGAAAGCAGAGTAATTTGACAGAGCTCATCAAATTCAAATATGGATTTCAACAATCTGAATGAAATAATCTTTATTTTTATTTCTTCCTAATCCAGATCCCAGCTCTCATTATCTCATGCAATTGGAAGAAAAGATAAACACTTCAAGACTTGAAAATGAGCAAATGTACATTGTTATTCAGCCAAGTTACTAGGGCCATTCAGAATTTATCACACACATCTTTGGTAGTAATTTAAAAAATATTGTAACACTGGTGTTAATGTCACAAGTTGATTTTTTTGCCTTGCCAGTAACACTTTAGTTAAACATCTGTTGTGGTTTGTAGGAATCCTTTGGAAAAGAAACATCTCACCATAAAGTTGCCTCACCTCTTGGACCTGATCCCCTCAGATTTTCATAAGGCCTGTCCAACAGTTCTGGGTTCCAAGGTGACAGTAAACAATAACTGGCTACACCCACTATTCTCCAATTCCATTCCCACACATAAACATCAAACACAGGGTTCTGCTTGGCTCATCCCGTAATTGGACTAAAGTCATTGGTGTTCCTCTGGTAGATAGGCAAAGGAGTTCTTCATTTGGTATGTCACCCAGCCAAGCAAAGCAAGAATACCCATTATACAGAGAGGGGACACTTGAAAGAGGTCTCTACTGTCATGTTGAGACATCCCCTGATGCTAATGGTTATTGAAAGCTCATTCTGAGCCCAAAAGACAGTGAATGGTCTACAAAATGAAACTTAATCTCAGACCAGAAAGAAAGGTCAGGGCTGGACCATGTGAAGCCTAAGTGGAAACCAGCCGTACGATTCTACCTTGACAAATGTCACAGGGACATTCTGTAGGGTGAGGTCTGACCTTTTTTTATTTTTTTAATTTATTTTTTTTTAATGCCATATTGTCTCCTAGAATTAAAGGGTGAAGCTTTCGAGTTGTGGGAATTCTGCTGGGTTTTGACCAACCTTACAACAAGGCCAAGCCACTTGGGGTCAATAGGCTGCCTGCACTCAGTAGCATGCACCAAGAAACTCACTTTAAAGGGAAAAAAAAATGGGACCTTTCAAAGCAATATTGATTTGCCTCAATTATCTTATTCTGTTAAAACCACAGTGTTTTGATTTGGTATTTTGGTGAGATTTTTTGAGAGAAACTTTTCACCAAAAATAATTCCAGCAAGATAGGGTTCTATTGTGTTTAAGAGTACTGTATTGGTTTGCTTATATTTTGTAACTTAGTAAAAAAGCATTACCCATTAATTAATTGCATCTGTAATGTCTTCCAGAGTCTTGTGATTTCATGTGCTTCATGTGGGCTGTTTAGGATAATGGAAAAGTAGTCACTCCTTGAATTCTTCAGCACAATAAATTTCACAGATCAGTTGTGCACATCTTTTAGCAACTTACATGTGCTTAACTTAGAAACCATTAAGTGTCACATGGTTTAAATAACTTTTTTTTTTCATAATTATCACCACAAGACTTTCTTTAAACAAAGAGCTGTACATCTTTGGAAATTACTCAAATATTCTCTTGTATTCCAGATATTTAATGTTTTTAATAACAGCACCAGTGTAGGGTGTAGGAGGTGGTGGGGAAGAAAAAAAGGAGTAAGAAATGGGGGAAGAAACCCAAAAGGATTGACCAAAGACAGTTTATGTTGTGGATTAGGGCTTCCAGGAGTTTCTCTAATTAAGTTTATAGTCCTAGGTTTCAGTCCTAGGTCCTTGATCCACTTTGAGTTGGTTTTTGTGTATAGAGTGAGGTGTGGATCTTGTTTGAGTTTTCTACAGATTTCCAATTTTGCCAACATCATTTTTTTAAAAAGGCTGTCATTTCCCCACTTAACTGATTTCACCTCCTTATCTAAAATCAGTTGACCATAGGTAGATGGGCTGATTTCTGGATTCTCAATTCTGTTCCATTGATCTATGTGTCTGTCACTTTATCAGTACCAAGCTATCTTGACCACCACGGCTGTGTAGTAGGATTTGAAATGAGGGAATGGGATCCCTCTTACCTTGTTTCTCTTTTTCAGGAGTGCTTTGCTTATTTGGGGTCTCTTTCCATTCCAGACGAAATTGGAAGTTGCCTTTTTCATCTTGTTGAAGAATGGAATTGGTATTTGTATTGGGATTGCATTGAACATGTAGAATCTACCAATTGCCTTTGATAGAATTGTCATGTATTGAGACTTCCTATCCAAGGGCATGATATATTCTTGTATTTCTCCAGGTCTCTTTTTGTTTCTTGTAGTAATATTTTGTCATTTTCTTTGAATAGAGCCTTTGTGTTTCTAGTTAGATTTACTTCGAAGTTCAACATCAGCAGTGAAAACTAGGCCAGTTGCTGAGTGTGGAACATTATCATCAACTGCTCATATCCAAGTTCAAATTAAAACTAAAGAAGGTTAAATCATATCGACACGAATCAAAATTTGACCTTCAGTCTATCTCCCATGGTTTTTGTGTACGGAGTGAGAGGTGTGCATCTTGCTTGAGTTTTCTAGAGATAGTTTTCCAACTTTGCCAGCACAATTTGTTAAAAAGGTTGTCATTTCCCTACTTAATTGATTTCATCTCTTTGTCAAAAATCAGCTGACCATAGGTAGATGGACTGAGTTCTCGGTCCTCAATTCTATTCCATTGATCTATGTGTCTGTCATTGTACCAGTACCACACTGTCTTGACCACCAAGACAGTGTAGTAGGCTTTGAAATCAGGGAGTGAGATGCCTCCTACCTTGTTTCTCTTCTTAAGGAGTGCTTTGCTTATTCAGGGCCTCTTTGTATTCCAAATGAAATTGGAGATTCTCATCAAAGAAAGAAACTGGTATTTGTATTAAGATTGCACTGAATATGTAAATTGCCTTTGATAGTATTATAATTTTCATAATATTGAGTCTTTCTATCCCTGAGCAAGGGATAGTCTTCCATTTCTCCAGGTCACTTTTTTTTTTGTAGTAAAGTTTTGTAATTTTATTTGCATAGATCCTTTATGCTTCTGGTTAGATTTATTTTCAAGTATTTAATCTTGTAATTAGCTATTGTAAAAGATACTATTTTTCTTAGTTCCTGTTCATTCTCTTTGTCACTGTTGAGAAAGCCAACTGATTTTTGTATGTTGATCTTGTATCCTGCCACTTTGCTGAATTGGTATACTATCATATCATCTGTATATAGAGATCTTTTCACCTCTTTGTCAATTTGGATACCTCTTATTTCCTTCGCTTGTCTTATTGCTATCACTAAGACTTCCAATACAAGATTGTATAGTAGAGGTGATAGTGGGCCTCCTTGCCTAGTTCCTGTTCTCAAAGGGAATGCCTTTAATCTTTCTCCATTGAGAAAAATGTTGGCTCTTAGCCTTTCATTTACGGTTTTTTACTATGTTGAAGACGTTCCCCTCTAATGCTATTTTGTTGAGTGTTTTAATCAGGAAAGGGTGTTGGATTTTGTCAAAGACCTTTTCTGTATCAATTGATAGAACCATGTGATTCTTGTTCTTTGCTTTGTTAACATGATGAATAACATTGATTGTTTTTCTCTTGTCAATCCATCCTTGCATACCTGTTATGAATCCCACTTGGTCAGGGTGAATTATTTTTTTGATATATCATTGGATACTATTGCCCAGGATTTTTTTCAGGTTTTTTTTTCTTCTATGTTCATGAGAAATGATATTGGCTTATAGTTTTCTATTTTGTTGGTGTATTTACCTGGTTTTGATATCAAGGATATGTTTCCTTCATAGAATATGTCTGGGAGAATTCCATCTTTTTCTATTTTCTGAAATAGTTTATGTAGAATTGGTGACAGATCTTCTCGGAAAGTTTGATAGAATTCACTTGTAAAACTATCTGGACCAGGGCTTTTTTAAACTGGAAGTTATTTTATTACTTTTTCAATTTCTTCTTTTGTAATGGGTCTGTTCAGGTGTCCTATTTTGGTTTGTGTCAGTTTAGGTAGGTTGTGAATTTCTAAGTATTTGTCCATTTCCTCTAGGTTTTCATGTTTGTTTGGTATAGTCTTTAATAATATTTCAATGTTAGTCTTTTTATTTTAGTTGGTTCTGTTGTGACGTTGCCCATTTCATCTCTTATTTGGATTATTTGTGTCTTTTCTTTCTTTTCCTTTGTTAATTTTGCTAGTGGTTTGTAGATTTTATTGACCTTTTTGAAGAACCAACTCCTTGTTTTGTTGATAGTTTCATTTGTTCTTCTGTTTTTTATTTCATTTATTTCTGCTCTAATTTTATAATTTCAGTCTTTTTAGAGGGTGTTGGTTTTTTTGCTGTTCTTTTTCAAGTTGTTGTAGATGTTGGGTTATAGAATCAATGGTCATTTTCCCCTTCCTTTTGATGTGTTTGATTATTGCTATAAATTGACCTCTGATTACTGCTTTGACTGTTTCTCAGAGGTTTTGATAAGTGGAGTTTTCATTGTCATTTGTTTAAAGAAACTTTTTAATTTCATTTTTTATTTCTTCTAGTACCCAGTCACGTTTAAGCAAGCCATTATGCAGCTTCCAAGTGTATGGGTTCCCCCCACCCTTTATCCTCTTGTTATTAAGTTCTAATTTTGTAGCATTGTGGTCTAAGAAAATGCTTTGTATTATTTCTATGTTTTAATTTCTTGATGCTTACCTTGTGACCTAAAATATGATCTCTTATGGAGAATATTCCATGCATATTAGAGAAGATGTTATATTTTGGTTTTGGGGTTGCATTGGCTTATAAATATCTATGAGATCAAGTTGGTTTATTGTGTGGTTTAATTCTTCAGCATCTTTGTTGAGTTTCTTTCTGATAGTTTTATCTTTTCTTGTGAGTGGTATATTGCAGTCTCCACCTACTATAGTAGTGTTGTCTATTTCCTTTATCAGTTTTGTTAATGTTTGTTTTATAGATTTTGCAGGTCTTTCATTTGGTGAATAGATATTTATTATTGTTGTGTGCTCTTGTTCTATTGACACTTTAAGCACTATATAGTGACCTTCCTTGTCCTTTTTGATGGTTTTTGCATTGAAATTTATCTTATAAGAGATTAATATTGCCACTTTTGCTTTTTTCTGGTTGCTATTTCCTTGGCATATTTACTCCCACCCTTTAATTTTTAGTCTTTTTTATCTTCAGTTTTCAGGTATGTCTCTTGTAGACAGTATATTGGTGGATTTTGGTTTTTTATACAATCTGCTTCTCTTTCTCTCTTTGGTGGTGCATTTAAACCATTCACATTGTGTGTGATTATTGAAAAGTACGGTTTTATTGCTATCATTTTGTTTTGTTCTTTTTGGTATTGTTGCTCATTACTTTGGTCCGTCCTACTTTCTGTGGCACCTTTGTAAGAAGAATGTCTCTCAGTGTTTCCTGCAACACTGGTCTTGTTTTTACAAACTCTTTAGATTCTGTGTTTTTGATAATATCGTGATCTCTCCTTCATATTTGATGGGCAATTTTGCTGAGTACAGTATTCTTTGTTGACAGTTGTGTTCTTTGAGTGTTCAATATATGTCATTCCACTGTCTTCTGATGAGAAATCAGCACTTGATTTTTATCTGCTCTCTTTTATAGGTTACTCTTTTTTTCTCCCTCACTGCTTTCAAAATTCTCTCCTTATCTTTGATTCTGGAAAATTTGACTATGATATGCCTTGGTACACACCACTGGACCAATTGGCAGCATCAGGATGGATGGTGAAGAGATTGAGATTGTACACAGCTTTAGTTTGCTTGACTCCATAGTCAACAGTCTTGGCACCAGCAGCCAGGAAATTAAAAGGCGCATTGCCATGGGAAAGTCTGCTGTTGGGGACCTCTCCAAAGTGCTGAAGAGCAGTGGTGTCTCTCTGGAGACTAAGGTGCGTCTGATACAGGCCATGGTCTTCTCAATCACCTGTTATGCATCAGAGAGTTGGACAATGACCAAGGAGGATAGAAGGAGAATTGATGCCTTTGTGCTGTGGTGCTGGAGAAGAGTATTGAGAATACCATGGACTGCTAGGAAAACAAACAGATTTGTCCTGGAGAGGGTTAAACCGGGTGGCTCCTTGGAGGCAAGGATTCTGAGGCTCCGTCTAACTTACTTTGGACATGTTGTGAGGAGAGACCGGTCCTTAGAGAGGGATATCATGCTTGGGAGGGTGGAGGGACGGCGCAGGAGAGGAAGGCCCTTTATGAGGTGGATTGATTCAGTGACTGGGATAATTGGCATGGGAGTGTCAGAGACGGTGCGATTGGCACAGGACAGAGCGGAGTTTAGGGCTGTTGTACATAGGGTCGCTATGAGTTGCAGGCGACTCGACGGCACATAACAACAACAACAACAATGCCTTGGTGTTTTTCTTTTGTGGTTTATTTTAAGTAATCTTCACTCAGTTTCTGAATATATATATTCTCTCATTTTTCATTATGCCTGGGTTGTTTTCTTCTAGTAATTTTTCTGTAACTTTTTCATTGCCTTCACTTGCTTCTCCCTGTTCTGGGATTCTGATGATGCATATGTTATTTCTCTTGGCGGTGTCCCACATTATTATTGGGTTTTTATTCTTTTCCCCTCCTTTTTGGTTTTGCTTTTGGCCCTAGCACATCAGTGGTGAAAATTCTATCTTCTATTTTACTGGTTCTGTGTTCCATCTCTTTTAATTGTGTTCATGTGTCCCTCTATCATGTTGGTAGCATCTGAAATATTGGATCTCATATTTTGGATTGTGGGTTTTTGTCCCCCCCCCCCACTGTCTTTAATGTCTTATTTGTTTTATCTGCATTGTTTCGGACTTTTTGTTTTTCACCCATTGGAAATATTCATTCATTGTTCTTTTAAGTTTTGTGACAGAAAGTTCCATCATATTTTCTGGCTTGAGAAAAGCCATTGATTCTCTCTAACTTTTTGGGGTTGATATCTCTCTTTGGGCTTGTATAGGGTGTGAGGTATCCTGTTTCTTTCAAGACATTGCTGTGGTAGAGTTTTTGTGCCTGAGATGGTATCTGGTTCTTGATCTGATGTCACTGCTTCAGAAGAAGGTTGGGAAGGCATGTTATGGATGCACATAGGGTGGGCGCATGCACAGACACACATAGAGGTGGGGGTGGGGACGCACACAGAGGTTCATGCTTGAGGGGTGTGTGCAGGAGGGGACATGAATGGAAAACCAGGAAGCCCTGGCTTTCCTCTTAAGAACTGCATCTACCACCCCATTCAAGCTCCATCTGTCTCACTCTCTTCTACCTAAGGTAAAGGGGTCCCAAAATTGGTCCAGCAATCAGCAATGATCCCACCTAAGTACCCCACTCAAATTCCTGCTGCCCTGCTTGCTCCTTGTGGGTGGGTCCTGCCGGGGCTGCCTGCTGCCTGCTGAGGCTTGCTGCTCCCTGCTGAGGCTTGCTGCTCCCCACTGAGGCTCACTCCTCCTGTGGTTCCCAAACTAATTATTTTAATAATAGTTCTCACTCAAATTCCATCAGTCCTGCTCACTCTGTGTGTGTTGCTCTCTGTGTGTCACTCTGTTGGCATCATTCTGTCACAGAAGTGTTTCTATACTACTTCCTGGTCAGGCCTTAAAAACCCCCAGTGACTTCTATTTCCTGCCTCTTGAGGTCCTTAATCTTAGAAATCAGAATCTTCTTGAGAGGTTATGTGGAGAAGAATTGAGGTGTCTACTTAACAGCACTGACTGAATTCTAAGATAACAGCCTTTTGGCTAGCCATCACTATTGGGTTAGAATGGACTCAAGTGGTAGTCCATTGAATTTCTGAGGTTGTGAATCACACAGGAGGGGATTTCCCATCTTTCTTCCCAGGAAATACTCACAGATCCAGACTACTGGAGACATAGGATCTATGAGTTTAGTAGTGTAACATCCTGAAGACTATACACATCTGAGCTCAGAAAGTGGATCCAGTCTAGTGCATATTAAATGGACTGTTCCTTCTAAATTCTACCAAAATGGAAAATTTGAACAATATGAATAATTTCTGGCTTAAGTTTTAGAGTTACTTATTTCTATGAGATGGCTTTTAGAAGGGTTTAGAAGAGGGTTTAGGAGAAGCCATGGCACATGTCTGAAATCACAGAGTTCCACAGGATTGTCTGTGTTTCATTGACTGCATAAAGAAATTTTACTCTGTGGAATACAAAAAATTGTGGCTATCTCTGAGAAGAATGTGAATCCCAGAATACTTGACTGTGTTCATGTGAACCTATACTTAAACCAAGAAGCAGTCCTCAGAACAGAGCAAGGAAACATTAATTACATGGTTCAATATCAGGAAAGAAGTGAGTCAGGAATGCATCCTGTCTCCATACCTTTTCCATTTATATGCAGAACAGATAATTTGGGAGGTTGGACTTACAAGCAGGAGAGTGGCTTCAGAATTGGAGGAAGAGTCCTCAACACTATATGTTATACAGATGACACCACCTTGCTTGCTGAAACTAAGGAGGAGCTGAAGAACTTGCTGCAGAAGGTCAAGGTCTTCAATATGCATTCAAACTCAACATCAAGAAGACAAAGATTTTCACCCCTGAGCCAATAGGCAACACCACGATAAATGGAGAAGAGATTGAGGTTGTTAACATTTATAGTTTGCTAGGTTCCTCAATCAACATTCTTGGCACCAGCAGTCAGGAAATCAAAAGACAAATTGCACTGGGTAAATCTGCTGTCAGGGACCTCTCCAGAGTGCTAAGATGCAGCATTGTCAGTCTAGAGACTAAAGTATGCTTGATCCAGGCCTTTGTCTTAGAAGAAAAATTAATGCTTTTGAGTTGTCGTGCTAAGGAAGAGTTGTGTATGCTAAGTCCATACACCATGGACCGCTAAGAGTACAAAGTTTTGTCCTGTAGAAGGTGAAACCAAGCTGCTAGAGGAAAGGATTTTGAAGCTCCGTCTCACATACTTTGGGAATGTTGCAGGAGGGACCAATCCTTGGAAAAGGACATTATACTTGGAAGGGTGGAGGGATAGTATAGGACAGGAAAGCCTTGGATAAGATGGATTGACATTATAACCAGTACACTGAGGCTGTGTATGTCAGAGGCAGTGCGATAGGCTCAGGATAAAGCAGGGTTCAGAGCTATTGTGTATAGGATCACAACGAAGCGGAGTTGTCTTGATGGTGCATAACAACAATGAGATGACTCATAGAGTTGGGAGCAAACAATATAATATACATGGAAGGAAAACTTATTATGAAAAAAGGATAACTCAGCAATTGAACATATTTGCTTTTACTTCAGTTTCATAATTACACTCTTTCTTTTTTCACGATTATACTCTTAAGAAATAATATGGAAAGTGAACAGTGGGAAAATTTTTACCGCATATAACTATTCATTAATTTTTAAGGAAACAGTAATTTCCTTCCTCTCTCCCTCCCTCGTTCCCTCTTACTCTCTGTCTCCCCGATTAAAACAAGTGTGGAAGGAGGAGTGGCATCTACTTCCATAATAGCTTGCCTCCGGAAACCCTAAGAACCTGGAGAGAAGATGAAAGGCACCCAAGCATTGAGGACTCTCCTTCACAGGGTAGCTATGAATTGCCTGCGACTTGACGGCACGTAACAACAACAACAATAACAACATCTGTATTTTTTAAAAACTTATAAAAAACTAAATTAATATTTTTTTACTCTGGATCTGAAATCACTATGACAAGTAAATCTATTCATATACTCTTAATTTTTTAAATTGATTGCATATAACCTTTTTGTTTTGTATTTTGTGTTTTATACAATAATTCATATACATTATATTGAACAACTTATACAATTATTTATAAAATTAATTGCCATTGCTCTATGACTATTAGCACCCTGTCTTTTTAAGCCCCCATTGAGTCTTTTATTAAGTGTTCATTGTTTTCTAGAATGTGTGGCTTGAATGTGTTCGTACATACTTTTTAAATTGGTAAAAGGTGTTTAGTGTTTGTTGGTGAATGAATAAAGAAATAAAAGCAAATAATAAGAATTAATACATTGTTGCTGTTGTTAGGAGCTGTCGAGCAGTAGACAACTCATAGTAACCCTATGAATGAAAGATCTGAGCACCGTTCATAGAGTTTCCAGAGGCAAGCCATTTCAGAAGTGAATGCCACTCCTGCTTCCAAGCTTGTTTTAATCGGGAAGCTCCACCAAACACTGTCTACCATGAATAACCATTCATTTAATTTTCAATTTATTGCTTCCTCTCTGTACATACACATATAGAATACTTGGTTGGTGGTACACACTGTTGTTGTTGTTATGTGCCGTCGAGTTGTTTGCGACTCATAGCGACCCTATGTACAACAGCCCTAAACCCTGCTCTATCCTGTGCCAATCGCACTGCCTCTGACACACCCATCCCAATTACCCCAGTCACTGAATCAATCCACCTCATAGAGGGTCTTCCCCTCCTGCGCTGTCACTCCACTTTACCAAGCATGATGTCCCTCTCCAAGGACCTGTCCCTTCTTATAACATGTTCAAAGTATGTCAGACGAAGCCCCAGAATCCTTGCATCCAAGGAGCATCCTGGTTTAACCCTCTCCAGGATGATTCTGTTTGTTTTCTTGGCAGTCCATGGTACATTCAATACTCTTCTCCAGCACCACAACTCAAAGGCATCAATTCTCCTTCTATCCTCCCTAGTCATTGTCCAACTCGCTGATGTATAACAAGTGATAGCAAAGACTATGGCCTGTATCAGGTGCACCTTAGTTTCCAGAGACACGCCGTTGCTCTTGAGTACTTTAGAGTGGTCCCTAACAGCAGACTTTCCCATCGCAATACATTTTTCTTTTATTTCCTGGCTGCTGGTGCCAAGAGTGTTGACCGTGGAGCTGAGCAAACTGAAGCTGTGAACAATGGCAATCTCTTCACCATTCATCCTGATGCTGCCAATTGGTCCAGTGGTGAGAATCTTTGTCTTCTTGACACTGAGTCTCAGGTACACACTAACCCCTCCAAAAAAAAAATTCAAGTGAAAGGTTTTGAATTGAATCCAAAAATAGATTAATGGAACTTTGTAAGTAAACCAGTATAAAATTTTTTTTAAAAGGAGATTATTAGATGCCAAGGGAAGGGGAAAAAAATGGAACATGACTGCTAATAGATGTAAGAAAATATTCTGGAATAATATATATATGGTTGTATAACTTTGTGATTTTATAGAAACACAAAACTGTAATTTTAAAGGGAGAAATTTCTATTTCTCAATATACATATCAATATCTCAATTTTTTTAAAAAGCTGTCCTCCAGAAAAAAATTTCCTTTTGTTTTTCTAAAAATGGTTATAACTGGAACTAAACTCTATTTCACAATGTGTTTGTCTAATCCACATCTGGTTTTGGTATATGCGTAAAGCCACAATTTCTTTGAACAAAGGACCAATTTCTTGGGAAATTATTATCTTTCTATTCTAGCCAGAAAACTGGCCATTTTAATAACACTTATATGCCATAGAAATGTTTCCCTGGAAAAAAGTAAATATTGCCAGATGTTAACCAGAACAAAGCGTTTATATTCTGTCACAGACTTTTATCAGGCCATGTTCAAATTAACATTAATTTCCTTTGTTTATATTCTTGTTCTACTGCAGTAAACATTGTTAGAAATGATAATGTTTTTCTAAACCAAGTATTAATGATATTCAGCACTAAAAGGGCTGTGATGACAAAAATAATTTTAGGTTATTATTACTTGTTTATTACAATATGCAAACTAAATACAAACCATTAAGCTTGATGCTTTAGAGCTAGAAAACTGAAGAATCTATGTCTTCTGTGTTTTGAAATTTACATTTTTACAATAAACACAATGCACAAAGATATCCACTCTCATTTATATTTATAAATATGTGTATATTTATATATAAATATATTTATGTGTATTTATATATAAAATCTTTGGGGCAAGCTTGGGAGGCAGAGTGCAGCATGAAAAGGAGTTTCAGGATGGAAAAGGAGGCTCAGGAGGTGGGGACTCAGCTTCCCCCCATGAAACAGATAAGCATGACCCAGAAGCCTGCAGATCAAGGCAGAGTTGTAATCTTTGGGGCCCTCAAACCAGGAAAACACTATATACCAGATCTATAGGACATATCACCCTCCCTTGAGAAATATTGTGAGTACAGTGCAATGTAAATGGAAGGGAAGAGGCCCTAAGCAACAAGAAGTTAAACCTGGAGGAGAAATTCTAGGGAAAGTACTTTTCTTCAGAACCATCTGAGATAGGAAGCCTTCCCTAACATTAATATCTTGTATTTGGACTTACAGACCTCTAAACTCAAGCATGAGAAATTGGCATCAGCTTGAAGTGTTTGGAATCACAGAAGCCCATAACCCTTGAAATATAAGCTATCAGATCAAGGGCTGAATAGCAGGAGATAGGTGTTGAAGAGAGGAGGTGGGAGCAGAAGGGAATGCTGGTGGAACAGGAAAATGGGTGAGTCAAGATACTCATGTCAAGGGTGTGGACAACACTGAAACTATTGGTTATTTCTACAATTGGAGAAATATGTTTCAACTACTTTTTTTTCTGTAAAATGCTTGGCTATCTACTTCCAAAATAGCAGGCCTCTGAAAACCCTGTGTACAATATAACACATGTAGACTAGCAGATAGGACAAATGAAGTGGAACTTTCAAGAATGGAAATACAAAGGAAGAGGAAAATCATAAGCAAACACTAGGACTGGAACATGAAATGTGAGAACCATGAATGTAGGAAAATTAGATATTGTTAAGGAAGAAATGGAATGCATAAATATTGACATACTAGGTATTGGTGAAATCACCAAAGAAAGGTGACCCAACTGAGTGTAGAAACTACAGAACAGTGTCATTGATTTCACATGCAAGCAAGATTCTGCTGAAGATCATCCAAAAACGATTAGAACAGCACATCAGCAGAGAACT
>NW_006399792.1:8387263-8403428 GCF_000299155.1 Elephantulus edwardii | reverse complement strand
GAGGGTGGAGGGACAGCGCAGGAGGGGAAGACCCTCTATGAGATGGATTGATTCGGTGACTGGGGTAATCGGGATGGGTGTGTCGGAGGCAGTGCGGTTGGCGCAGGATAGGGCAGGGTTTAGAGCTGTTGTGCATAGGGTCGCTATGAGTCGGAAATGACTCGATGGCACATAACAACAACAACAACAGGCATTGATGAGATGAGATGGACTGGCATGGGGCATTTTGAGTCAGACGATCACATGATCTATTATGCTGGAGATGAAGAAGTGAGGAAAAATGGGGTTGCTTTCATAGTCTTGAAATACAATATTGTGAGTGACAGGATAATATCCATACACATACAAGGAAGTCTAGTGAATACCACTCTCATTCAGATATACGCATCAAAAACCAGAGCCAAAGAAGAGGAGAACCTGAAGCGCTTGCTGCAGAAAGTCAAGGACTGCAGTCTTCAGTATGTATTAAAGCTCAGTATCAAGAAAAGAAAGATTCTCACCACTGGGCCAATTGGCAGCATCATGATAGATGGTGAAGAGATTGAAATTGTTAACAGCTTTAGTTTACTTGGCTGCACGATCAACACTCTTTTCACCAGCATCCAGGAGATGAAAAGTTGTATTGCGATGGGAAAGTCTGCTGTTAGAGACCTCTCCAAGAGTACTGAAGAGTAACAATGTCAGTCTTGAGACTAAGGTGTACTTGATATAGGCCATGGTCTTTGCAATCATTTGCTAATCATCAGAGAACTGGACAATGACTAGGGAGGATAGAAGAAGAATTGATGCCTTTGAGCTGTGGTGCTGGAGAAGAGTATTGAATATACCATGGACTGCTAAGAGAATGAAAAGGTTCATCCTGGAGAGGGTGAAGCCAGGCTGCTTCTTGGAGGCAAGGATTCTGAAGCTTCGTCTAACACACTTTGGACAAGTTGCAAGGAGTAACCAGTCCTTGTAGAGGGACATCATGCTTGGGAGGGTAGAGGGATGTCTGCTTGGGAGCGTGGAGGAATAGTACAGGAGAGGAAGACCCTTTATGAGGTGGATTTTTTCAATGACTGGGATAATGAGACTAGTTGTATTGGAGACAGTGAGACTGGCACAGGACAGAGCAGAGTTTAGGGCTATTGTGCATAGGGTCACTATGAATTGCAGATGACTTGATGGCACACAACAACAACAACTACAACACCACCACACACAATATATATATATATATATACAGTATATTAATAATTAATAATGAGACAGAACACCAAGCATATATAAGTAAACAGTGTAAAAGCAAGCGATGAGCAGTTCGAATCAACTGAAGTGCCACAAGTCATGCCTCTCTGTACACTTATTGAGAATCCAGGGAAATAAATAATAAAGAGAATTCTTTTGCAAATGAAGCCAAGTTTTTATGTATTGCCAACCTAATGCTTAGCTCAGGAAGGAAGTAATTCATACGTATTAACTCTCCCTCGGCAGGGGGGCCCTAGCTGCCTCTTGTCTGCAGGAAGCAGCTCATTTCCTGTGATCTGTCACTAGAGAAATTCCAACTTATATTTTGTGATTCCTTCAATTCTTGATGAAGCATATGGTTTATTATATAATATTGGTATGAAATTTGGCTTCCTATGCTACCAAGTCCAAGGTGGTATAGCACTGGTCTATGCATTGCTGTGCAGAGGTAACTCGTGGTTGCTGTGATGCTGAACACTTTGACACTGATGTGCCAAATGTGATAATGGTTACCTATGGTGGAAAGTGTTTGCTGGAGCTCCTGATTAAAACAATCCTGGAAGCAGGAGTGGCATCTACTTCCAAAATGGCTTGCCTCTGGAAGCTCTATGAACAGTGGTCAGCCCTTTCATTCATAAGGTCACTATGAGTCGTCTACCACTCAACAGTACCTAACACCACCACCACCACCATCATCACCACCACCACATATACATATGAAAAGGAAAGAAAGAAGAGGAAGATGTGACTGAAAGTCATATGATTTACAATTCAATTAGTAAGGATGAAGATTAATTAATTAAATCTCTGTGTTACAAATGTCTACTTATGGAAAACTCATACTTGCTGTGTATGCACATTTGCATCAACTCTATTTCACAACAAATTCTCCATTGCAATCACCTTTATTGCTGTATATGCAGTTCTTAAATTATTATAAAAATGCTTTGAGTCTTTATTTTATGTTAAAGTAAGGCTAACACTCTTGGCACCAGTAGCCAGGAAATTAAAAGATGTATTGCGATGGGAAAGCCTGCTGTTAGGGACCTCTAGCAATGGTGTCTCTCTGGAGACTAAGGTGCATCTGATACAGGCCATGGTCTTTGTTATCACTTGTTATGCATCAGAGAGTTGAACAGTGACTAGGAAGGATGGAAGGAGAATTGATGCCTTTGAGCTGTGGTGCTGGAGAGGAGTATTGAGGGTACCCTGGATGGCTAGCAAAACAAACAGATTCATCCTGGAAAGGGTCAAACCAGGCGACTCCTTGGAGGCAAGGATTCTGAGGCTCTGTCTAACATATTTTGCACATGTTATAAGAAGGGACAGGTCCTTGGAGAGGGACATCATGCTTGGTAGGGTGGAGGGACAGCACAGGAGGGGAAGGCCCTCTATGAGGTGGATTGATTCAATGATTGGGGTAAGTGGGATGGGTGTGTCAGAGATGGTGTGATTGGCACAGGACAGAGCAGAGTTTAGGGCTGTTGTACATAGGGTCGCTATGAGTCACAAACGACTTGATGGCACATAACAACAACAAAAACAACAAATAAGAGTTGTCTATACCTGTTCACCTACAAATTAGACTTAAAGACACATTTAGGCATAGATCTCATTTGTAATTTCAAGATTACTTGTATTGCAAAACAAGTATCTCTAGAAACTTGTGTTCGTGTGTGTGTCTAAATTTTTATCCTTGATGCCATGCCACGGCTCTTCTAGTCTTCTATCATTAGTGTTCAATGCCTCAAACGTGATCCTTAGGTGGGTTTTAAATTCAGGTGGGAACGAGTTAAGGTTGTATTTTGGTTATTATGTCTTTGTTTACATTTTCTTCAGCTTCAGTTTGAAGTTGCACATGAGTGGTTGATGGTCTATTTCACAGTCAGCACCTGGTCTTGTTTTCATAGCTGATATTGAACTTCTCCAATAGTTCTTTCCACAGATGTAGTCAATCTGATTCCTGTATAGTTCATCAAGTGAGATTCATCAATAAAATTGCTGTTTGTGTTTTTTAGAAAATATATTTACAATTAATAAATCAATAATATGCATTGTACTTATGACACAAGCTTGCTCACTAAAAGTGAGGACTTGAAGAGCTTGTTGCAGAACATCAAGGACGATAGCCTTCAGTGTGGATTTCATTTCAACATCAAGAAAATAAAAATCCTCAACACTGGGCCAATAGGCAACATCATTATACATGGGGAAGGATTGAAGTTGTAAACAATTTCATCTGACTTATACCCACAATCAACATCCTTTGTTGGCGCCAGCAGTCAAAAAACAATAGAGGAGTTGCATTTGGAAAATCTGTTGTCAAGGGCCTTTCTGGAGTGTCAAAGAGCAATAATATTAGTCTAAAAATTAAGGTGTACCTGATCCAAGCCATGGTCTTTCAATTGCTTATTGTACCTCTGAAAGCTGGACAATGAATGACTAAGATGAATCAATGCCTTAGAGTTGTGTTGCTGGGGAAGAGTAGTAAATATTCCATGGACTACAAAGAGGAAGTAGTGAGTATCAGAAAAATTTCTATTTGTGCTTTATTGATTATGCAAAGGCATTTCACTGTGTGGATCATAACAAATTGAAGTTGACACTGAGAAGAATGGGAGTCCCAGAGCACTTGATTATGCTCATGCAAAATATATACCTGGATCAGGAGGCTGTTGTGCAACAGAGTAGGGAAACACTGCATGCTTAGAAATAGGAAGAGAGTGCATCAGAGTTGTAATCTCTCTCTGTATTCAATCTGTATGTTGAGCAAAATATTCAGGAGGCTGGACACTATGAGAAGAAATGTGGCATCAGGAGTGGAGGGAGACTCATAAATAACCTGTGCTGTGGATGGCGAAGAGATTGAGATTGTTCACAGCTTTAGTTTGCCTGGCTTCACAATCAACACTCTTGGCACCAGCAGCAAGGAAATTAAAAGACATATTGCAATGGGAAAGTCTGCTGTTAAGGACCTCTCCAAAGTATTGAAGAGCAATGGTGTCTCTCTGAAGACTAAGGTGTGTCTGATAGGGGCCATGGTCTTTGCAATCACTTGTTATGTGTCAGAGAGTTGGACAATGACTATGGATGATAGAAGAATTGATGCCTTTGAGCTGTGGTGCTGGAGAAGAGTATTCAATATGCTATGGACTGCTAAGAAAATGAATAAGTTCATCCTGGAGAGGGTTAAACCAGGTTGCTCCTTAGAAGCAAGGATTCTGAAGCTTCATCTAACATATTCTGGGCATGTTTCAAGGAGGGACCAGTCCTTGTAGAGGGATGTCATGCTTGGGAGGGTAGAGGGACAGCGCAGGAGGGGAAGACCCTCTATGAGGTGGATTGATTCAGCGACTGGGTAATCGGGGTGGGTGTGTCAGAGACGGTGCGACTGGCACAGGACAGAGCAGGGTTTAGGGATGTTGTACATAAGGTCGCTATGAGTCGATGGCACATAACAACATCAACAGCAGCAACATGCAGATGATACAACTTTGGTTGCTGAATGTGAGGAGGACTCAAAGCACTTATGGCAGAGAATCAAGGAATGCAGCCTTCACTATGGATTGCATCTCAAAGTTAAGAAACAAAGAGTCTTACAACTGGACTGATAGTCCACATCATGATAGATGGAGAAGAGATTGAAACTGTCAAAAACGTCATCTTATTTGGATCCACAATTAACACCCTTTGTATCAGCAGTCAAGAAATCAGGAGATGTATTGCACTGGGAAATTCTGCAGTTAGCCACCTCTAATGATGTCAATTTGAGGAATAAGGTGTGTCGTACTCAGGCCATGGCCTTTTCAGTCACTTGTTACGTATTTGAGAGCTGAACAACAAATAAGAATGACAGAAAAAGAATGGATATCTTTGAGCTGTGGTGTTGGAGAAAAGCACTGAACATTCATGGATGGCCAAAAGAACAAACATGTCTTGGAGAGGGTGCATCTTTGGAGGCAAAGATGATGAGGCTTTGCCTCACATACTTTGGACATATTGCTAGGAGGAGCTATTCCTTGTCGAATGACAAGAAACTTGGAAGGATGGAGGGTCGATGAAGGAGAGAAAGACCCTTGACCAGGTGGATTGACATGTTGACTGCTGCAACATTAGAATGTGTCAGGAAGTGTGAAGATGGAACAGATTAGGATGGTTCAGATCTGTTGTTCGTAGGGTTGATATGAGTCATATTCAACTTGACAGCACCTAACAACAACAACCACACCATCAAGTGAAAAAAACAGGTCTGTCCTGGAGGAAGTGAAACCAGACTACTCCTTAAAGCCAAGAATGGTGAAACACCATCTCATATACTTTGGACATGTTGCCAAAATGTATCAGTCCTTTGAGAAGGATATAATGCTTGGAATGGTGGAGGGTTAGGGTGAAAGGTGAAGACCTGATGAGATTGGATTAACAAAGTGACAGCAGAAATGTGTTCAATTATATCAGAGATGCTGAGTATGGAAAAGACTAAGGCAAGGTTCAGATCTGTTGCTCATAGGTTTTCTACAAATCATAGTTGACTTAACAATACCTAACAACAACAACAACAACAACAAACAATAAAAACCCCTTACAGAATAAGTTCCTGACCTTCTTCTATCTGGAGGAAAATGTCATTTTTTTTTGGTGGAGTCAGGAATATGGCCTTCAAATTCAATAAGTTTAGTAATAAGTGTTGTTGTTGTCATCAGTTGCTGTCAAGTTGGATACAACTCATCACAACCCTAGGAACAACAAATCTGAACCTTGTCCTGTACTGTACATAGTGACCTTATGTATAGTAACAAAATATTGTTCAATCCTGTTTCAACTTCATAATGGTTTGTATGTTTGAGTCCATATTTGTGACTTAAAAAAATTTGACTATTGATTTTGACATGTTACATTTATTTTACTTTTCATCCATTACTTTGCAGTACTTTTCCTAAGTCCTCTAATAGTTCAGGGGTTCCTTGTATGGGTACAGATAATATCTTATCACTCACAGCATTGAACTTAAGGGTAGATATTTTTGGCTGTGAATGCAATACCATTCTTCCTCAATTTGTCATTCCTGGCCTAATAGATTATATATCGTCTGATTAAAAGTGGCAAATAGCACTCTGTCTCAGCTTAGTAATGCCAAAGATTTCCATCTTTAGCATTTTATTTTTAATTTTCCCAGATTCATATTTCATATATTCCAAATTCCAGTTATTAATAGATACTTGAAGCAATTTCTTCTTCAATTTTAAGTCCTTTCCAACCTGAGTGGCTCATCTTCCAATACTGTCATTTTCTCCATACTTGTTCAACCTATTTGTTGAGCAAAGAATTTGAGAAGCTGAACTATATGAAGAAGACTGTGATATGAGTATTGGAGGAAGACTAATCAGCAACCTATAACTGTTTGCAGAAAGCAACAAAGACTTGAAAAACTTACTGATGAAGATCAGAAACTACTTGCTTTAATAAGGATTGTAATTCAACATCAAGAAAATCAAAAGCCTCATCACTGGGCCAGTAGATTGAGAAAATCATCATGATAGATGGAGAAAAGATTAAAGGTGTCAACAATTTAATTTTATTTGGATCCACAATCAACACATGGTAAGTCAAGAAATCAAAAGATGTGTGAATTGGAAAAATCTACTGTCAAAGACCTCATTAAGTTGTTTATTAAGAGTTTCCTTTAATTTTTTTAAAATTTTGTTTTCAAGTCTGACAAAACTGAAAACAATTACTAATATTTCCCCCCTTCTTTAACTTATTTATTTGAAAAAATTTATTAATTGTTGTACATTTTCTTCCCTCCCCTATCTTCCCCTCTCCCAGAAAGCCAACAGTAAACAACTAAACTTATTTGAAGTGGACTGATCCTTTCTCCTATCTGAGTAATGTGATAGGAGAAGAACCCACTTTTCTAAAAGACACTTATTTGTTCTTCATAAATTACTCATCTCTATTTTTGTTACTCCAAAATGGATTTTGGAAGAGACTCCAAAACTTGCTCCTGAAGATATAAAACTAAAGTGAAACTGAAGAGATTGCAGCTTGAAAAGACAAACTAAAGTATTACAATGATATGTGCATAGACCTCTAGTTAGAAATCTAAAGTAGAAGAACATCAGTATTTCAAATACTGGCAGGTTTCAGTTAAGATTGCAAACAGACTAAGAATATGTGTCTGGGTCAGACTATACAAATGTGGGGGTGCTTGTGGCTCCACTAACGGGATTCGATAACTTGCTAGTAATAGGGTGGTTGTTGTTATGTGTCATCAAGTTGCCTGCGACCCATAGGGACCCTAAGCACATCAGCTCTGAACCTTGCCTTGTTCTAAGCCAGTCTCACTGACGCTGACACACCAAACCCCAATGCCCCAGTTACTGTATCAATCCATTTCATCTGGGGTCATCCTCTCCTGTGCTCTCCCTCCAAGCATGATGTCCTTCTCTAAGGATTGGTCTCTCCTGGCCACTTGCCCATTGCTCCAATGTCAACACTCTTGACACCAGTAGTCAGGAAATTAAGACATATTGCCATGGGAAAGTCTGCTGTTAGGGACCTCTTCAAAGTACTGAAGAGCAATGGTGTCTCTCTGGAGACTAAGGTGCATCTGACACAGGCCTTGGTCTTTGCTATCACTTGTTATGCATCAGAGAGTTGGACAATGACTAAGGAGGATAGAAGGAGAATTGATGCCTTTGAGCTGTGGTGCTGGAGAGGAGTATTGAGGGTATCCTGGACTGCTAGGAAAACAAACAGATTCATTCTGGAAAGGGTCAAACTAGGCTACTCCTTGGAGGCAAGGATTCTAAGGCTCCATCTAACATACTTTGGATATGTTGCAAAGAGGGACAGGTCCTTGGAGAGGGACATCATGTTTGGGAGGGTGGAGGGACTGCGCAGAAGGGGAAGGCCCCCTTTGAGGTGGATTGATTCAGTGACTGGGGTAATCGGGATGGGTGTATCGGAGACAGTGCTATTGGCACAGGACAAAGCAGAGTTTAGTGATGTTGCACACAGGGTTGCTATGAGTCACAAGCAACTCAACAGCACATAACAACAACAACAACCTTTGGTACCAGTAGCCAGGAAATAAAGAGATGCATTGCACTGGGAAATCGTACAGTTATGGACCTCTCCAAACTATTGAGGAGTAATGGGTGTCAGTTTGAGGTCAACGGTGTGTCTTATTCAGGCCCTGGTTTTTTCAGTCACTTGTTATGCATCTGAGAGCTGGACAATAAATAAGGATGACAGAAGAAGAATTGATGCCTTTGAGCTGTAGTGTTGGAGAAAAGCACTGAACAAACATCTCAGGAACTGCCAAAAGAACAAACAAATATATCTTGGAAAGGGTGCAGTCTTCCTACTCTTTGGAGACAGAGATGATGAGGCTTCACTTCATGTGATTTGGATATATTGTTAGTAGTGGCTATTCTTTGGAGAAGAACATGATGCTCAGAAAGGTAGAGGGTCAGCTGAGAAGAGCAAGACCCTCAACCAGGTGGACTGACATGGTGACTGCTGCAATGGGCTCTAGTGTGTCAGGAAGTGTGAGCATGACACAGGATAGGACAGGGTTCAGATCCTTGTTCATAAGGTCACACTATGACTCATACTTGACTCGACAGGACCTAACAACAACTGACACTTGGAAAGCAACTGAACAGGAACTAAGTGTTCATTACAACAGTGTGAGTGTGTTCTACTTACTGGAGGGAAACATCTGCCTTGTGGTTTTCTGATCTAACACGAGATATACCCTGAGATCTGGCTCTGCCTGTCCTATCTTACTCCCACCTGAGAGATTTCTTACTCATAACTGTTTATGCAGGAACATAGGTGATAGTCTCTTCTTCTATAGTTTCTTCAGGCTGCATGGAAAAGAAGACCTACTTAGCAGAATAGAAATATCTTAAAATCTGTCTAAGACCTTTGCTGTTGTCAGTTTCATGCTTGTCCCCTTGGGGTATGGGCCAGAATCCTTCCATAACCATCGGTCCCAGCTGTTCCATCTGGTTGCTTTTTATCTTCTCTAATTGGTTCAATAGTCATAGGCCCAAAATGAGAGTGAACAATATTGCCCCTAGGGATCCTGTTGTTATGTGCTGTTGAGTTGGAACGGACCCTCCAGGGAGGTCCTCAGAGGCTTTAAATTGCATGGGAAGATATTGCTCATCTTTCTCCCAAGAAGCAGCTGGTAGATTCAAACCATATGCCTTACAGTTGGCAGTGCAACTTCTTACTACAAAGCCACTAGAGGGATAAAAAAACCAAGTCAGAGATGAAGGTACCCTCTTATCTGTCCCTAGGTGGAGTTTGCCAGTCAGCTTCGGTTGTCTCTCAGCCCTTTTGCTTGGACTCCAAGCTTGACTTCACCAATGGTATATTTATAGAAGCAGCCAGAGAAACTGACAACAGCACAAACACTGTTTTCCTCAGCCAGTATCTATTGCTTTTTAAGGACAACTTTGGTTAGTGAGTCAATAGAGGCCCAGAGGGCTTGCAATCCTTTCCCTAAGTCCTCTTTTTATAGCAGATTTGCCCAATGTCCTGTGTGACTTGATTTCTTGGCTGCTGTGTCAACGGACATTGATTGTGGATCTAAGTAGAGCAAAATCTTTGACATCTTCAGGTAAAATTCAAATGAAGTAACGGATAGGCCCAACTTTCTTCCTGAAATTTAAGAACCTTTAATAAAGTCACAGAAGCTCAAGTAAAGCCTCCTCTCACCTCCAGTGAAATAAATGCAAAAGAAGCTGAAAGCAGGAATATAAAACCAGAATCAGCACAGGTTGAAGCCCTTTCCTGTTTTTCATCTTTGCTTTGCTTTTTTATTGCAGAGTAGGCTTTTCTAAAATAGAAAGTGATCATGTGACTCTTAACCTAACTTTGACCCTCTGCCTTCAAGTCAGTTCCGACTCACAGTGACTGCCCTGGAGAGTTTCTAAGGCTGTAAATCTTTATGGGAGGAAACGACTCATCTTCTCTCGTGGTGTGGGTAGTTGATTCAAATTACTGACCTTTCAGTTAGTAGCATGATATGTTACTCACTACATCCCTAGGGCTCCTTCATAGGTTCTTGAGTAGACAAAAAGAGCATATGAAATGACTAAATTATTCCTCAGGAAGAACCTGCAAAAATTCAGCTTATGACAGAATGAACTTGCCTGGCACTTGTGAGAAATACAGGGAAATCACACTTGTCCTAAGTGTCCCTATGTGATACCTTAGTAGGACAAAGGATCTTAGCCTTGTGTTTCCATCTTCATGATTCTCAACGAAGTTGTCTTTCTAGACTTGGTTCAATGATTGGATCTTTGGACCTGTGAGAGATTTTTAATCTCTTCCTCAAAATTAGAAAGGTCTTGGATTCATTCTTCTAGGGAGCTCTGGTGACCTAGTGTGTAGGAAGTTGCACCGCTAACCCAGTGAATCCAACAGCAACACTGAAGGACAAAAATGATCAATCGCCTCTACATTTTACAGCCTCAGATACCTAATGGTAGGCCAGTTCTGATGTCACAGCAATGACTTTGAGTTTTGGATTCTTCTTATTTTACCCATCACAACCAGGAAGATACCAAACCTAAATAAAAAAAGGGAGGGAGAGTATATGAAAAACTCTAGCTATACTGGTAGCTTAAAAAAAAAAAAAACACCAAACAAACCACACAACAAAATTATTATTGTGAAAATATCCTAAAAATAACAAATTAAGTGTAAAATTGAGAGACCAAAGCTTGAATGTCCATCCATAAAAAAGTGGCAGTCATGGAATCAAAAGCTGCATTGGACAGATTGGCTGCAAAAAATATCTTAAAGTATTAAAACTCAAAGATAATCACTTTGAAGACTAAGGTGCCCCTGATCTAAGTCATACTTTTCCCAACTGTATTAATATGTATGTGAAAGCTGGACAATAGAAAAAAAAGGAGATGAAGGAGAATGCATGCATTTGAGTTATGGTGTTGGCAAAGAATCTTATCTATACCATGGACTTGCCAATGAACAAACAGATCAGAATTGGATCAAGTATAGTCAGATGTCCCTTGGAAGTTAGGATAGCAGAGATTTCATTTTGCTTAATTTGAGTATGTCATAAGACAAAGCAATAGAAAAGAAGTAATTTTTGGTCAGTGAAAGCAAGAGAAAGAAAGAAAGAGTAACACAGTGCCTGAAAATGGGCTCAAACATGTGAACATTATTGTGAGATTGCATACGACCAAGCAATGCCTTGTTTGGTTGTATGACAGGTTGTCATGAATTGGAGCTGACTCTGTTGTTGTTGTTAAGTGATGTCGAGTCACAGGTGATTCATAGCGACCCTATGAAGGAAAGTCCTCTATGCTTGGGTGCCTTTCATCCTCTCTTCAGGTTCATAGGGTTTCCAGAGGTAAGCTGTTATGGAAGTGGATGTCACTCCTCCTTCCAAGCTTGTTTTATTCAGGGAGCTCCACCTCACTCTCTGTCCGCATTGGGTAGCCAACCGTCACGGTGTTCAGATTCACAGCAACCAAAAGTAACCGCGGTACGGCAACTTGTACACCAGGGCTATATGACCTAGAGAAATGTCTGAACAAAAACAATGAAAGACAGGCCCAAGGGCCGCGGATTGAAAGTCACCCACCTTTGGCTTGGTAGCATCGCTTTCTGTGCACTGGGCCAGGAGCTGACTCTACAGCAACTAATAAAAATTGAAGAATCGGAAATATTTTCTCCAGAAATTGCATGGAAGGAGATTGCCCATCATACTCCTGTGGAGAAGCTGCTGGACTTGAACCAGGTACTTTTGCTCTTGCAGTGCAATTCCTTGCCACTAATCCACCAGGGTGAAACCAAGTTTCTCCTTGGAGGATAGGATTTGAAGCTCTGTCTCACATACTTTAAGTATGTGGCCAGGAGGGACCAGCCTTTGGAGAAGTACATCATGCTTGAAAGGGTGGAGAGACAACACAAGAGAGGAAGACCCTGGAAGAGATGGATTGATACAGTAACTGGGGTAACAGCGGTAGGTGTGTTGGAGTCGGTGAGACTGGCTCAGGACAGGGCAGGCTTCAGAGCCATTGTACATAGGATATTGTACATTGCAATTGCATTGCATGAGTTGCAGGCGATTTGATGGCATATAACAACAACAAGCAACCACCAGAGCTCCCTCAATGACAACTTAAGAACTGGAAATATTTTCTCCAGAAAAAAAAGTTCTATTTTCTTATTTAAAGTTTCCACTTTCATGAAAGCAGTATTACAAATGATTGAAAATATCAAATAATAGAGAAAATTAGATAAGGAAGAGTTTCCTGTTCCACCCTTACACTATCTTAATCTTAACTCTACAGAAAGAACTAATTTTAATTTCATTTTTAGTTTCCTTTGGCTTTATCTCCATGTCTATGAATAAAATACATTATTTTTGTTTGTTAATGATTTTTTTTTACATTATCTATGATTTTCTGCCTGATAGAGGAAGATTTACTTCACTTAAGCCTTGTTTTCCTTCCCTTCTCAATACAGTTATAACACTGTTTTTAGTTCAAACTATTACTTTATATCTTTAAATAATATACTTAGACCTTTATTTTGGTTCTGTCTAGTTAGGCAGTATCTGGTGACTTCCTGTTGTGTAATATGAAAGGAACAATGTCCCCACCATGCCCTTCTCTATTCTTTAACCTCTCAACTTCTGGTATTTGTGCTTTTACTTTCTTATTTTTCAAAGTTGTAAAGATTTACATCCTCTTCTGTGTCCATAATGATGCAATTTTACTTTGTCCCATGGCAGTATTTAAAGCAGTATTACTATGGAGCCATTGTTAAGGGCAAAGATTTTCTTGATCTCTTTAGATAATACTCTCATAGCATCTACTAGTTGCTAGAAACTTTCATAATTTCTCGATAAATAGAAACTAATTTAATCTTTATTGTCTCAACCCTATGAGGAAAGCAATTTTGGTTGCCTTGTCTTAGGAGTAATGAAACGGATCAGAGAAGCTAAGACATTTATTCAAACACACAGTTACAGTATCCTCCCGTTCTTAGATTTCTAATTACTTTTCACTTTTTCCTTACTTAACTTGCTATAATCATCTGGATGATAGTTTCAAATGTTTGGAATTTTATTTTTTCCTAAAGCCTCCTCCTGCCTTGGCTCTAATTTGGAAGGATAGATCTGTTATTCCAGGCTTCTGTTACTTTTCTGCATTTCTTACCTGGGTTTGCTAGATTCCAGGTTATCCTCACTCACGTATTAATTCTCCTCTTCGGCCAGAACATATTTACTCACAAACTTTTAATGCCAGGGCATGTGAGAAGTTTACTTCTTGAGTCTTTATATGGTCTTTATTCTTCATATGTTTTCTTCCAGTTATGGTGAAAATTAAGATAACAAGACATTCAGCAACTTAACAATTCCAACATGTATGATTTGGTGACATTGACTATCCTCATCATGTTGTGTGATCATTTTCACTATTCTTTTCTGAATTTTTCGGTCACCATTATAAACTTAATGTCTCCTAACCAAAAACTTTCTATTTTCTGCTCTACCTCTACTCTTGTACCACTAGTAATCTGGTTTCTATTACTTGTTATTTAATATAAATGAAACCATACAGTATTTGTCCTTTTGTGACTGACTTAATTTCCTCAGTACAATGTTTTTGAAGATTCATTTATCATTATGACTGAGAAATGCAGTATACCATTGTATTACATATCATATTGCAATGTGAAAAAGTCTTGGAGTCAGAAAACCAAAAGAGAGCAGGAAAGTCAATATTTCTCAAGATTAGAAAACTGAAGTACAAATTAAAGCCTCCAATAGCAGCAACATGCAATGATTCTGTAGCTAAAGTGTTGAATTATGCAGGAAGCATCAAAAGAAGATAAAAGGAATACATTGACACAAAAAAACATTGACTGATACTGAATCATTTGAAGAGGTAGAATATGATCAAGAATCAATGGTACTGAAGGAAGAAGTCATGCCTGCACTGAAGTCATTGGTAAAAAATAAGATTCCAGCAATAGATGGGATACAAACTGAGGTGTTTCAGTGAACAGATGCAGATTCAAATGTGTTCACATGTCTAAGTCAATAATTTCCTTTTATTTGGATTGACAATCAAAACTCATGGCAGCAGCAGTCAAGAAATTAAAGATGTGTTTGCTGCATAGAGCAACTCTTCTGTAAAGGACCTCTTTACATGCTGAAGAGCAAGAAGATCAGGCACACAGATGACAGAATTGAGAATCTAGAAATGGACTCGGCTAGTTACAGTCAACTGATATTCATAAGGAAATAAAATTTACCAAGTAGGGAAATGACAACCTCTTCAACAAATGGTGTTGGCAAAACTGGACTGCTAACTACATAAAGCTGAAGCAGGATCTATATCTCATATCCTACACAAAAATCAACTCAAGGTGAATCAGAGATGGAGGAATAAAGCCCCAAACCATAGAGTTCATAATAGAAAAACTAGGATTAAGCTTAGAAGGCCTAGTCCATGGTATAAAGAGATTGCTGAATACACTCAGAAATGCACAATCTGAAGAGGATAAAATTGATGAATGGAACTTTCTAAAGATTAAATCTCTTTGCTCATCAAAACCTTTTTCTAATAGGGTGGAAAGAAAACCTATTGGCAGGGACCAAACATTTGGCAATAACATCTCAGAAAAGGGTCTCATAACGAAAGTGTACAGAATGCTCCTGGGCCTCCAGAAAAAAAAAGGCTGCTAATCCAATTACAAAATGGGCAAGAGAATGAAAAGATTTTACACAGAGGAAGACATTTGAATGACCAACAGACACATGAAGAAATTCTCTAAATCACTGGCAATAAGCAAGATGCAAATAAAAACCACAATGAGATACCATCTTTTCCCAGTAGCAGTGACAAAGTTTAACAGGGCAGCAAGTAATAAATGTTGGAGCGGATGTGGTGAGATAAGAACCCTTATAAAATGTTGGTGACACTGTAAAATGGTAAAACCGCTTTGGAAGGGTGTTTGGCATTTCCTTAAAAAGCTGAACATAGAAATTCCACATGACCCAGCTGTTCCACTGCTTGGAATATACCCTGAGAAAATGAGAACTGAGGCACAAGTGGAAACTTGTATACCAGTGTTCATAGAAGCATTACTTGTCATTGTAAGAACAAGGAAACAGCCCAAATGTTCAACCACAATTGAATGGATTGAGAGATTATGGTACATTCACATGATGAAATATTACACAGCACACAGAAGCAATGATTTTGAAAATCACTACTTAATTTGGGAGGGACTGAAGAGCATTATGCTAAGTGAACTAACTCAGTCTCATAAGGACAAATACTGTATAAGACCATTATTGTAGAAATAGAAGAATAACTAGTAAAATGTATATGAGGATCCAAGAGGTGGGGAGGGAAGGAGCAGCAGGGTGAGAATGGGCCAGGTGGTAATCATAGGGTTGCACAATTTGATGGGTAAAGGGAGGCATGGGTAAAGGAAATGGGAAAGATCCAGTGTGAGAAACAATATATAAGAACTTTGTAAGTAAACCAGTATAAAAGAATTTTTTTATTAGAAAATAATGCCAGATATAAAAACTGTATTCAGAAGAGGCTACAAGGAATATCATTGCTAATGTCAGATGGATATTGGCAGAAAGCAGAGAGTACCAGAAAAATGTCCTTCTGTGTTTTATTGACTATGCAAAGACATTTGACTGTGGATCATAACAAATAATGGCTAACATTGAGAAGAATGGGAATTTTAGGATACTTAACTGTTAGCTGTTGTCTGATCAAGGGAACACTACATGTTTAAAATTAGAATAGCCTGTGTCAGGGTTGTGTCCTTTCTTGTTGTTGTTGTTGTTGTTATGTGCCGTCGAGTCGCCTGTGACTCATAGCGACCCTATGTACAACAGCCCTAAACTCCGCTCTGT
>NW_006399792.1:8360550-8386233 GCF_000299155.1 Elephantulus edwardii | reverse complement strand
CATCAGCTACAATATCTCTAGTACCACGACCCCTTCTGAAACCAGCCTGGACTTCTGGTAGTTCTCTGTCGATGTGCTGTTCCAGTCGTTTTTGGTGTCCTTTCTTATATTTATTTAATCTTTATGTTGAGCAAATAATTGGAGAAGCTGGATGATACAAAGAAGAACATGGCATTAAGAATGGAGAAGACTCAGCAATAGTCATTGTTATGCAAACAACTTTGTTATGCTATGCTATGTTATGTTATGACACAACTTTTCAAGTGCTGTAGACGACCCATAGCGACCATATGAATGAAAGTCTTGAACACAAAACTATCATCTTTTCTCTAAGTTCATAGAGTTTCTAGAGGCAAGCTTTTTTGAAAGTGGATGCCACTCCTGCTTCCAAACTTGTTTTATTCAGGAGATCCACAAAAATTAGGACCAAGGACCCAAAAGCCTTTTTAAATACAAGGCCAAATCATATCAGCTCACACCCTGTTACAAGCAAGAGCCACACCCGAGTCTCAATCGCAAACCAAAAAACACACCTTCACAGAATCTGACTGTCCTACTCATCTTCCTAGCCTAGAAATAGTCCCAGACTGGTGACCAAAAGCCTTGGAAAATACGTCATGCTAGGAAAGATGGAAAGTTAGAAAAAGAAAAGAAAGGAAGACAATAAGCAAGATGCATTGACACAGAGACTTTAATAATGACCTTGAGCATATCAGAGATGGTGATGATAGTGTGGAATAGGGCAAGGTTCAGATCTCTTGTTTATAGGGTGGTTATGAGTCATAGTTGACTACAGGAAGCACAAAATGAGATAACTTGCTCAGGACCTTTGAGTTCACTGGAGTGGGAGAAAGATCATAGTTCTGTCATCCATGTTCATTGCTTCTGGTTTCTCCAACCCAGGTATTTTTAATTTGCATATCATTTCCATGATTTAAGTACTGAATACCCATGAACTGCCTAAAGCACAAACAGATATGTCTTGGAGAAGGTGCAGCCAGAATGCTCCTTGTAGGCTAAGATGATGAAGCTTCCACTCACATACTTTGGACATGTTGCTAAGAGAGATTATTTCTTTGAGGGGACATCATGCTTGGAAAGGTGGAAGGTTGGCAAAAGAGAGAAAGACTTCAAGCCAAGTGGACTGACACAGTGACAGTATCAATGGGCTCAAATATGTTAGAGACTGAGGAAGGAGCAGGATAGGACAGGATTCAGATTTATTGTTCACAGTGTCACTACAAGTCATGCTCATCATGAAGGCACCTAGCAACAACCTAGAAAAGAACTCTAATAGGTTTAAATGTAGCCCAGTTACTAGAAGGTTGCTTTCCCTAGTTTAGTTGAAAAGAAGGTCCTTCTATATTGTGTATACAAGTTGTTGTTCTGTTGTTAGATTCTGTCCTGTTAGAGTGAGAATTTGCCCAATCCTGTGCCATTATCACAATCTCGGCTGTGCTTTAAGCTCGTTGTTACAGTCTTTGTGTCATTCAATCTCATTGAAGGTCTTCCTCTCTTTAGCTAACCTGCTTTTCCAGCATGATGTCCTTTTCTAAGGACTGGGATCTCTTGACATTATGCCTCAAACACGTGAGAGTAGGTTTCAACATCCTATCCTCTAAGGAGCATCCTGTTGATGTTTTCTCCAAGATAGATCTGTTCATTTTTTGTTTATCCATGGGATATTTCACTCTTTGCCAACACCACAATTCAAAGATATAAATAATTTTTTCAACCCTCCTTAATTTTCACATGGCTTTGAAGCAATTAAAAATATCAAGGCATGAGCCAGACACATCTCAGTCTTCAAAGTGGCATCTTTGCTCTTTGGCATGTTAAAGAGGTCTTTGATGGCAGCTTTCCCCAATGACATAGTTTGTTTTTATTTCTTGACTGCTATTTTCATGGGTAATGGTTACTCAGGAATATGCAGAAAGGAAATGCTGTTATATATTTCATAACATGGTTGAACCTTTGAAAACCCACTGATTGAAGCAAGTCAATCACAAAAGGACAAATTTTGAATGATCCCATTTATGTGAAATACCTAGAACAGACAAATCAACCTCTTTCCCTCATTGCTGTGCAGTTGATTCTGACTCGTAACTGACCCTCTAGCAAGTTTCTGAGGTTGTAAATTACACAAGTGGAGACTGTCCATCTTTCGCCATAGAGTAACTGGGGGAATCTATAACCAGAGAAGTGCTACATTTGGCTTAGTAACACAGCTCTCTATAGACTCATCGGAACCCTCTAGGCAATTGCACAGAGGCTAAAATTCATTAGTGGTTAGGAGGAGCCCTGGTGGTGCAGTGATTAGCCTTTGACTGCTAGCTCTAACAGCAGAGGGTGGCTTTGCTGCAGAAAGATGACAGTTTACCTCCCTAAATATCATAGTCTCAGAAATTCCACGAAACAGTTCTGCTCCATTCTTCAGGTTTGCTAAGAATCAGAGTCAACTGAAAGGAGAAAAGGAGAGTACTGTTTAGAAATCTCCTGTTTGAGGTCGTGTTGATGGTGATGGAAAATTAATAATAGATGTTGATGTAGATTGCACAATGTGATTACAGTAATTGATATCACTGAATTGTATGTGAAAAAAGAAAAGTTGAGTTGGTAAATTTTGATTTATGTGTGTATGTATGTATGTATGTATTTATTTTACCACCCCCAGTTCACTTTGGAGCACATCAAAGCCCTGCTTTGGTTCATCTACAGAGATTCCTGACACTTCTGCCTAATCACAGCTACTACATTTCAAATTCCTGGGGCCTGACTGCACACATATTAGCTATTGGGAGACACTGTGTCCTCTCCAGGAGGGTGAAATCTCAGAGGAACACTTCCTTTGTCTCTGCCTTGGCTGGGTGTGCAATTACACAAAGCTTGGGAGTCATTAAAATGGTAGGGGGAAGATACTGTGGGATAAGTATGCACTGGATACTTTTTTAGAGTCCCTGGCTCAACTACTAGCTGAGATTTGGTGGTTGACTCTACCTAAGAGTTCTGTGGAAAAAAGGCCTGGTGTTCTGACCCTGCAAAGACAACAGCTGAGGCAGTCCTATGGAGCTGAGTTCCGCTTTGTGACACACAGGATCACCAAGAGTTGGATTCAATGACAATGGATTTGGTTTTTTACTTCTGCAGTTTCATAAAAGTGACAGAATCCCTTTTCCTCTTCTGTATATCGTCTTCTCGCTGCCTGCATTGCCCATCCAATTCCTCTTGGGCTTGTTTTGCCCAAAATCTCAATTTCAGTGTTAGTTTCCTCAGGAAGTGTCTATATCCCTGATCATGTTAACCCCTGCTCTTCTCAGCTCTCACAGCCCTTCCACCTCCTTTATGTGGTTAGATTTTCTGCCTACTTCACTGATTCTTTGCAAACTCCACCCTAATCCTTTCCTCTAGCCTTTAATATTAAGAGTGTCAAATTGTCCAGTGTTGTTTTTTCCTTTTGTGTCATGAACTAAGTATTGTGCTGACACGGACACTAATTTCTTGCTGACAGTCTTGCTTAGTTTTACTGACTAAGCAAAATGATGTTTTTCTTCTCTTATTATTGACTGACCTCTTCCACAGTATTTCTAAGTATTCTGTTATGTACTTAGAAAGTATTACACGGTCATGCAATAGAAAATTAAAAATTTATAAGAGGGTGTGCAGCGATAAGTAAACACCTAGATACTCTGTACCCTTCCTGAGGGGCCACTCCCAATTCTATTTACTTTTGTGTCCACAGACAGTTTATGTACTGGAAGCATATTCATATTGGTTTTTATCTTATACATGGTAATCACACACCACTCTGGGCCTTGTTTTATTCTGAAGCCAGATGACTTTTCTGTTTTTGAATGCTTACAGCCTCCAATTTATTTTCTTTTTGTTGTTATTGTTGTTGTTATGTGCTGTCAAGTCGCCTTCAACCCATAGCAACCCTAGCTATGTACAAGAGCTCTGAAGCCTGCCTTGTCCTGAACCAGTCTCAGTGATTCCGACACATCAACTCCATTGTATCAATCCATCTCATCCAGGGTCTTCCTCTCCTGCTCTATCCCTCCGCCCTTCTAAGCAAGATGTCATTCTCCAAGGACTGGTCTCTCCTGGCCACATGCCCAAAGTATGTGAGACAGAGCTTCAAAATCCTAGCCTCCAAGGAGAAACTTGGTTTCACCCTCTGCAAGACAGACATATTTATTTTCTTGACAATACATGGTATGCTCAGTAGTCTTCTCCAGAGACAGTGCATTCTATTTCTTCAAACAAAACTTGACATATAAAACTAGTTGTGACTGAGTAATTTTCCAACTCAGGTCAGTCATGTGTGTCAGAGTAGAATCACACCTTTGTGTTTTCAATAGCTGGGGGTTTTGATTGAAGCAGAGCATCAAATCTTTCTTCTGAAATGCATCTGAGTAGACATGACTTCAGGGCTTTTGGTTAGCAATGGAGAGTGTTAACTGTTTGTACAGGGAGGCAAAGTAAGCCCTAATAGTCCCAATCATTACTCCTTATAAAGCATGTTTTAGAAGCATATTTAGGCACTTAATAAATATTTATAAATGAATGAAGGAATGAATAGTTCTTTCTACACTGTTAGCATCGTGGTAAGAAGCTGCCCTACAATCCCAAAGGCATGTGGCTCAAATCCACCAGCTACTCTGCAGGAGGAGGATGGGCAATCTTGACCCATGTCACTTACTGACACTGAAAACCCTCTTGGACAGTCAGCTCTGGGTTGGTTCTGACTCAATGGCACAAAGCAACAACAGCAGTGTTCATCAATAAGGCTTAACTCTTACAATTTCTTTGTCATGAAATTTAAAAACTGGTCAAGAATGGCAACCATTGTAGTGATATTGATGTGAGTTCTAATTCATTTTGGTTATTTGGAGCTGACCTATAGGAATGACTCAGATCAACAGAGAAATGACCCCCCAATGAGCTACTCTTAGGAAGTTACAAGTAGAACTATAGAGTAGAGAGATCCTATGGGGCTTTCCAGGAAACAGGCTATAGATGCAATTCAGTATGTAACGTGTTCATCAGTGTTAACTAGAGATTTGAGGATCAAGAGGGGGATCTGGTGGCATTCTATAGGGAACCACTCAAAAGCCACATCTCTGGTGGTTCAAATACATCAGAAGCTCCTTGGGAGAAAGATGAGCAATCTCTTCCCATGTGATTTACTGCTGCAGAAATCCAATGAAAGGTCAGCTAGGAGTCAATTCGGCCTTGATGGTAAGGAGAGTGTAGGCTCAAGAGCTGTAGAAAGGAAGGAAAGACTCAAGATACAGTAGAGGGAAATGTCAAGTTGTGGTCCAGGATCCAACATCCTGAGCTCACCCGTGGGAAATGCTGAAGCTAAAAGGACCATCAGAATTGTCCCATTTGGGTCAAAGTGACCGGGGCTTGTTATCCAGGCTAGTCACTGCACATGAGCCACCTTGGGAAAGTTATGATGATGGGCTAGCTCTTTTATTGTAGCTGAAAGGCAATCCGTGACAGGGCTGAGAGCTGAAAGCTGTCTGCTGTCAGCACCCTAGAACCTGGATACCAAATGTATTATTGAAGTGAGAGCTGGACAGCAAACCTTCATGCCCATCATAAGAAAAGGTCAAGGATCAGGACTCTGGAGCCAAATGATGTTAGAACTAATGTGTCAATGTGGCAATAGTTTCTCCATACCTAGAACTCGAGAGAATGGTCACTAGAATACTGGCAGAGAAAACCCTTCCATCCCTAGCCATCCTTGTAGGCAGAAAATAGTCTAGTAGTTCTCTTCTACATTGCTGTGTTGTTCTAGAACTCATTTAAGTGCATCTTATTGTGGAAATGAATCTGTATTCAGATCACTGGCTCTACTATGGAAGACAGGGAGAGGCTGGTTGTAGAGCTTCCCTAGGCAGGGTCCTGGTGGTGTGGTCTGTAGAGAGTTCCACTGCTAACCCAAAAGTGAGTCCTTTTGCTGGTTCAAATCTCCCAGATGCCTCAGGAGAAAGATAGGCGATCTTCTCCCTTGCAATTTACAGCCTCCGAAAACCTGCTGGATTTCCATTCATTCGTTGTTGCACATTTCTCTCCCTACCCTCCCACCCCAGTTCACTTTTCTGTTTGAAAAGATTCCTGCATTTTTGCATAATTTCATCCACCCCCCTGCCCCCTAATCCACTTTGCTATGCAGCTTTTATTCTGGACTGTTGTCATGCAAATAATACCTAATCATATATTTCTTTTAGACAATTCTTTCCCTCATTTAACCCCCATGTGAATCCTGATTTATAGCCATGACATTAAGCAGTATTTGTCCTTTCTGTGACTGAGATAGTTCACTCAGCATAATCAATGGAAATCTAAGTTTTCTGTAAACTTTTGTTAAACTATCAATAAAAAATAATTAAAAAAGGGGAAAATGTGCTGTCAAGACTTCTCAAAACAAAACAAAACAAAACAAAAACCAGATAGAGGGTCAGTTATGACTGGGTTCCAACTTAACAAGAATGAACAAAGTTTGAGTTGAATGCAGTTTAAAAAACTCATCACTGTTGTTTGTTGTGGGCTAGGGTGACTTTGGGTGTCGTCATGTTCCTAACTGCAGTCTCCTCTGCCAAGAGCAAGTCAAAAAACATTCTGGTAAGAATGGTAAGCCAAGCTGGAACAGGTTATGCCTTCCACACCAAGAGAGGTCGACTGCAGGAGAAACTGACTCTTTTGCATTATGATCCCATTGTGAAGAAAAAAGTCCTTTTTGTGGAACAGGGAAAAATACGCTCCCTCTAAACAATGGATTGAAAATTAATTTGATTTATAAATGAGAAGACTAGAGGGTGGGATACCAATTCAGAAATCCTGTAACATGGAATGAAAGAAGAGGAAATGGCCTGGGATCACGGCCTCCTGTGATTTGAAGGCCATTGTGAAGGAAAACAATGCAGTGAAAGAAGGTTCTTCAAATTAGGACACAGATCATTGCATTGCATTTATTTATCTTGCTAGATATTTTTATAACCCTTAATAAAAAAAATTAAAATATAAAAAAACACACACAACAAAACCACTCATCACTAGGGAGCTCTGGTGTCCTAGTGACAAGAAGCTGCACTGCAATCCCAAAGGTACGTGGTTCAAATTCACCAGGTGCACTGTTAGAGAAGGAGGGGCAATTTCCTCCTGTATCAGTCAGATCCGATTTGACGGTACACACACACAAAATAATAAAATAAAATTTAAAAAAATTAAAAAAAGAAGGCTCATCAACAAGAACATGGAATGAAGATTCAGAGCCATTCTACAGTAACAACAGCATGGAATCACCGCAAAGCAGACTAGATTGCATGATATTCATGGCTTAGGTAATTTATCTTTATTAAAGATAGACTGGTTAGAGTACCCTGGGATCTAGAAGGTGTTTGATAAACATTGATCAAGTATTTTTTATTCTCTTTCTGCATGATTGATTCTTTAGTCAATGTGAAACCTATGACAGCTGAAATCTATAAGAGTGCCTTGTTTTTCTAAGGTCTCACACATTTTCCGCCTTAGTGCAGTCACTTTTCCATTGCGTGTCTTACTGAGGAATGCTTGAGTTTCTTTTTCTGACAGATTTCTTCCGCCTTACACAGTTTGCAGCGTTCACTATACAGTTTCTTTTTAAGGAATTCATTATATTTTTCATTTGAAGGCAGTCGAAACAAGCACTGGTGATGCAGTACTTAAACTCTTAACTACAAACCAAAAGACCAGCACTTTGAATCCACTAGCTAGCCACTCTGTAGAAGAAAGATGTGGCAGCCTGCTTCCATACAGATCAGAGCCTTAGACCACTGCAAGAACAGGGAAACAGCCCAAAAGTCCAGCCATAACTGAATGGATTGGGAAACTGTGGTACTGATGGAATACTATGCACCATGCAGGAACAATAATTTTGAAAATCACTACATAATTTGGGAGGGTCTGGAGAGCATTATGCTAAGTGAACTCAGTCCCATAAGGACAAATACTGTACAAGGCCATTATTGTGGAAATAGAAAGATAACTAGTAGGGTATGAGCATCCAAGTAGGGGGAGGATAGAAGCAAAGTGATGAGGATGGGCCGGGGGTTAATCATAGGGTCTCACAATTTGATAGGTAGAGGGAGGAGTGGGTAAAGGATATGGGTAAAGATTCATTGTGAAAAACAATGTATATGAACTTTGTAAGCAGACCAGGATAAAAGAAAAAAATATTTTAAAAATACCTCAAAACCAACCAAACCAACAAACAAGATTACAGCCTTAGAAAATTCTCTGTGATGTTGTTCTAGTTGATCCTATGAGTTGATTGAATCAGATTGATATATGGAAATGAGTTTGGTTTTTAGGTTATCTTATAGTCAGAGCTGGTAGTATAATCCATAGTGAATGATGCTTCAAATGCATTGTTGTTCTTGTTATGTGCTGTCAAGTCTCCTGCGATTCATAGCAACCCTATGTACAACAGCTCTGACCCTCCTCTATCATGAGACAACCTAATTGTCTCTGACATACCTACCTCCCATTAGCCCACTAAGCCAATCCATCTCTTCGAGAGTCTTCCTCTCTTGTGTTTTCACTCCACCTTCCCAAGGATAATGTCCCTCTCCAACGACTGGTCCCTCCTTGCAACATGTCCAAAGTATGTCATATGGAGCTTCAGAATCCTTGCCTCTGAGGAGCAGCCTGGTTTCATTCTCTCCAGGATGAACTGGTTTGTTCTCTTATCAGTCCACGGTATATTCAATACTCTTCTCCAGTACCTCAGGTCAAAGGCATCAATTCTCCTATCATCCTTACATTGTCCAGCTTTCTAATGCATAGTATGCAATTGTGAAAACCATGGCCTGTGTCAGGCACACCTTAGTCTCCAGACTGACATTGTTGCTTTTCAGTACTCTGGAGAGGTCCCTGCCAGCAGACTTTCCCAGTGCAATTCATCTTCTGATTTCCTGACTGCTAGTACCAAGAGTTGAAATACGCCAATTGGTATACCATCTATTCCTGGGGCCTTACTTTTTTGCCAATTCATTCAAAGCAGCTTGAATTTCTTCCTTTATCACCACAGGCTTTTGATCATATGTTGTTTCATGAAATTCTTCTGTGTCTGCCAATTCCTTTTGGTATAGAGACTGTATACTCATTCTATCTTCCTTTTGGTACTTCCTGGATCATTTAATAATCTGCCCAAAGCACCCTTAATGATTGCAACTCAGGGTTTGAATTTGTTCTTCAGTTCCTTGAGCTTAAAAAATGCTGAGCGAGTTTGGCCCTTTTGATTTTCTGACTCGAGCTCCTTGCTTATTTCATTGTAATATTTTACTTTGTCTTCCCATGCTGCCTTTTGAACACTTCAGCTCTTATTGTCTTGAATTCTTCAATGTACTTTGGCTTCACAAATCTCTGGTGCAATATTCAGAGTCTCTTCTAATATTCATTTTAGTCTTTTCTTCTTCCTCTGTCTTTGTAATGACCTTTTGCACTCTTCCTGGATGATATTCTTGATATCCTCCCACAACTCATCTGGTCTTTGCTCATTGATGTTCAAGGCCTCAAACCTGTTCCTGAGATAGTTCTGAAATTCACATGGGATAGACTCAAGGTCATATTTTGGTTCCTGTGAATTTGATTTAATTTTCCTTAGATTCAACTTGAACTTTCCTATGAGTAGTTGGTGATCTGTTCCATACAAATAGATGGTATACCAATTGATGTATTTCTACTAACAGATGCTGCCCTAGATGTGTTCACCAACTTGTGCCAAGAAATCTGGAGGACAATCACTTGGCCAACTGACTGGAAGAAATCCTTTTTTTTCCCCATTCCAAAGAAAGGTTACCCAACAGAGTATGGAAATTATTGAACAATATCATTGATATCACATGCAAGCAAGATTCTGTTGAAGATTATCCAAAAATTATTGGAACAACACATCAACAGAGAACTGTCAGAAGTGCAGGCTGGGTTTAGAAGGGGTCGTGGTACTAGGGATATTGTAGCTAATACTAGATGGATCTTTTCTGAAAGCAGGAAGTACCAGAGGAATGTCTATCTGTGTTTCATTGATTATGCAAGAGTGTTTGACTGTGTGGATCACAACAATCTGTGGCTGACTCTGAGAAGAATGGGAATCCCAGAACACTTATCATGCTAATGTGAAACCTATGCTTGGACCAAGAGGCAGTTGTCAGAATAGAGCAAGGAAACACTGCATGGTTCAAAATTGGGAAGGGTGAACACCATACCTTTTCAACCTATATGTAGAACAGATTATCCAGGAGGCTGGGCTCTTTGAGAAGTGTGGTATCAGGATGATTGGAAGAAGACTCATCAACAACCTGCATCATGCAGATGACTCAACACAGCTTGCTGAAACTGAGGAGGACCTGAAGTGCTGCAGAGGGTCAAGGACTGCAGCCTTCAATATGGATTGAGGCTCAAAATCAAGAAGACAAAGATTCTCACCATTGGACCAATTGGCAGCATCAAGATGGATGGTAAAGAGATTGAGATTGTTAACAGCTTTAATTTCTTGGCTCCACAGTCAACACTCTTGGCACCAGTGGCCAGGAAATTAAAAGATGTATTGTGAAGGGTGCCTGGAAGCAGGAGCGGTATCCAGTTCCAAATGGCTTGCCTCCAGAAACCTTATGAACAATGCTCAGGCTCGACAGCTCCAAACAACAACATTGTGAAGGGAAAATCTGCTGTTAGGAACTTCTCCAGAGTACTGAAGAGCAATGGTATTGGTCTAAGGTGTGCCTCATACAGGCCATGGTCTTTGCAATCACTTGTTATGCATCAGAGAGCTGGACAATGACTAGAGAGGATAGAAGAAGAATTTATGCCTTTGAGCTGTGGTGCTGGAGAAGAGTATTGCATATACCGTGGGCGGCTAAGAAAATGAACAGGTTCATCTTGGAGAGGGTTAAACCAGGCTGCTCCTTGGAGACAAGGCTTCTGAAGCTTCATCTGACATACTGTAGACATGTTGCAAGGAAGGACCAGTCCTTGGAGAAGGATGTCATGCTTGGGAGGGTGGAGGGTAGGCGCAGGAGAGGAAGACCCTCTATGAGGCGGATTGATTCAGTGACTGGAGTAAGGGGAGTAGGTGTGTCAGAGACAGTGAGATTGGCACAGGACAGAACAGGATTTAGGGCTTTTGTACATAGGATTACTATGAGTTGCAGGTGACTCGATGGCGCTTAACAACAACAACAGTACCCAGAATGTTGATTGTGGAGCCAAGCAAACTGAACCTGTTGTCAATATCAATTTCATCACCATCTATCATGATGCTGTTAATCAGCCCAGTGGTGAGAATCTTTGTTTTCTTGATGTTGAGCTTCAATTTATATTGAAGGCTGCAGTCTTTGACCTTCTGCAGCAAGTGCTTCGGGTCCTTCTCAGTTTCAGCAAGCAAGGTTGTGTCATCTGCATAACACAGGTTATTGATGAGTCAAATGCATTAGCAGCTCTTAAAGAGAAAAATGGTCAATCTCCTCCTTTATGACTTACGGTCTTCTGAAAACTGCAGGAGAGTCAGCTATGAGTTAGTTCCAAATCGAACACAATGAGTTTGAGTGCTTTTTTACGGAGTCAGAGTCCCTGTATGGTGCAAATGGTTAACTACTTGGCCATCAAATAATTGGTGATTTGTCTCTACTCCGAGGTCTCTTGGGAGAAAGCCCTGGTAATTTTCTTTTAAAAGATTACAGCTGTTAAAAACATTACTTTGGAAACATGCTTGAACTTTGGCAGTGGGGATAGTTTAAACTGATTAAAAACATTTCTTTAAAAACATGCTTGAACTTTGGCAGTGGAGATAGTTTAGGCTGAAACTGAGATTACTGTCTATAGCCTCTACTAAAACTCTTGAATGTGGATGCTAGTTGTACCCATCTTGTATCTCAGTGTCCTGCACTGCACAGAACAGACATGTGATAGATGTTCCTTGAGCCAAGGTTTCAACTGCAGGCACTGTCAGGGTTGTGACACTCCCTCCAATTTTATAAAGTAGCTGATATCTCACCCAAGTAAATCCTTATGCATTAGAAAAATGACTGATCTACCTGTGAATCTCCTAGAAATCTTTTAATTTGGGGGGAATTTATTTAATGTCATGCAAAAAGGGAACTTGAAAAGAGCAGGGAAGAGTGATTTAATGAGAAGAGTGAAGAGAAATATGTCTTAGAAATTGTTGATAAAAATTATTCATTCATTGAGTAACTTCCTTTCAACTCAAACTCCATAAAGATAGGGACCTTTAAAAAAAAACAAAATAAAGAAGCTATTTTATTCCCTAGAGCATCGATGCCTGGTAAATAAGAACAACAGTTAAACTAACATTTCTTGGGCATTTAGTTTGTTCCAGGTACTCTTCAAAGTGCTTCATATCTACTAGTTAATTTTCTTTTTGTATCAATTCTATGAGGTATAAACTATTGTCCCTATTTTAGGGAGCTCTGGTAGCTTAGTGGTAAGGAATTGCACCTCCAATATAAAGGTACACAGATTGAATTCACTAGCTGCTCCAGGGGAGAAAGACAGACAACTCCTGTGTGATTTACTGCCTCTAAAAACCCACTGGAGGGTCAATTCTGAGTTGGTTCTGACTCGATGGTACACAATAACAGTAACATCTTCATTTTCAAGTTCATTAACTGAGGTATAGATAGAAAAACAGGGTAATTGTTATTGTTAGGTGCTGTCGCGTTGAGTATGACTCATAGCGAACCTATGAACAACAGAACAACTCTGACCTATCCTGCGCAATTTTGGCAACCTTTGACATACTTAAGCCCATTGCAGTAGTCATTGTGTCAATCCATCTGGTTGAAGGTCTTCCTCTCTTTTGCTGATCCTTTCCACCCTTCCAAACATGATGTCCGTCACCAAGGAAGAGCCTTTCCTAGCCACATGCCCAAAGTATGTAAGGTGAAGTTTTATCACCTTTGCCTCTAAAGAGCACCTCTGACTGCACATTCTCCAAGACATTTCTGTTTGTTCTTTTGGCAGTCCATGGGATGTTCAGTACTATCCTCCAATACTACCATTCAAAGGCATCAATTCTTCTCTGTCATTCTTATTTATTGTCTAGCTATCAAATATATAACAAATGATGGAAAAGACCAGAGTCTGAATTAGGCCCACATTACTCTTCGAACTTCAGTTCTGGATGTGCTCCCCAGTCTATGTCAGGAAATTTGGAGGACAGCTGTCTGGCCAAAATATTGGAAGAGGTCCATATATACTCCCATTCCCAAGAAAGGTGATCCAACAGAATGTGGAAACTATGAAACAATATATTTAATATTATATGCAAGCAAAATACTGCTGAAGATCATTAAAAAATGGCTAGAATAGTAGAATAGATGGGGAACTTCCAGAAGTTCAACCAGAATGTAAAAGAAGCTGTGGCTCCAGGAATATGATTGCTGCTGTTAGATGGATCCTGGCTGAAAGTAAAGAATACCAGAAGAATATCTATTTATGTCTATTTATTACATGATACTCAGAAAGGGATAGGGTCAGTGAAAGAAGGGAAGACCCTCAACTGGTATATTGACATGGTGACTGTGATATGTCAGGAAGTATGAGAATGGCACAGGATAGGACAGAGTTCAGATCTGTTGTTCATAGGGTCACTGTGGGTCATACTTAACAGCACCTAACAACTACAACAGTTCTCAAATTGACGTGATTGCTCCTCAATCCTTTGGACAGATCCCTGATTGCACACTCTTCTAGAGCAATATGTCTCCCGATTTCCTGACTGTTGTTATCAAGTGTACTGATTGATTAAGGACCCAATTAAATGAAGTTTTTTACAGTTTCAATATTTTATCCTTCTAACATGATGTTGCCTATTGGTCAAGTAATGGGATTCCTCCCCACCCCTTGATGTTGTGATGCAATCTATATTGAAGGCTGTAGTTTTTGATCCTCTGCAGCAAGTATTTCAAGTACTCCTCACATTCAGGAAGCCAAGTTATGTCATCTGTATAACCTAGCTTGTTGAGTCGTCTTCTAATTCTGATGCCATATTTTTCTTCATAGAGTTCAGTTTCTTGAATGATTTGCTCAGCATACAGATTGAATAGATATGGAGAAAGGATACAGCCCTGACACACATCTTTCTTAATTTTAAACTGTGTAGTGTTTCCGTGCTCTGTTTGCACAAAAGCCTGGATGGAGGTATAGGTTTCACATGAGCACAGAATAGGCTTTCTGTAAATACTTATGTGCGCTATGTGTAGAGTTAAAATTAAGGTGAGATATGTGTATAGCTTCAAATGACTAATGCATTTCAAAAGGTTATATAGGTTCAAGTCCATCCAGAGGTACCTCAGAAGACAGTCTGGAGATCTATTTCCAAATATCAGCCCTTGAAAGTAATACTCAGTATAATTTTACTCAGATACATACAGGGCTGCCACAAGTCAGAACTGACTCAATAGCAAATAGTTGGGTCCTATGTGTAAAGTATTACAATGAAATGTGCAAGGAGCTGGAGTCTGAAAATCAAAGGGCTCGAACTCGCTCAACCCCTTTCAGCATTTCTTAAGCTGAAGGAACAGAAGAACAAATTCAAGCCTCAAGATGCAATACTTAAGGATGCTTTGAGTAGAATATTAAATAATCCAGGAAACATTAGAAGAAGATGTGAAGAATATAGAGTCATTGTACCAAAAGGACTTGGTGGACACAGAAGAAGTTCATGAAACAATGTATGAGCAAGAGCCTGTGGTGATGAAAGAAGAATTTCATGCTAATCTGAAAGAATTGACAAAAAAACAAGGCCCCAGGAATTGATGGCATACCAACTGACATATTTCAATAAACAGACATTGCCCTGCATGTGCTCATCAAGTAGTGCCAAGAAATCAGGAGGACAACCTACCTGGCCAACTGACTGGAAGAGAGCTATATTTGTTCTCATTCCAAAGAAAGTGTGGAAATTATTGAGCAATATCATTGATATCACATGCAAGGTAGTTGTCAGGACAGAGCAAGGAAACACTGCATGGTTCAAAATTGGGAAGGGTGTATGCCAGGGATGTGCCCTATCTCTACATATTTTCAATCTACATGTGGAACAGATTATCTGGGAGGCTGAGCTCTATGTGGAGAAATGTGGTATCAGGATTAGAGGTAGACTCATCAACAATCTACTTTATGCAGATGACACAACCCTGCTTGCTGAAACTGAGGAGAACCTGAAGTGCTTGCTGCAGGAGACCAAGGAATGCAGCCTTCAATATGGGTTGAAGCTCAACATAAAAAAAAAAAAAAACAAAAAAAAACCAACAAACCCAACCAACAACCCCAAAGATTCTCACTACTGGGCCAATTAGCAGCATCATGATGTATGGTGAAAAGATTGAAATTGTCAACAGGTTCTGTTTGCTTGGCTCCACAATCAATGTTCTTGGTACCAGCAACCAGGAAATTAAGACAAACTGAATTGGAAAAGAGACCTCTCCAAAGTACTGAAAAGCAATGATGTCAGTTTGTAGACTGAAGTGCACCTGATACAGGTCATGGTCTTTGCAATTACTTGCTATGCATTGGAAAGTTGGACAATGACTAGGAAATGAAAGTAGTAGAATTGATGCCTTTGAGCTGTGGTGCTGGAGAAGAGTATTGAATATACCATGGATTGCTAAGAGAACAAACAAGTTTATCCTAGAGAGGGTGAAGCCAGGCTGCTCCTAGGAGGCAAGGATTCTGAAGCTTTGTCTGACATTTTGGACATGTTGTAAAGTGGGGATCAGTCCTTATAGAGGGATGCTATGTTTAGGAGGGAGGAGGAGTGCAGGAGAGGGAGACCCTGAATGAGATGGATTGATTTAGTGAGTAGGGTATTGGGAGTAGGTGTATCTGAGACAATAAGATTGATACAGGGTAGATCAAGGTTTAGAGCTGTTGTACATAGGGTTGTTATAAGTTGCAGGTGACTCAATGGCACACAACAACAACAACATGTGTAAAGTATCTAACATTCTCTCCTTTCAGTCAAGATTCTTCTGTCATTGACAATGACACCTTGGTATCATGGTCTCAAGTGCTAAGCAAAGAATACCAGAAGAATGATTGATTATTTGTGCTTTACTGACTATGCAAAGACATTTGACTGTGTGGATCATAACAATTCATGGCTAATATGGGGAAGAATGGGAATCTTAGAATATTTAATTGTGCTCATATGGAAACTGTACCTGATTAAGAGGCTATTGTCTTTACAGAGAGAGGGAATTCTGCATGGTTTAAAGTCAGGAATGGTGTGAATAAGAGTTGTATCCTCTCTCCATATCTATTCAATCTGTACGCTAAGCAAATCAGTTATAGAAGCTAGACTCTATGAAGAATATGGCACCAGGATCAGAGGAAGCCTCATCAACAATCAACATTATGCAGATAACACAACTTGCTTGCTGACAATGAGAAGAATTTTAAGTACTTGCTGCAGAAGATCAAAGACTACAGCCTTTGATATGGATTAAGTCTCAACATCAAGAAAAAAAAATTTGACATTTGCAGTCAGTTTATGAGTGGAATAGTGGCGGAGGTTTCCACAGGAGGAGGGACGAGGGCAGCAAGGCAGCCTCTTTGGCTCCAAGAAGCCACCTCTAGCCTCTAGTACTGGAACTGCTAGCAGCATCTGGTTACGATGGGCCTTGCAATTGTATGCTCTAAATCAGTGGCTTCTAAGACTCCTGGTAGAGTCATCGGACTGGGAAACATGGGAAATCCAATGGCGAAAACCTCGTGAAGCATGGCTATCCATTTGTCATGTATAATATATTCCCTGATGCATATGAAGAGTTTCAACATAAAGGTAAACAGGTAGTGTCTTTCTCAGCAGATGTAGCTTAAAAGGTTAACAGAATTATTACAATGCTTCCCAGTAGTATGAATGTATTAGAAGTTTATTCTTGAGGAATATGAAGAATATGAGGAATCCTGAAGAATATGAAGAAAGGCTCTTTATTAATAGATTCTAGCACTATTGATCCTGCAGTTGTAAAAGAAGTTGAGAAAATGGGGAGAAGTTTTCAAAGACACCCCTGTTTCTGGTGGTTTCAGTCTGGGAACCTTACATTTATAGTACAAGGAGTTAAAGAGGAGTATTCTGCTGCCTGAGAATTGCTGGGATGCATGGGCTCCAACATGCTGTATTGTGGTGCTGTTGGGATTGGACAGGCAGCAAATATCTGCAACAACATGCTGCTAGCTATCAGTATTATTGGAGCCGCTGAGGCTGTGAATCTTGGAATCAGGCTGGTGCTTGACCCAAAACTATTGGCTAAAATTCTAAATATGTGCTCAGGATGGTGTTGGTTAAGTGACACAATACTACACTTGGGATGATGGATGACATCCCTTTGGTTAATAACTCCCAGGGTTGGTTTATATCAACACTCATGGTTAAGGATCTGGGATTAGCAGAAGACTCTGCGACCAACAAAAAGAGCTTGATCCTTCTGGACATTGTGGCTCATCAGACCTACAGGATGATATGTGCAAAGGACTACTCAAAGACTTCTTGTCTGTGTTTAAGTTTCTGCAAGAGATGAGACCCTCTGAGTTTTTCTTTGGCTGTAGAAACTGTTGGAAACTAAACTCTGTCTTGGAACCTCCCTATATGTAGGTCATTTCACAAGTGAATGGGTGTCTAAAGAGGAGGACATAGGAGCACAGGGCAATGAGCATCTCTCTGAAAGGGCCAGAGGGAGTAAGAATAACACAGCCCCTCACTGTCCCAGAGCAGAAAGCAAATAAATAGTCCAGCCCTATGGTGCCTTTAGAGCCAGAGCAGAGCAAGAGGTTGGTTTGTTTGTTGCTGACTCACAGACTCCAGAGTTATGGTCCCAACAATGGGATTTGTTAGGAAGTGAGTAGGGGAGGCAAAGAATATCTCACAATTCAAGTTCAGGCTTTTGCCCAACAGTTCCAAGGCACAATTCCTCAATAATCCAGGCTCCAGTTTCAGTTCAGCAAGTCATCCATCAAGGTTTGCCTCAAAAAGTAATTATAACCAAATCATCAAGCAAGCTTTACCTCAGGTCGTACCTTGCCACTGTTTGTTCACAGCAATGTCACAGTTTTCCACCACCAGAGTCTTATTCTCACCAGGGTCTTGCTGCTACAAGCCTTTCTCACCTCAATGCTGCCCACTGTGGGAAGTACTCTTTCTCTTGTCATAGCCTCCCAGCTGTTGATAATTTGCAAGACCATGCAGATTTGCAAGATCATGTATCTGCAGTTAAGGTAGATGGAGACCAGAGGTGGCTAACTGTAAAACACACACACACACACACACAAGGCAACTTTTGGATTGACATCTTAAAGGATTTAATCAAAGGTCACACATTTGCTTTTGATTGTCTAGTAAATCTATGATATTTCACCCCTTTTTAATTACTTATTCTTTTACAAAATTTAACAAATATATTCATCTGAATATTTCCCTCACCAATACAAACCACTGATGGCTTTTGTTTTAACTAGCTGATAGATCTTTTTTTAAAAAGTTTGTTTCGGAGCATATTCAATCAAATACTTTTTCTTTATTTGTTGTTTTTAAATGGAGAAAAATTATTCTTTATTGAAAAATACCAATAATACTGACAGACTTAAAAAAAAAGCAACTCACACTTTCAGAATACAAAGTTCTTAATACATTTTTCTAAACGCTCTTGCATTTCAAACACATTAGCATTTTTTTTTGTAAATCCAATTTAATAACCCAACTAAAAATATTTTCCAGCTTTATTATTCCTTAAGGAGCTGTACAATCTTTAAAGTGGGAACCACAGAGGTGGGCAGAATAGAGGGCTCAAATGCACCTAGGACTGTGCAGCAGTCTACAGAAACAGTTCCACAATTTTGGTGCTGGAAACAAAAATACTGCACAAGACAGCTGTCCTCCAGTGTCAGCGAATCTTGGGAAACAGTATATCAAAACATAGCTAGCTTTTCTTATAATTTACAGACTTTCATTTAAGATTGCTCCCTCTGGCCCTTTCAGAGAGATGCTCATGGCCCTGTGCTCCTATGTCCTCTTCTTTAGACACCTATTCACTTGTGAAATGACCTACAAAACACCCCAGTTTCAAAAGTTCTTAAAGGCAAGAGTGAATTTCTGTGGATTTTACTGGTCTCAGCTTTTAGGTTCTTTTACGACACTAACAGGACTGTATAGAGGCTTTTTCAGCATTACTGTGCCAGTATGTATCCAGTCTGTGGGCAAGATCACCATTAGAAATGGGTATTGGATTTGAAAGCCATTAGACTTCTAGGTGATGCAAGCATCTAAGAGAGGTTAATCACACTTCTAGAGGCAAATGTGGTAACATTTTTTGTTTTCCTAATTGTTTAAATTGAATTTTCTACCAATGTTTAAAATTAATTGGATGTTAGCTTGAGATGGTTAAAGGCTGTTTGGAGAGTTTATTTTAATGGTTTTGCTGTTAGAAGTGTTTCACACTCTGCTGAGGTGTTGCTGAAAAGCATGGTGCTGGTAACAGTTCAACAATCCGTGGCTGCTCATTCTTGCCTACTTTTACTCTCCCTCTGAAGCAGGTTAGCATTGAAGATGGTATGGAAAAGCCTGCATGCGTGTTCAATTCTTTATTTCTTCTCCTTTCCTCTCCCTCTGGGCGCCCTCAACCCCACCCCACTCCTTCCCTTCTTCTTTTGCTCAACCTCTTTCTTTCAGTATGTGTAACTTGAAGCTAATTTGTACCACTGGATATCTGACTGGAGCCACAGATACAGAATCTGTATTGTTCTTACTGAAACACAGCATGGAATTAACATTAAACTTAAGTAAAACAAACCTAAATTTAAAAAAAAAAAGATTGCTCCTTAAAGAAAATCTTGAAGAATATCATGGCAACTTAATGTCATCCAGTAGCTCTGAATTAAAAAAAAAGATCTATAATGAAAGAAAAGAACTGTTGTTACCATCAAAATGGTTTTTGTTGAGCTGTGAGTAATATTTCTATACTTTTTTAGATGCAAAAAATAACACATAGACACGTTTAATTTGAAACCACACAAACTATGTATGTAGGCTCAGAGAGTAGCAGTGTTCACTTTTATTACTAATAGCTTAATTGGAACAGCCATTCTATTCATTCCACCAGCAGGAATAGCAGCACCAAGATCTTCTAAAAATCTTGATGTATAAAGCTTAAGTCATTATCCAACTCTCATTCTTTGCATGCTCCAATTCTTGTTATCTTACTTAATATAAAAAAGCAACAGGATTTGGAGAGTTACTATTTGCTGTATTAAAAATGTTACACAGCATCTTGTACTGTCAAAAGCAAAATACTGTGAATGGCAGCCTTCTTCACAGCTCTAACCCTGAAGCTGCCAAGCATTCACTGCTCGTGCCAGCGGTGGCATCTCCACAGTAAAATAGCACAAAGCACAATGGATTCTGAATTCTTTTAACTACCATTGGTCCTGGGGTCCTTTCCCTTGTAGACTCTTATCTGCTGATCATTCCATCATCTTCAGCGGAGAAAAGGTATCAGGTCATATAGCGGATAATGGCTTTCAGAGCGTACAGGAGTTCTGCTTGAGTTCTAGCTTCTATAAGAAGCAGATTAACATGAACCTTCTCAGAGTGCTTGAGTTGCCTCCAGAAGCTATCATACATTCATTTGGTAACCTTTTCAGGAGTGCAAACAACAGTTTTGATATAAACTTTAAAACTACTGTCCAGTAGCTGGTTAATTTCACCATAGTCATAATCATTATACCTTATTCCAAACATGCAGTGAATATAGTTCCAAATAGCACGTCTTAGCATTGAGAGATCAACATCTTTGTGCATTGCCATGGTGTTATAAGTAAGATTGTAAGCAATATGAAATTTTTCATCAATCAACTGTCCCACATCTGGATAAAGGCAATTTACCAAAGAATATCCGTGGTCTTCCGAGCAGTAATCCTGGACACAAAATGTTGGAACATGCATTCCATGTCTAGAGAAATCCTTATAGCCGTAACTAGTATCCTCAAAACGACGAGATACATCTCTTGCCGGTGTAACTTCTTCATCATCTGAAGAGAAGACACACATACTTTCTCTTTTTTCTATCTCGAAACGAGAAGCCATCTCTTCCTGACTTGTTTTTTCTTCATCCCGACATTCCTGTAATTGCTTCATCTTTTCCATCAGGGCTTCAACTTCAAAAAAAGAATCTCTTACTGAAACATTTCCTGCTGAGTTGACTTGCATTTCATCTGTGTTATGATTGCCATTTGTAATATCACAGATGCAGTAGTTACTAACAGAAGGAGGTCTGAATGTGTGGCCACCATCACCATGGATTTCTGGACTAATTCCACAGCCAAAGGTGAATGAGGCAAGAGAATGATAGTGCGTGAATAGAACTACTGCATGGACCAGTTCTGCAAGTGACCAGCTGTGCTCTTCAGCCTTCAAAAGTCCCTCAATATGTTCTTTGGTAATAAGCCAAGGTCTATGGACTAATAGTTAAGTTCTCCTCAATGTTGCAGCTTTTGAGGAACATTCTCTAAGCCATTGAGCCACTTGGGGTCTCCACCAACATGAAGAAAATCATTTACATGGAGGTTCACTAAGTAGGAGCACTGGTGTCTTGCTGCAGCCATTATTCCAATGTAGTGCCGATAATGAAGAGGTAGTGGCCCATCCATTTGCAGTAGATAGTGTTGAGTTTTTAAGAAACTTTCTAAATATTGTGGGTGAAAAACCATCACTAATGTAATGTTATCCAGTTGACTCAAAGCAGTAAATGAATCAGCAAATAAAGCATGCATTTGTGCGTCTTCACTCCCCACTTGGAGAATCTCCTTTTCTGGGATGAATCTGCTTGGTCCATGCCCCAGTGGTTGAGGAATTCTAATTCCAAGTTCCTAGTCCTGGCCGCGACCCCCGCTGCTCTGTCTGCAGCTCAGCAGCTACAAGACGGCTGCTTATGGTTCGCAGCGGTGGCCAGGCGCATGTCGGTGCAGGGAGGACTGTGGACGCCTAGAGGCTGCGAGCGCTGGCGACCGGCAGATTGCAGCTGCGGTATCTCTCAATCAAATACTTTTTCAACCTCATTAAATCCATCTTAAAAGAAAGAAAATGAATTAATGTGAAGAGAGATGTGAGACTAAGAAATTCCTCCTTGCATCCCTCAGTAATTTTGTTCTGTTAGCCAAGTGGTAATATTCTTCCATTACTGACGTTACTGATTGATTTTCAAAGGAGTTGATAAAACTGGAAAATGTATTGTTACATGTTTATATAATTTGAACATTGTTGTTGTTGTTGTTATGTGCCGTCGAGTCGCTTGCGACTCATAGCGACCCTATGTACAACAGCCCTAAACTCCGCTCTCTCCTGTGCCAATCGCACTGTCTCTGACACTCCCATCCCAATTATCCCAGTCACTGAATCAATCCACCTCAAAGAGGGCCTTTCTCTCCTGCGCTGTCCCTCCACCCTCCCAAGCATGATGTCCCTCTCCAAGGACCGGTCTCTCCTCACAACATGTCCAAAGTATGTCAGACGGAGCCCCAGAATCCTTGCCTCCAAGGAGCCACCCGATTTAACCCTTTCCAGGACAAATCTGTTTGTTTTCTTAGCAGTCCATGGTATTCTCAATACTCTTCTCCAGCATCACAGCTCAAAGGCATCAATTCTCCTTCTATCCTCCTTGGTCATTGTCCAACTCTCTGATGCATAACAAGTGATTGCGAAGACCATAGCCTGTATCAGACACACCTTAGTCTCCAGAGAGATACCATTGCTCTTCAGTACTTTGGAGAGGTCCCTAACAGCAGACTTTCCCATGGCAATGCTCCTTTTGATTTCCTGGCTGCTGGTGCCAAGACTGTTGACTATGGAGCCAAGCAAACGAAAGCTGTGTACAATCTCAATCTCTTCACCATCCATCCTGATGCTGCCAATTGGTCCAGTGGTGAGAATCTTTGTCTTCTTGACATTGAGCCTCAATCCATATTGTAGGCTGCAGTCCTTGATACTCTGTAGCAGGCGCTTGAACATAATTATAATATATTAATGTTATTTTCCCCTTTTGTTACAACTCCCTACACTCAACAGGCTTGAGTTTTTATTTATATTTTTGCCTCCTTGTACATTACTATGGATTTTAGAAGAACTAGACCTCTTCCAGGTCCAATGATGATATTTGCTTTAGATGATTATTACATTCAAATATAACTACATTAGATTAAATTCAGATAAATTTCTATGCTAATAATAATAATAAAAATAAAAAGAAAGAAACAATTCTAATCAGTGGACCAATAGGCAACATGATGGAGAAAAGATTGAAGCTGTCAATGACATCATCTTACTTGTATCTACAATCAACATCCTTGGTACCAGCAGTTAGGAGACGTATTGCACTGGGGAAGTTTGCTGTCAGGTACCTGTCCAAATTACTGAGGACCACTGGGTCAGTTTGATGACTAATGAGTGGGATTCAGGTCATAGTCTTTATCATCAGTTGCTTTGCATTTGAGAGCTGGGGCATGAATAAGGATGAAAGAAAGACAGAATTGATGCCTTTGAGTTATGATGTTGGAGAAGAATTTTGAATATCCCATGGACTGCCAAAATAATAAATTATGTCTTGGAGAAAAAACAGCCAGAGTGCTCCTTGGAGGGAAAGATGACAAAACTTTTTCTCACATACTTTGGGTGTATTGTTAGGGGAGACTATTCCTTGGGAAGGAACATCATACTTGGAGAGGTGAAGGTTTGGCGAAAAAGAGGAAGACTCTGAACCAGAAGGATTGACACAGTGACTGCTGTAATGGATTGGAGCAAGTCAGAAATGATGAGGATGGCACTGGATGGGACAGGGTTCAGATAAGGTCTCTATGAATCATTCTTGACTTGACAGCACCTTACAACAACAACAACAATAACAACAAAAATGTGTAAAATTATTTGGTAGGCTCTCAGGACAATAAAGTGATGAGCAATTTTACAGTCTTACAATCTATCCTGCTCTGTGAGATTCTAGATCACAATGCCTTAAAAATTGCATTTCCAGAGAATGGTAGACAAAGAAAGACTATGTCTCTAATCTGCTGTGGAAGAATATCCAAAAGATAAAGCACTTGGTTGATCCTCGGAGAAAGTAATGCAAATCACCACATCCTAAAAAAATTGCTCAAGGCTTAGTTGACAGCAATTTCCTTTGGAATTCCATGATGATACTTTGTTTATTTTAACAATTCTAATAACTCTTAGTCAGTTTCCAAGAAAATGTTGGACCAACACTTGGAAACTTGGAATTTAACTGTTAAAATCCACACTATTAAGACCGTCACTACTATATCGGCTCAGCAGAATGTTGATAAAGGGATATTTTCTGTGTTTGTCCTACTCTTTGTCCTCCATTCAACCTTCTGGTCATTTTCATCCTCTAAATTTCCCCAAAAATATTACCCTATTTGACTATCCGTAGTCCAAGAAATTCACTACTCCCCTCCTTCCTACTTTATAGTGATGGATAATTACTTTTGAGTCAACTCCAACTCATTGTGACTTTATGTACAACAGAACAAAATATTGCCCATTTCTATCACAATTTCTGGCTTGTTTGAGCCCATTGCTATTGTTATTGTGACAATCTATCCCCCCCCCATGGTTACTTCATCTTCATTGGCACTCTGTTTCACAAAATATGATATCCTTCTTTAGCAATTGATCCTTCTGGTGACCTGTCCAAATAAGTCATACGATACTCTGTTGTGATCTTTAAAATTTTCATTGGTGACATTTTTGTAAATGCATAGGTCTTTCTTCCTAGGCTGTCTTAGTTGGAAGCGCTGTTTAAATGTATCCATCGTGGGTGACATTGCTGTTATTTAAACAAAACACTCCCTAGATATATGCAAACTTCACAATATTTCCATGTTTGAGTCCATTTTTTGCAGCCACTGTGTCAGTCCATTTATTTGAGAAAGAAGTCCCTCTTTTTTGCTGACCAAGTACTTTACCAAAGATGATGTCCTTTTTTAGGGACTGGTCTTTTTTGATAAATGTTGAAAGTCTGTAAGCTTAAATCTTGTTATCTTTACTTCTCATTTTTTTATTGGCTTTTAATAACTCATAGGTAAATGGATTGATTTCTGTGTTCTCAGTTCTATTCCACTGGTCTTTGTGCCTGATGTAATACTGATTACCATGCTGTTTTGATTACTACAGCCATGTAGTGTAGGCATTGAAATCAGAAAATGTGATGCCTCCAAATTTGTTTTTGCTTTTCAGAAGAGCTTTACTTATTTGAGGTCTATTTCATTTCCAAATAAAATTAGAAATTACCTTTTTTGTCTCCTTGAAGAATGACGTTGTATGCACCAAAACTGACATTCCTTTGAACCTGACAGTTGCTTTTGGTAGGATTGTGATTTTCAAAATACTGAATCTTCCTCTTCATGAAGATTCCAACATGGAATATTTTCCCTTTTATCTAGGTCTCTAATTGTTTATTGTAGCAGTGTTTTGTAGTTTTCCTTAAAAAGGTCTTTTGAGTCTCTATGTGGGTTCTATTCCTAGATATGCCATCTTGTGGTTGGCTATTATAAATGGCTGTTCTTATTTCCTTTTGTATATTTGTTCCTATCCCAAAGAAAGGTGACCCAACC
>NW_006399792.1:8355441-8356605 GCF_000299155.1 Elephantulus edwardii | reverse complement strand
ACAGAGGTAAGGTGGTTCCATTGCCATCCTTACTCTAACTTAATTTTGAGAAAGCGCCATATTACTATTGCACTCTTGTCTTTGATTTTGTAGAACTTGATCTTTTTCATTTTGAGGTCTAATCTGTTAGGAGTTAGCTGGGCTTCTTGAATATATATTTTCTCATTTTTCATAATATCTGTAAAGATTTCTTCTAGTGCATCTTGTATTATTTCGTCAATACTTCCTCCCTCTCCACACTCTTCTGGACTTCCAATCACACACATGTTATAGCATTTGAAATAATTCCACTATTCTTATGTTTTCTTCGTTTTCCATCCATATTGCTTCTGTCTTTTTCTCATAACATATTGAGTGTCTTGTCTTGTTTCACTGGTTGTACATTTTATCCCTTTCTTTCTACTCTTTAGTCTCTCTCACATATTTATTTCTTCTTATTCTGAATTGCATTTTCATACTTTTTAATTTCTTCCAATATCCTCTTGGTTGTATCCATTTTGTCTTTAATGAGTTTTTATTGTTTCCATGTCTTTGCTTGTGGTTTCAACTCTTTCTTCAGTCATTTGTACTTTCTTGAACATGAATTCTTGGAATTTTACTTTGGAGTCATTGACATTCCTGTCTCTGGGCTATTTATTTGGTCACTGATACGATCTGTTTTTTCAGGTGAAGGCTTGTTTTGTTTTTCTGTTGCATTTATTACAGTCTGCTGCTTCTGGGACATGGTACAGCCTTCTTAGAGTATGTACAGCAGCTTCTAGTGTGTCTGTATAGCTACCTTTTGATGATCTGTGTAAAAATGTTGGCTTGGGTTTGGTAGTGGTTGTTTTTCCTTACTTTTTTAAATTGGTTTGCATACAGTTCAATACTTAGTTTACATTGTGCTTCATTTATGTACGTTGTTTCTTTTTTTGCCCCACTCCCATCCATTGAACTCTGTGATTCCATGATTTCCCCCACTTCCCACTCTCAGCTTCCCTGAACCTTTCCCTTCCCTCTTTGGATATACATACACATCTTACTGATTATTCTTCTGTTTTTCAGTAATTGTCTTATACAGTATTTGATCTTATACACCTGAGTTAGCTCACTCAGTATAATGCTCTCTAGTCACTCCCATGTCGTATAGTATTTTTCAAAATTATTGCTCCTGAGTGCTGCATA
>NW_006399792.1:8350723-8351248 GCF_000299155.1 Elephantulus edwardii | reverse complement strand
GCCTTGACCCACTTACTTCCCAGCTCCACCCTCCACCAGGATAACCCTTCGCATCTGCCAAGTTTTAGCCTCTCATTTACTGGAAATGGAAATATCAGTATTGGCCATTCTTGCCTAGAAATATCTGCGTTGCTGCTTTGCAGTCTTGTAGACTACAAAGCTCAGATTGAAAGCACAATAAAAAAGTAAAGGTAGATAAATGGAAATAAAGGAGATCAAGGGCATATTTTGCTAGTTTCATGAAGAGTTTCCCAAAAGCTGGTTTCAAAGATTGGAAAAAATATCCCTATATGGTTAAAGGGAAGGTGGGTAACACTTCTTTTCTTTTTTCTTTTTTTAATTTCCATTCATTCATTGTTGCATTTTTCTCCCTGTCCACCCCTCCCCTCCAGTTTGTTCTTCTTTCAGAAGAAATTGTAAATAAAAAATATTTTGAAAATATTTGAATTATTTGGTCAGTTTAAAATTTATTTTTGGAATTTACAGTGATAGAGCACTATCATTAGATGAGTATTTCACTCCAAA
>NW_006399792.1:8346549-8349753 GCF_000299155.1 Elephantulus edwardii | reverse complement strand
GTAGTATATTGAGCTACTAACGAAAAGGCCTCTAGCCTTCACTTTGAATTCACTAGCTATTCTTCGGGAATTTCCTCCTGTTAAGAGTTAAAGACTTGGAACCTCATTGGTGACTCACTATGAGTATGAACCAACTTCGCAGTAGTGAGTTTGTGATTTTTTTGGGGGAGTGATGTAATGGAACATTAGTTAGGTTTCCAGGGTTGACATCTGTTACCAAGTGTCAAAGACTCATAAACCTCCTGCAGTGTCTCCAAAAGACAAGGAATCAAAATCCATCTCTTTCACTGATGAGAAGACACAGCTTTCCAATTTTCTCTGTGCTACTTTGCTATAGAATTCTGAGTGAAGCTGGCAGCACAGGCTTTTACAGAAATATCATTACTTGAGAAGAAGTATAATAGTCAATTCTCGTGAGGCACTGTACAGGGAGGAAGAAGAACTGTATGAAAACCTGACATTCTTGACTCTGAAAGACAACTCAAACACTTCCATCATTAAGGGAAGCTATTTAAGTAATTGGGAGACAAATACAGGAATATACTATGTGAGAGTAAAATGTAATACACTGAAGCATGATGCATGAGAGGATATTATTTTGTGTGCTGTAAGGCAAAACAGCGTAGTGAGGGAGAGCTTGAACTAATATAACCAACACTCTCAAAGACCTTTTGGGAGGTCAGGGTTTTACAGAGCACAGGCCTGGGGTAAGCAATTTATGCTTGGCACTAACAGAAATGTTGCAATTAAAGTCTTCAAAGTAGTCCCATGGACTAGAAACCTGGAGATCTATTTCCATGAAGATTATAGTCAAGGAAGGAGCTCAGTTCTACTCATTAACACATGGAGTCACCATGAATTGGAATAGCCTGCCTCTGGAAGTGGGTTTGGTGTATTGGTGTAGCCACTTCAATGTGAAAACTAAACATTGAGTACAGCTTTATGGGATCTGAGAGTAAGACTAAAAGCAAGCACTGAGTAAGCTTTGAGAATGGTGGATAATGGAGTATATTGTCCACACTTCAGGGTCAATAAATTTAGAGTCTAAAGTAGTCCCCCACCTGCTCAGAGAATGAATTATTATCTCAATGTCACTGTTTTGACAGGAAAAAAACAATCAAGTATCCCAGGCAACCACACTTAAAATAGCGTCCAAGTGGATTACTGTTTATGACATGTACCTCCCACATGCATTAGGGAAATTAGTATCTTATTACAGAAAATCTTTACTCTTCTATAATTATGGTGAAGTTAAGACAAATATGATATCAGAACTTCATGCAGGCAGTCACTCTACCAATGGCAGACATCTGAACAAGCCACAGAATTTTTTCGACCCAACCAGGGTGTAGTCCTTTCAATCCATGTCCTGGGAAGCTGATTAGCAACTGATTGGCTAGCTGGTCATTTGCTAAGAGACCTCTCAGATGTCTGTGAGATGCCTCCAATGGCATGAAGGATCCTTTAAGAACTTATTTTGATATGCACTGACCAGCCAAGATTCCCCAACTTACCAGGCTCTCTTTAGAAGGCATTCATTGCTTTTCTTTTATCAATATCTCGCTTGAGTTGACAAAGGGTGCAGTTAGGGCAAAATGCCAGGCACAGGAAATCATTGAAAATGGATCCCTGTTTAAAAACAAACAAAATGATAAACATGTAGTCTCTACATGTAGTCACAACAATTCTTTGTCCTCGCTTAGTTTTTTGAACATCTTCAAAATAGACATTTCATTTTATTGTTTCTTATGAGAAGTTGGTGACATTATCTCTCTTCCCCCCCTCTGTTGACCTAAAGAAATTAAATGACTTGATAAGATCACACAGTAAATGAGGGTCAGAGCTTAGAGCCAGGGTCCCTGTGCAGAACATCGAATGGTTGATGCCAAATGTTTTTCAGGTGATGGGGCAGCCCCAGTCCTCTCTGCTCTGCTCTGAAACAGTTCCTGTTAATGCACCAGTTTCTCTATAGTTTTATAAGTCATGCCAGACCAAGCTCCCCCTGTGTTCTTACAGTCAGCTTTTGTTAACATCTCTCACATATATTTTGCCAGGCTCAAGTTAATGAACTCTTTATATATTAAAATCATGCAAACCTGCGATTTTTGTGTATAGTGTAAAATGTGGATCCTATTTCAGCTTTTTGTGGGAAGCAGTCCAGTTTTGCCAGCACCAAGCACCATTTGTTGAAGAGGTTGTCATTTTCCTATTTGATTGGTTTTATCCTTCTCAAATACCAATGGGTAGGGGTGAAATCATAGGGTTACACAATTTGGTGGGTAGAGGAAGGAAGTGAAGGAAATGGGAAAGATCCAGCAGGAGCCTGAAAACATGGAAATGTGGGTATAGTCGAATGATGATTAATTTTCTAAAATTAAGGAGTGAGAATAATTTTATGAAACACAATGTGAATGAAGATCAGTGTATACAAACACAATGTATACGAACTTCATAAAAAAAGGTATTTGCAATGAATAAATCATTGGAAAAAAATCACTGCTAGGTCCTATGCATTTCACAACTGTTGTCACGCTTGTGCCTTTGTGAAAAAATGGTATAGTACCTTCCAAACCAGGTGGTTCCTCTTCCAGTGCTGTTTTGAACAATACTCTGATATGATCCATAGGATTTTCATTTCTTTTAAATTATGAAACAAATTTCTTTCTTTTTAAAAATCTATTTAATTTGAGTGAAAGTTTACAAACCACACTGGTTTTGGTTTTTACACACCCCCCCCCACCCCCCGACAATAATAGATTTTCTTTGGCTATTTTTTGGAAATAAATCACTGGACATTTTTTCCTGGTCTAATTTAGACTGGAAGCTCCAATGAGACCTTCACCATGGATGACAATGATAGTATTTTAAATACTGGTGGCCTACCATTCCAGCAAAACAGCAATATGCAAACCATGGTATAATAAAGTGACAGAGGGGTGGTAAATTGTACTTGTTCAGAAGCTGCTTAAAAGTCTCACTAACAGACCTTGTGGCCTTGCCAGACCTGCCCTCTGCACTGTACCTTCAGCCCCTGCTCTGGCCTGAGTTGAGACATGGAAAAAGTGACATGGGTTCTACTGCTAGCAGGCCTGCCAGCCTTAGAAGCCAATGACCTTTTTGATAAAGACAGTCCCTTCTACTACGACTGGGAAAGCATCCGGCTGTCTGGGATGATCTGTGCAGGGATCATGTGCCTCATTGGAA
>NW_006399792.1:8343805-8346152 GCF_000299155.1 Elephantulus edwardii | reverse complement strand
GCAGAGGGCTCTCCTGATGTCCACTTCCAGTATGAATGATTCCTTATTTCCTACTGTCCCACTCACCCCCATATACTCCCATGGGGACCCCATCCCTGTGAAACTCCACTGTCCCAGGTACCATGGCATCCCAGCACTTTGTCCACCACAATGAGATACCTCCTTACTCTTTTTTAAAAATGTTTATTAAATTTTATTAGTTTTAGTGAAAAAAAAGTCTCACTAAGAGGAGAAAGGTACAGACTCAGTGAATAAGTGAATGAGTTGTGCTACATGGCTGAAAAAATATCTGCTAAGAAAGGCAAGATGACTAAGTGGAAAAGCTCCAGAAGTTTGGAATTTTAGTCAGAATAGGCTTGAACCCGAATTCCAGTATTCACATGTTCTGTGACCTTTAGCATTTCAGATCCTTGGTTTCCTTGACTACAAAGTGGAGATAACTATGCTGACAGCGCGATGAGTTCACGAGTAGTAAGTGAACAAATACATGTTACAGAAATATTCCAGCCCATACTGGGAGTTCAATCAATGGTCGTTGCCTTTCTTCCTGCTTTTCCCAGTACAGGCTATGAATACTCTCTTGGCTGAGTCCATGAAGGGAGAAGCAGACCAAAGAGGTTGCCGTATGGTAAAGTTTGCATAAATGGAAAAAGGAAACAAAGTAAAGAGTGTGAATTACACAAATTAGTTCTAGGAACTAATTTACCTCTTTTTGAGACTTGTTTGAAGGAGACAGAATAGAGAGATACTTCCTGTGAATAATGAGCTCTATTAGCACAGTATTTAAGTGCTTAGCTGCTAATCCAAAGGTTGGTAGTTTGAATCTACTAGTCACTCTTTGAGTGGGAAAAAAAGTCTGCTTCCATAAAGATTACAGCTTTGAAAAGTGTACGAGGCAGTTCTACTCTGTCCGATAGTGTTGTTATGAGTTGAAAAATTGGGGCTTAGTTCCTGGGGCTTAGTTCCTATTTGTGTATTTGTTTTTTGGGGGCCCTGGTGGCACAGTAGTTAAGTGCTAAGTTACTAATTCATGCTCCATGGGGATGAGAAAAACACCTGGTGATATGCTTTTAAAAAAAAAAATTAATTTTTTTAATTTATGGCCTTTGGGACAGTTCTACTCTGTCACACAATGTTGTCATGAATCAAAAATGAGTTAAGGGCACCTCCTCAAAAATAAGTGCTTATTTATTGTTAGGGAGAGAAATCACAACTTCATGGGACAGAATCCTGGCTGATACTGTCTTAAAGTTAGCATCACTAGTAATGGGACCAATTGATCTCCAGTGCCTACAGTGATGTCCTGAGAAGAACACAGGATCTTTTCATCCATCACCTAAGTCTAATCATGAGGGAATATTTGACAAGCCCACACTGAAGGATATTCTGCAAGGTATTTCATCTATGCCTTTGAGCTGTGGTGTTGGAGAAGAGCACTGAACATCCCATGGATGGACAAAAGAACAAACAGATACGTCTTGGAGAGAATATAGCCAGAGTGTTTTTTGGAGGCAAAAATGATGAGTCTTTGCCTCACTTACTTTGGGCATGTTTCTAGGAGGGGCTATTCTTTAGAGACGGACATGATGCTGGAAGGGTCAAGAAAGGAGAGGAAGACCACCGACCAGGAGGATTGGCAAGGTGGGCTCTTGTATGTCAGGAAGTGTGAGAATGGTGCAGGATAGAACAGGGTTTTAGATCTTTTGTTCGTAAGGTTGCAAGAGTCGTACTCAACTAGACGGCACCTAACAACAACAACAACTGAAAATGTCAAAATAATGAAAGACTATGATAAAAGAAATTATTCCACATTGTAGAAGACTAAAGAGAAATGAGAACTGTGTGTGACATATGGTTTCAGATTGAGTTCCTTTTCATCTGAAAAACATGATTGAATGATTGAAGAAGTTTGAACAGAGTCCATGGATTGGCTAATACTATTGTCTCAGTGGTGATTTCCAGATTTTCATAATTGCATTGTGATTAGGCAGTAGAAAGTCCATGCACTTAGTAGTTAGAGATAAAGGGAGATAACTGATTTCTAACATGGAAGTAATCAGAGATAAAGGGAAATCAAGGTTGTAATGTACTGTCAGACGGTTCAGAAATAGAGCAGCTAGATAGGCAGACACAGAATAAAGAAGCAAATGTGGCTGAATGTCAACAGCTGGAGAATACGGCTGAAGGGTACTTACTTCTAGCTCATTTTGTCAACTTAAAAATATGAAATTACATTAAAATAAACGTTTCCTACAAAAAGGATGTAAGATCCATGAAGACAGGGGTATTACTGTGTGCTTTATTTACAGATCTATCACCAATATCTGGAACAGTACTTGGCATTTTT
>NW_006399792.1:8342755-8343705 GCF_000299155.1 Elephantulus edwardii | reverse complement strand
GAGGCCTGCTATTTCAGAAGTGGGTGGCCAATCCTTCTTCCTAGTCTGTCTTAATCTGAATGTTCAGATTTAGAGGAGTATCTGACAGACAGACTGTCTGTCAGATCTACCAATAGAGTAGTACAAGTCCTGGCTGGCAGGTTGTACCATAGTACAGTACAGATAATGGGATGTTTGTTTAAAGAATGAATCGTCAAAGAGGTGAAAGTTTAAAGTTATAAAACTTAACAGTATTTCCTTGTCATATAGATTCCATGTTATGTGGGACAAGGTCACTTTTTAGTTTTTGTGTAAGAATAGTGCCTGACCCAAGCCATCTTTTTAATCATCTTATATGCTTTCTAAAGCTTGACGAGGAACGAGGAATACTGAAGAACTGATGCATTCAGATTGTGATGTTGGAAAATACTGAATGTTAGAAAATATTGACATTGGAAAACATTGAATGGACTGCTGTAAAAAAATAGACTGCCAAAAGAATCAATAAGTCTTGGAGGAAGTAGAGTCACATTCTTGGGAGGGAGCTTATAAGACAGCCCAACTTACTTTGGATAAATCATCAGGAAATTCTAATCACTAGAAAAGAATGCTATGTTTGGTAAAGTAGGCGGGCAGCAAAAAAAAAAAAAAAGGAAGATCATTAATGAGATAGATTGACACAGTATCTGCCACAATGAACTTGAAGATAACAAAGATTGTGAGGATATGGCAGGACATGGCATGGTTTTTGTTTGTTATAGTTTAGTTAAAGTTTACAGAGCACAGTGATTTCCATTCAATCATTCACATGTATTTTACTTTATGACATTGATGACAATCTCTACAGTGTATCATCACTGTAGTGTGACATGTTTATTGGCTTTTCTAGTAATTGATTTTGACCTTGCCATGTGGCTGGATGTTGCTGTTGTTGTTATGTGCCGTCGAGTCGCCTGCAACTCATAGCGACC
>NW_006399792.1:8338072-8342655 GCF_000299155.1 Elephantulus edwardii | reverse complement strand
TACTCTGTAAATCATAGTTAAATGAATGAGCACTTGCTTATGACTTAAACTTATGACTTAACAATAGTTCTTTTTGAATGAACACTGGCTTATGTCTTAAAACTCTACTCATTGCTGTCAGGTGGGAACCGATGCATAACTGACCCTCCAGTAGGTTTTCAGAGGCTATCAATAGTACCAGAAGAGATTGCCCATCTTTCTCCTGTGGGGTGGCAGGGAGATTTGAACCACCGAAAGAGCATTCTTTGGGTTAGCAGTGCAACTCCTTGTGGACTACACTGCCAGAGCTCCCACCAGCTTATCATTTATAAGTGGACATCTGCCCCTCATCGCTGCCAATGTTTTTCAGAGATCCATCTGTTAGGTAAAATATATCTATCTATGTGTATGCAGATAGATAGATAGATAGATACATACATACATACATACATACATAGAGATAGATATTTAATTTTTATTATTAAGTAGAGGAAAAACTAGACTGAAGTAGTTAACAGTATGAAGGTGAGGATACCAGTCACTGAGTTCTGGTCAGACTGAAGAGAAGCCTGGTGTCTGCTAACAGCATGCAGTGGCTACTCAGAGACTCACCGGGATGCCGTATCGGGTCCGATAGAGGGTCCTCATGGCGACACTTGCTCCACACAGGCAGCATTCATCCATGTCAGAGGCAATCTGACACGAGAGGCACAAGGGACAGAAAAATCCACAGAGACCTGGGTGCAGGGTAAAACCGCAGAGCGTGATTAAAGTCATTATGGTCTTGATTAAATGATCTGAAGCAAAACACCAAACCCATTGTTGCTGTGTCTGTTGCAACTCTTTGTGATTCTATAGGGAGCTCTGGTGGAGAGTTGCACTGTTAACCTAAAGGCATGTGGTTCAAAACCACAAGCTGCATTGTGGGAGAAAGACAGGCACTCTTGTGTGTGATTTACTACCTCTGAAAACCTACAGGAAGGTCAACTACAAGTTGGTTCCAAGTGGACTATAAACAACAACAATGGGACTATAAACAACAACAATGCAAGTGCCTCTGTAGGATAGAGGTTCTGACTTAATGGTAAACACCACCAGTGATTGCAGGACAGAAGAGAATGATACCTTCGGGTTTCCAAGGCTGCAGTCTTTATGGAAGTGACTGTCACATCTTTGTCCTGCTGAGTGGCTGGTAGGATTGAACTACTAACATTTTAGTTGTCTGCCAAATGTTTTTTAACTACGCCACCACCAAATTACTCCTTTGACTGAATACAGACAACTTTCAAAAAGATGCTCAGGAAGGAGTCTTAATGGACACTCTGAGGAAATGATGTCCTCTCTCTCTTAATGCCTTGTTTCTAGAACCTAGAGTCCAGGAGTAGGGGGACATGTGCAAGTTGTTATCCTGGGTCAGATTTAATTACAAAGTCTCTTGGCTTGCTACTTATGAACATGTTCAAACTGCATTTCTTCCTATTGCTTGTTTATATGTGGGTCTCGTTTGCATAGGAAGTTGGTGGAGTCAGGATGTCTGAGAAGCCTTCTGTAGACTGGGAGGGGGTGCTTTGGTCAGAAAACATTGAGGGAAAAATCACCGGGACCAAAAGTGAAAGAGGTGATAGGGAATAGATTCTAGATGGTCATTTGGAAAAAGAGTAGCAAACCTATGAGGAAGAAAGCAAGGAGAAGTCATGAAATACGTGGAAGTTAAGTGATTAGAAACTTAAAAAGTTTACTGCAATTTTTTACTTTAAAGAATCTGTACAAGACAGAAAAAGAGCCTTGTAAAAGTACTAATAAACAGGAAACTGTTCTCAATTATGCCTGGTACATATCTGTTTTAAAGAATGCTAAGATGGAATTTTGCTATGACTGTGTCCCAGATAAGACACAGTCCATGTTTTGTATAAATAGTCTTAAGCAGAAGGTATCTCCAATAAACTTGGAACTTCCTACACAAAAAAGAGAAGGGTTGTGTTTTTAACATGGCAGCAGGGTGACTTTACCTTAAATAGCAATAAACTGATATGAATAAAGTTCGTTCTGTAAAAGTGTGTTTGGCATTTTAGTAGAAAGCTTTACAAATGTAATATTCCCCGAAATGGCACTACTACAAGAATAGCATTGAAAGCAGGAAAACAGAAATCATCACTGTGAAAATGAAAGTGATAGACGACAAATTGGAGAACTGTGTCAAGAACATGATCGTATTAAAATGGTAAGCAGTACAATTTGTTAAGTGATGACTGATAGAGGGGGGGAAAGGAGCCCTGGTGGAGAAGTGATAATATACTGCGCAGCTAAGAGAAAGATTGAAAGATTGGGAGTTCAAATCCACCAGCTCTTCAGGAGAAAGATGAGAAGTCTCCCTCTTTAAAGATTCACAGCCTTGGAAATCAAGTGCAGTGATGCTGTGAATCAGAATCCACTTGAGGATAGGAGATTTTGATATAGAAAAGGATCACAAACATGCAGGCCAGACATGTGAGATAAATGACTGAAGCACTGAAGTCATGGAGTCGATTCTGACTCGTAGCTCCTCTCTATTGAGTTCAGAAGATGTAAATCTTTAAAGGAGGAGAAGACCACCTCATTTTTCTCTCAAGGATCCGCTCATGAATTTGAATTACCAGAGACACTGGGTCTTCCCATTAACAGTGCAACATTTTACAAACCAAGCCATGGCAGCTCCTTCACTAGTGAATGTGGGTGGTGGAAGGGTAAACAGTGAATTTCTTTTCAATGGGCTTATGGGTTCTTACTCACTGTAGCTGTTGATTTCTGCCATGTAAGAATCTTTCCAGAATTTTCAAGTTTTTAGGAGAGGCTAGAAGCCTACACTTATATGCCAAATCTGATTTTTACTGGTCTCCTACTATTTTAAAATCAGAACAAGAAGGACATCAAGAGGCATATGTTGTAGTGATCCCACATACTACATCCGTGAGCTAAATTGGCTCCCTGGCTTTGGGCTTGTGACTTCTCAGTTAGCACTGAACAAAGCATGGAAATCAACAGAAGTAAAAAGAATGCTTATGATGTCAGTAATTTGCATGATTATAGTCAAGTAGAAAGCAAATAACGCTGTGCACTTACAAACCCCTAGATTGTCACAGCAGTCGAATATGCTAGTTTGCCAATCACTAACGGTGGCACCGCCTGCCCCGTAGCCTGGTTGAGTAGTAATGGGGTTCATGCTTACAGCTAAGTTCAGAAATTCAGCGTCTGTGAAGATAAAACAAGAAAATATTAAACACTTCTTAACGGGATGGAAATACCTCATACTATCTATATCAGTTAAAATGATATTATGTTTTATATCTGTTATAAAACACATTAATGTAGAAGACACTGATTGAAAAGACACTTATGTCATCACACCTCTCTTCACTGGAGAAAGATGGGCACTCTCCACCCATGTGATTTACTGTCTCAGAAACCCAACGGAAGGTAGGCTGTGAATAAGGTTCCTGCTCAAGGGCAATGAGTTTCTCCTGATGAGGACACTAGGTCTAACTTATTTAATATAGCATTCCAAGTCGAATGTAAAATCATGAAGGATTGTGAATTCTTTGGCAGTTCCTCCTCCTTTCATTGATCCTCTTTTTTCTCATCGGCAAGATTCTTTTGGTTGTTGATTTCTTGAACAAAGTCCATTCTGTATCTAAAGTCCATTAGCACTTAATAGTAATTGTATTTACTTTTTACAAGCAATGGCATGCTTATCATCTCATTTGTTGGTGAAGAAAACTCCATGAGATGATAACAATAGCTATTATTATGATCCCCATTTTGCAGATTAGTCTGAAGTAGATGGTGGGTGTATTAAAGTTTTAACAGGTTGTTCTGATAGCACAGAGACCACAGAGTTACACACCATTTCCACCCTTCCTAACCTTCTTTCTTTGCCTGCACTACTTCTTTTCCTGATTAATCTTACCTATTCAAATATGATTATCTGGAGGGATGGTGTAACCTGAAGGGAGTTGTGCTGCTAATCCCAAGGTGGAGCCTCTCTGGTGACTCAAATTCCATCTTGGAGGGACTTGGCAATCTCTTCCTGTGTAACTCACAACCTCCTGAGAACCCCCTGGAAAGTCAGCTATGAGTGAGTTCTGATCTGGTAGCAATGACGTCAGTTGATTCCGGTATGTGTTATTATTGGATTTCCGTCAAAATCCTAGTCCTAACAAAAGGTAGTAATTCATAATAAAAGTCAAGACACTTTGAACTGGCTTCAAATGGTGTCTCCAGGGAGCTCTGGTGACCTATTAGCAAAGAAGCTGCACTGCAGTCCTGAAGGCATGAGGTTCAAATCCACCAGATGCTCTGCTGGAGAAGGAGGGGCATTTTTCTCCTGTGCCAGTCAGATCTGATTTGATGGTACACAACAAGAAAAAAAATTTTTTTTAAAAGTGTCTGCAATATTTATTATCTAGAACTTGCTTTATGACACAGAGTACAATAACCCACATTAAGATTACAAATTATAGCCAGACTACATCAAGGATCTTTCTTTTCAAATTGCAAATTGTAGACAAAATACTTAAGAGAGAGAGATTCGAAGGTCTATCCTGTCTCCAGTCAATAGGAGGATAATG
>NW_006399792.1:8330258-8333222 GCF_000299155.1 Elephantulus edwardii | reverse complement strand
ACTGCCTCCTGGTCCAAGTATAAGTTTCGCATTAGAACGATCAAGTGTTCTGGGATTCCCATTCTTCTCAGAGTCAGCCATAGTTTGTTATGATCTACACTGTGGCTGGATAGTATCATGTAAATCAGGGTGTGTTAGTCTGTCCACAAAGGGATTGGCTAGTCTCACTGTTCTAGGTTTAAAATGAGTGGGCTCAGTGGCAGAAGTTTGAGAACCTCAGTATTTGCAAGGAAGAGGAAGAAGGGAAAATAGTGCACATTTTGCAGGGCTAGAGATTCCTGGGCCAGCCAGACCAGATCTTTACAATAGTAACAGCAGTCTCAGCAGGGAACCAGAGATAGACAAGAGAAAGAGCTGACTTGGGAGTGCTACTTCATGGACTCAGAGCCAGAGGCTTTCACCCAAGCTTGTTGGAGGACAGAGGGAAGGCATGATAACTAGCAGGAGTAAGAGAATTCTGTAATACTGATCTAAGCTGTGAAACTGAAGGGCAAAGTGTCTGCAGCTACACTTGTGGAGCTGTCTGGACTAAGGGATTGTATCCTGCTGCCAATCTGAATTCTAGCCATGTAACTTCCCTAATAAACCCCATTACTATGAGTGTGGTTTTCTGAGGTCTGCATGGTCATGACAATAGATTTCAGACCCAGCAGAGTAGGAAGACTGGTGTTGGAATTAGTAAAAGTAGGTGCAGGAATGTGGGAGACCATGTCTCATCTTAAAAGAATTCATTTTGTTCTGTGGATATTGTTGGTGGGGACAGTTTCCCCTTGTGGAGTCAACAGAGGTCAGTCTCTGCCAACCTCATGCTGCCTACACTCATTTTACAATCATTCTTCCCACTATCTCTCAATGATTCTTGCTGCTGTTCTTCCCGCCATCCTCTCCCTTTCTACGTTCTGAGTTTTATCCGTGGACACATACTTCTTTTATAATCCAGTGTGGTTGACTTTTCTAAGGATTGAGTGCCTCCCTGGTGTAACTGCTCACTTTAGTTGTGACACGGGGCAAGTTCAGTGCCAAGCTCAAAGGGTGGCTAAGGGCCATAATCTTAGGAGTTCTATCAGAATGGTTTTTGCCACACCAGTAAGTCTGGTCAGTATTTTGACTTTCTTCTACTGTGATCTGTTTTGGAGTGGTCAGCAATGGTAGTTAGCTACTGTCGATTTTTTTTTCTGGTCTCAGGGTCTTGGAAGTTAAGGATTTTGAGGTCCATTGGTGTTATAGTCTAATTGCTTCCATACATTCTTTACTCTTCCATGCTTCTGACAGGAAGAGATCAATAAACAGTCACACTTTGGTTCACTACTCTTAAGGGTTTGTTATACAAAAAGTCATGTTGTTGTGTATAATTGAGTTAGAACTGACTCAATGCTGACCCTCCTGTGAGTTTTCAGAAGAAGTAAATCACACAGAAGAAGACTGCCCATCTTTCTCCTATGGAGCAACTGGTAGTCTGGAACTGCATGCCTTTGGATTGGTAGAGCAATTCTTTACCACTAAGCCACCAGTGTGTGAGTTGGAGCCCATCTGACAGCAACTAACAATGGTATTTTGGAGTTCTGGTTAGTGTGGAGGCTTCGTACTTAGTGCAAATCTACAGAGACATTCTGTCTCAGAAAACCACTGAGGTACTTTTAGGCTATTGGGAAAATCACTATCATGTGAGCCAACATTTGTGATACAACTTAATAAAACACAATAAGAAATGTATTAAAAGTTGTTAGGATGAACAACTTTTTATTTTTTTATTTCGCAAACACTATGTGGAAAAATTACTTGACAACAAAATATTGTTTAAAAAAATCACCTGACGAGTTGTTTAAAAATACCATATCTCTGATTCAATTTGTCTGGGAAGGAACTGATGAACCATTGATTTAATAAGCACCTCAACTACTCCTTAAGGAAGGGTTGGTAAAGGGGTGAGGGAGATCAAGGAAAACACAGAGAGGTTAAGGGAAATACACAGCAGCAGCATTGCATCATGTGATTGCTTTAGTTATTTTTTTTGTGATTGTTTCTGAATCTAAATCATATTTCACTTCCCCTCCCAGACACTAATTGCTCTGTGAACTAAATCGAAACAAGGACAAGAATCCTTTCATCCGGTTGCCTGGCTTCATTCTGGCATTTTACCTAGTTCCAAAGCAGGAGGGCTTCTACAGACGTTTAGAAGGAAACAAACAAGTTAGAGAGGAACTCAATAGGTAGGAATCTCCAAAGGTGAGACCGAAGACTGAAAACCACAGGGGCATCCGCAGGACCAGGGAGAACAGGTATAACTGGCAGAAGAACTCTCATTCCCTTCACGTCAACAGGGGATAGCTGATCCTTCCCTGGGTTTTCAGAGGCTGTGAATCACACTGGAGGAAACTGCCCATCTTTATCTCCAGGAGCAGCTGATGGATTTGAACTGCCTGCTTTGGGGTTGGCAGCACAACCCTTTACTCAATGGATCAGCAGAGGAAGTGATAGAAAAATGCATCATGAAGACACATTCTTAACAAAAAATTACTACTATAATGAAACAATTCTTAAGAAAAATAGTATGGGGGGGAGGGCTGGGTGGGGAGAGAAGTGCAACAATGAATGAATGGAAATCCAAAATCTCTGTAAATGTTCATTAAAATTACTAAAAAAAAAAGAAAAATAGAAAATTAGGCCAAAGTAAAGAGCTCTGGCAGCCTAGTGGCAAGAAGCTGTGCTGCAATCTCAAAGTTATACTAGGATTGAATCCAATAGCTGCTCCATGGGGGGAAAGATGAGCAGTCTTCTCCCGTGTGATTTACTGCCTCTGAAAATCCACCAGAGGATCCAGAGGGTCAGTTTCAATTTGAGGACACATCACACCAACAACATGCTGAAGTACTTTTTAAGAGATTTCCAAAGCTAAATATTTCTCTCGGGTATGAACTGTAGCTTAAACTTCTTGGCTTAAGCATCTCTCTCTCTCTCTCTCTC
>NW_006399792.1:8329531-8330158 GCF_000299155.1 Elephantulus edwardii | reverse complement strand
CTGTAGCTTAAACTTCTTGGCTTAAGCATCTCTCTCTCTCTCTCTCTCTCTCTCTCTCTCTGTGTGTGTGTGTGTGTGTTTGACAGTTTAGAATAAGGATAACATTTTCATTGTCTGGTATGATTCCTGGAGTAGGTTGCTATGCTGTACATGAAAAATTACATCATCGTAATCTCTCTCTCTCTCTCATTGCTGTCTAGTTGGAACACACACATAGCTGATCCTTCCTTGGTTTCTGAGGCTGTAAATTGAATAGGAGGAAATTTCTCACCTTTTTCTCTCAAGCTACTGGTGGCTTTGGGGTTAGTAGCGTTAACTGCTTACAGACTACACCACCAGCCCTCTCTATCTAATATCTATTACATATCTGTGAACTCAGTTATTAAATAATTCAGGGACTGATGTGTCTTTCAATACCCGAGCTCTCTTGTCTAAAAGAAAATGTTTATAATTATGTTTGAAAAGCACTAGTATATATGCCATGGATGTACTTAATAGGTTTATTTACAGATTTTGTATTGTGCTACCCATGAATAGTGAACAAATCTGTATTGGGAAGCAAAAACGGGTCAAGAAATATTTCTTTTTAACAGATTTAAAACATTTTAATGATATTATATATATATA
>NW_006399792.1:8317428-8329126 GCF_000299155.1 Elephantulus edwardii | reverse complement strand
GACTCGACGGCACATAACAACAACATATATATATATTCTGACATATTTTCAGCATGTGGCAAGGAGGGACTGGTCCTTGGAGAGGGACATCATGTTTGGCAGAGTGGAGGGGTGGCGAAGGAGAGGAAGACCTTCGATGACATGGATCGATTCTGTGACTGGAGCGGTGGGAATAAGTGCTTTTGGGATGGCTAGGTTGGCACAGGATAGAAGAGCGTTTAGAACTCTTGTACATAGGGTCTTTGTGAGTTCCAAGCAACTCAATGGCACATAACAACAACAACAACAACAACAATAAAATATATAATAAATATATTTATAGTGTCATTGTTCCCATTTTTAAGTGTATAATTACATTGGTTAAATTCACCATTTTGTATAACCATCCCCACGACCCATTTTCAAAGGTTTCTTTGTCACCTCAAACCAAAGTTCAGTAGCACTTCAGCAATAACTTCTCATTCTTCCTTCCTCCTCAGCCACTGCAATGACTAAGAAGCATATTTCTCTGTGTATTTGTCTGTTCTAGATCATAGGGAGCTTTGGTGGCCTAGTAAGTAAGAATTTGTGCTGCCAACTCAAAGGTCTGGAGATCAAGTCCACCAAATACTCTGAGAAAGACAATCTCCTCCCTCGAGTTGGTTTGAGTTGAGACAGTTCACAGAAGTGCAATAATACAATATTTGTCTTTTTGTGTCAGATCAGCAGTTCTTAAACATGAAGGTGCACAGAAACATTGTTAAGATGTAAGTTCTGGCTCAGTAGGACTTGGTGGGAATTGAGATTTGTCTTTCTCACAGGCTCGCAGGTGGAGCCAACTGGTCCCTAGCCTGCACTTTGGCCAGGGTTTGGATAGCTGTGGAGATGAACAAACCTGGCTTGAAATCCACTTTGCATTACCTGGATGTCAGGAACAGCTAGTTTGAGTGGAGGATTGCATTTGCACACCCGTACTCTTTATGTGTTTTCACACTCAGACCTCTGGGGATCTTTACAACATAGGCTGGTATTACCCAACTTCATTACCTGCTTCTCTATTTTCTCTTCTCAAAAATTAAAGGCTTCATGGAAACCAAAGTGGACAATTTCATCAAAGTCTGGCCTCTCCTCTACTGGATGAAGATGGGGGAGAATAGAAAAGGCTCTTAAGGTCTTCATATGTTTATGAGGTCAACTATCTGGGCTCCAGTCATTTTTGTGTTCCCCAGAGGTAATGACCTGCACATGGCCTAGAAAATACCAAGTAAATAAAAATAAATAAAATAAACCTGTTTATTTGTTCATTTGTATTAGTGGTTTTCAGTCAAGGCTGAATTCCTCCCAGGACATCTGAGAGTTAATGGGGGTGGTTTTGGCTGTACAATTTAGGGACTGTGGCTGCTACTGTCATCTAGTGGATAGAGGCCAAGGATGCTACAAAACACCCTTCAGAGTACACAGGACAGCCCCACCACAAAGAACTATTTAGTGCCAAGGTTGAAAAAACTCTGATTCGTATCCTTTTCTTATTTTTAAAATGAGGCTCTGGGCCTCTTTCTGAGAAAAGGCGAAAGGCCACACTTACGAGATTGATGTCAGCAAGATGAAAATATGTAACTTTATTATCTATGTCTCTAAATAGAAGATAACACCTTTTTCCAAAAAGGAAAAACTGTTAACAGCGTCTCCACAATAAAATACTGACTTTGCTGAGCACATTTCTCTAATGTTATCAAGTCAACTCTCCCACTAAGCAGATCTCCACACCTGCCTTCCCAGGCTTCGTTTTGAAGCTCTGTTCAGTAGCCTGTTCAACTGTGCAACAACGAATGAATGAATATTTTAAAAAAAAAACACACCAAAAGAAAAGAAAGTGAACTGAGGGAGGGGGAAATGAAATGTGCAACCATAAATGAATAAAAAATCCAACTTTTCTGTAAACTTTCATTAAAGTCACACTTAAAAGAAAAAAATATACTAAAAAAAAGGCTATTCGGCATCATAGGATCAGACAAATCTCCAGTGACAGACATCATGTGGTGTTTGTGCGTGAGGTGATTCAATGGGAAGAGAAACTGAGTCTCCCACTCGGGAAAGTCCTGCAGGAAAGTCCTGCTGACCTCCCGCCATGTTGAATTATATTACCAAATGCAGTCTTAAAAGCAAACCACAAAAGTAAGAGTCGCAGAAAGCAATCTATGAAGAGACAGCATGATCTGCCCAAATACCTAGCTCTTAAAATCCAGATGATTAAAATCTGATGATTGCTCTTCAAATTCAGGTTTAAAAAGAATTGTTTAGAGAAACACAGGGGTGCATGTTCTTCAGGGACAATCCGCCATGCATAGTGCTTTCACCAGCTGAGGTTAAGAACAGGGCAGCAGTGCAATGGAGTGATAAATCTTTGGCAAGACCCTAGTTCACATTCCCAGCTAGGTACAACCTTCCATGGGAACAGGCACGCACCTAAGATAAATGTACTGTTATAAACACTAGGACCTGAAACCAGGACACACACATGACTAGAAGACCACCCCAGTGCATTGAATGTGTACCTAAAATGAAGTCCGAGTCAGAAAATAATTCAGCTTCTGTCTTTGCAAGAAAATATTCAGGGGTCAAAGTCCCAAAGTTTTAAATCACTAACTCTGGAAAACTTTTATATCAGACTTGACTAAAATCTACCCACTGTGAAAATAAAGGAACCTTAGCAAATACTAGGAACCTAATTTTAACTAATCTGACTTCCTGATCAATTCTGTAGAGGAATAAAAAAAGAATTGTAATGAGAGAACTTAGATAAGATGACCTTTAAAACTACACCAACTACTTGGTTCCATTTGTCAGAGATTTTGGTTTCGGTGGACAGATGAGAAACCTTGATGTGGTATTTTTGATGCATCTCAGGTAATCTCAATGTACATCAAGGATTTGCTCTTTATAGTAAAGAAAATCCAACCAATCAGCACAAACCAATTGTTTTTGATTCAGTTCTGAGTTGCAGAGTCTTCTTGTTTGCCACAGTGTATAGCATGCAAGTTAGAATAGAACAGGATTTTCAAGGATTGAATTTTTGAAAGTAGGTAGCCCAAGGTGTTTTTTTTTCTTTGAGGTACCTCTGGGTGGTCTCAAAATATTTTCTTATTGTGATAAAATTTACCATTTTAAGTATAAAATTCAGTACCATTAGTTTTATATTTGCCATCTTGTGCAACCATTAGCATTGCTTGTATCTAAAACTTTTCCATTGCCCTGCACCCAAACAGAAGCTCTGTATTCATTAAGCTTTAACTTTCTATTATTATTTAATAAACGAGTCCTTTTTCTGAAATAAGAAGACAAGGTTGACAACATCGGAAGGCATTTTGTATTGCAAAACACTTACCGGACTCAGCTTAACTATGGAAGACCACACTCCAAAGGCCACTAGGAGAAGCAGAGACACAGCAGAAGGAACACTGAGTTGCTGCTAAGCTGTTGCAACAATTTAAATGTTTCCCAGAGCTGTAACCAGGGTGGAGCTGGAGGTGGGGAAACTAGGAGGTCCAATTGGGATGGGATAAAAAAAGCCTAGCTAAACATACTGCCTTAGGGTTTAATGGTTTTCTTTTTAATATAAAAATACATTTTATCTCTTCACTTTTTTAAAATGAGACTGTTATTATTATAGCATTATTCCCTTACAGTTGCATAATCACTTCTGTTTTATAGAGATCCCAGTGTTGTTATTTATTTGTAGTTTTTGTTAGGTGCCATTGAGTTGAGTCTGACTCACAGTGACCCTATGATCAGCAGATCAGATCATTGTCCTATCCTATGCCATCTTCGTCATTTGGGCCCATTGCTGCAGTCATAGTGTCAGTGCACCTGGTTGAGGGTCTTCCTTTCTTTTGTTGACCTTCCACATGAGATATTATTATCTCACCCGAACAACAATAATGAAATTCAACAGAGCAGCAAACAATAAATACTGGTGAGATTGTGAAGAGATTGGAACCCTTATTCATTGCCAGTGGGAGTGTGAAAAGGTTCAACCACTATGGAAGGCAGTTTGGTGGTTTCTCAAAAAGTTAGAAAAAGAAATACCATTTGGCCCTTCACCTTTTCAAGCATGATGTCCCCTCTCTAAGGAACTGCCTCTCCTAGCAACATGACCTAAGTACATAAGATGAAGCTTTGTCATCTTTGCCTCCAAGGATTGGGCGTGTCCTCTTCTCCAGGCTTTGTGGCTTTTCACCTCAATTCAACTGTGGCAACCCAGAGCCCCATGAAAGACTCATGATGCAGGTCAATGCTTGCCAGTGAGGCTGGGGAGTGTTAATGGAAAAAAGAAAGATGTAGCCCACAAGGCTACAGCCTAGAATGAGGATGAGCTATAAACAGAAAGCACGTCTAAGTTTTTACAAAGACAGGTTAGGAAGAAAAGACAAAATAAATGACAGAAGAGACAGAAAATTGCACTAGAGTGTAGAGAAATAAAAATGAAGGGGAGAAACCCAAAGGTTAAAAAAAAAATACAAAACAGAGTAGAAGATTTAAAAGGGCAGTTCCAGGAGGCAAACTAAAGTATTGTAAGGGGATATGTAAAGAACTGGAGCTGGAGAATAAAAAGGGAAGAACTCTCTTTGACATTTTTCAAACTGAAAGAACTGAGAAACAAATTTAAGCCTGGAGTTGCAACACTGAGAGATACTATGGGCAAAATCTTGAATGATCCAGAAACCATCAAAAGAATATGGACACCACAACAAAAAAATTGTAAACAATCCAATTGGAAAATGGGCACAGGATATGAGCAGATACTTCACCAAAGAAGACATTCAGATGGCCAACGAGCACATGAAGAAATGTTCAAAATTCCTAGCTCTAAGAGAGATGCAAATCAAAACAACTATGAGATATCATCTCACCCTGGTAGGAATAGCAAAATTCAACAGAACAGTAAACAACAATACTGGCAAGGTGGTGGAGAAACTGGAACCCTATTTACTGTTGATGGGAGTGTAAAATGGTGCAACCACTATGGAAAGCACCATGGCGCTTTCTCAAAAAGTTGGAAATAAAAATACCGTTTGATCCAGAAATTCCACTACTGGAAATATATCCTAAGGAAATCAGAACTGCCACCCAAGCAGATACATGTACACCCATGTTTATTGTTGCATTGTTCACAATAGCAAAGAGCTGGAAACAACACAAGTGCTCATCAACAAATGAATGGATAGAGAAGTTGTGGTATATTCATACAATGAAATATTATGCAACATTGAAAAACAAGGAACTCATGAAATATTATACAAAATGTGTGACCGTGGAGGACATTATGCTGAATGAAACATCTCAGTCACGAAAGCACAAATACTGCATAGTGCCACTGTTAGAAAACAGGACTGACATTGAGGTTGGGGGTAAACTAAGAAAAGAGGGGATAAATAATCTACACTGCATTGAAACAGGTGAGGGAAATAACTGCTTAAAAGGAATATATGATTAGGTATTATTGTCATGACAGCAGTCCAGAATAAGAGCTAAATGGCAAAGTGGACTGGTGTGGGGGTAGGGAATTGTACAACAATAAAATTATTTTTTTTTCAAAGAGAAAAGTGAACTAGGGGAGGGGGGAAAGGGAGGAAAATGTACAATAATGAATGAATGAAAATCCAAGTTCTCTATAAACTTTCATAAAAATCTCAGTTAAAAAATGTTTTATGAAGTTTAAAAAAGAACATGGAAAGAATACATAGAATTACTGTATCAAAAAGAATTGGGTGACACCCAAAATCTCTGGAAGTACAATATGAACAAGAGCCAATGGTAATGAAGGAAAAAGTTCAAGTTGCAGTGAAAGCATTTGCAAAAAATAAGGCTCCAGGAATCCATGAGATATCAATTGACATATTTCAACTAATAGATGCATCCCTGGATGTTCTCACTAGTTCATACCAGAAAATCTGAAAAAGAGCCACTTAGACAACTGGCTGGAAGAGATCCATATTTGTTCTCACTCCCAAGAAAGATGGTCCAACAGGAGACGACAATTATCAAACAATATCATTAATATAACATGCAAGCAAAATCTTGCTGAATATCACCTAAAAACAGCTAGACCAGTACTTTGAGAGGGAATTGCTATAATTTCAAGCTTGGAAGTGGCACTGGGGATGTCATTCATTACTGATGGCTGAAAGCAGAGAATATGAGAACATCTATTTGTGTTTTATTGACTATGCAAACATATTTGACTATGTGAACAGAACAAATTATGGCTAATATTGAGAAGAATGGGAACACCGGAACACATAATTGTTGTTGTTTTTAGGTGCTGTTGAGTCAAGAACGACTCATAGTGACTGAATGAACAGAAGATATGAACCTGTTCTATCCTGCACCATCTTCACACTTCCTGACGGATAAAAGCCCATTGCAGCAGTCAACATATCAATCCTCCTGGTTGAAGTTCTTCTTTTCCTTAGCCGACCGTTCACCCTTCCCAGCATCATGTCCCTATCCAAGGAATAGTGTCTCCTAGCAACATGCCCAATGTTTGTGAGGCAAAGCCTCATCATTTTCACCTCCAAAGAGCACTCTGACTGCACTCTCTCCAAGACATATATATTTGTTCTCTTAGCCATCTATGGAACATTCAGTGCTCCTCTCCAACATCACAGCTCTAAGTTTCAATTATTTTTTTTTCATCCTTTTTCATTGTCCAGCTCTCAGATACATAGCAAATGATCAGAAAGACCATAGCTTGAATCAGACACACCTAAGTCCTCAAACTAACATCATTAATCCTCAATAATTTGGAAAGGTCTCTAACAGCAAATTTTACCACTGCAACTCATCTCCTTATTTCCTGACTGGTGGTACTAAGGGTGTTAATTGTGGATCCAAGTAAGATGAAGCTGTTGACAGTTTCAATCTCTCCTCTCCATCCATCATAACGCTGCCTATTGGTCCAGTAGTAAGAATCTTTGTTTTCTTGAAATTTGGATGCAATCCATACTGAAGCCTGCATTCCTTGATCTTCTACAACACCCTCTTCAAGTCCTCTTCACTTTCAGCAAGCAAGTATGTGTCATCTGCATAACACAAGTTATCCCTCCAATCCTGATGCCACACTCCTCTTCATAGAGTCCAGCTTCTAGGATAATTTGCTTAGCATACAGACTGAATAGATATTAAGAAAGAATACAATTCTCACACACTCCCTTCTCAATTTTAAACTATGCTGTGTGGTCAGTTAACACAACCTCCTGGTCCATGTATAGGTTTCACATGAGCACAATCAAATACTCTATGATTCCCATTCTTCTCAACATCAGCCACAACTTGTTATGATCCACACAAATATTTTTGCATAGTCAATAAAGCACAAATAGACATTCTTTCACTATTCTTTACTTTCAGCCAGGATCCATTTGACAGCAGCAATGATTTCCATAGTGTCATGGTCTCTTCTAAATCCTGCTTAAACTTACAGTAGTTCCTTTGTCTATATACTGTTTTAGCTGGTTTTGAATGGCATTTTGCATGCATGTGATATTAATGATATTATTCAATAGTTTCCACATTCAGTTGGATCAACTTTCTTGGGAATGGGAACAAATATGGACATCTTCCAATCCATTGGCCAGACACCTGTCCTCCAATTTCCTGGCATAGATGGGTGAGTGCATCCAAGCCTGCGTTTGTCGACTGAAGCAAGTCAATTTGTATCCCATAGAATTCTGGAACCTTATTTGCCAATGTCTTCAATGCAGCTTCTACTTCCTCCCTACCATTGGCTCCTGTTCATATGGTACTTCCTGAAATTTTTCAGTGTCAATCAATTCTTTCTGGTACAGTGATTCTGTGTATTCCTTCCATATTTTTATTTTTTAATTGGTTTGCTTATAAAGTTTGTGTACATTATGTTTCATACAATCATACTCATCATTATGTTTTACAAAATTAATAACTCCATCTTCTTTTGTTGCTTTTTGGGTCATTCAATATTTTACCCATAGCATCTTTCAATATTGTTACACGAAGCATAAATTGGTTTTTCAGTCCTTTCAGCTTGGGAAATGAAGAGTGAGTTCTTCCCTTTTTATTTTCCAATTTCAGCTCTCTGTAGATTCCATAATAATACTTTGCTTTGTACTTCCGACTGCCCTTTGGATTAGTGAGATGAGATGGACCAGCTTTACCCACTTTGAATCAGATATCATATGGTATATTATGTAGGGAATGAAAACCAGAAGAAAAATGGTGTTGTATTCATGGTCAAAAAGTCAGTTTTAAATTCTATCCTGAAACACAATGTTGTGCGTGATAGGATAATATTCGTATGCATACAAGGAAGACTGGCGAACATGACTATTAGTCAAATATAGGCTCTGATGAGCATGCTTGTGCTCTTGTTTTGGTTGAGGGTTGGTGTGGAATGTTTGGTTGGTTTTTTATTTAAACCTCTTATTTAGAGTTAATAAGACCCTGTGGCGGTCCTTTGTATTTAAAAGTCAGCCTAGTATTATTATATTTTGGAGGAACATTCTTCTAAGATATAGAGTACTCTTCTGTCAATATGCTGTACACCGGGGTTGCTGTGCCATTGGGGTGTCAAATGCCATAATGATTGCCCATGGCGGACAGCGTTTGGTGGACCTCCCAGTTTAAGACAGGTTTGGAAGCAGGAGTAGCATCCGTTTCCTAAACCACATGCCTCTGGAAACTCTAAGAGCTTAGAGAAACGATGATAGTTATAGAAAGGCTTCAGGCTTTTTGTTCTTAGGGTCACTATGAGCTGTGCTCGACTCGAAAACAATCAACAACCACATATATAGTCGAAGAGGAAGAAATTGAGAATTTTTAAAGAATCTTGCAGTCTAAAATGGACTGAACATGCAGTCAAAACGTGTTAACGATAACTGGTGACTGGAATGCAAAACCAGAAAATAGCGAAGAAGGAATAGTACTTGGAAAACATGAGTTTGGTGATAGAAATGTGATTGGAAAAAGAATGAATTTTGTATTTATAATGAATAATTCACAGCAAATACCTTTTTTAAGACACAAATGACAACTTTACACAAGGATCCACCTGATGGGCTGCATAGAAATCAAATGGACTACATTTGTGGGAGATATCGTTGGAGAAGTTCAAAATCAGTGGTCAAAATTAGATCATGTGTGGACTATGGGTCATATCATCAATTACTCATAGGCAAGGATTGAGGCTGAAGAAAATATGCCTACAGGAACCAATATATTATCTTGAATCAATTCCATCTTATCATCTTAAGAATGGTTTTGAGGTATTGAACACAAATGACTGAGGACTAGAGGAGTTGTGGGAGGATATCAAGCATATCATCCATGAAGAGAGCAAAAGGTCATTACAAAAACAGAGGAGAAAGGAAAAAAATGAAATGCATGTCAGAAGAGATTCTGAAGATTGCAATGGAGAGTCGAGAAGCCAAACCAAAAGGAAAAGATGTTGAAGTAAAAAGAGCTGACCACATATATGAAAACCTGTACCTTACTTATTTTAGGATTCCTAAAATTCATACAAAGGGAGCTCTGGTAGCTAGTGTTAAGGAGTTTCATTGGCAACTCAAAGGCACACAATTAAAACTCACTAGTGGCTCCACAGGAGAAAGATGGGAAATCTCCTGTGTAACTTACTGCCTATTAAAACCTGCTGAAGGGGGTCATCTAGAATAAATTGGTTCCAACGCGATGGTGCGTAACAACAGCCACAGCAAAATTCATGGAAAGTCTAGTCATTGAAGTCAAGTCATTGAATTAGGTTGTTATATTGTAATATAACAATTGACGGGAGCAGAACCCGATCTGTCTTGGAAGATGTACAAGCCAGAGTGCTTTTTACAAGGGAGGAGATGAGACTTTGTCGTTTAGTTTCAACATGTTATCAGGAGATAATAGTTGATAGATAAAGACTCTGTGCTCTCACTCACTCTTACTCATTACCGTTTAGTCAGAACTGACTCATAGCTGACCTTCCATCAGCTATGAAACTAGGCATTCTGAGGATGTGAGTCAGAGAAGACACATTGCTTATCTTTCTCCTGTGGAATCGCTGGTGGGTTTGAATTGCCAGAGAGGCATGGCCTTCAATGCAGCTTGGACTTCTTCCTTCATGACCATGAATTCTTTATTTTTTTTGGGGGGGGGAGGGAGATGATAAAAAAATTAAACATTTTATTTTAGATGTCATGACATTGTGTAAAAACCATCTTCAAGTCTTGCAAATGTTTTGAAGATGATTTCCATATCCCATGAAATGCCTTGTGTTTCTCTAAAATGGGAAGGTGCCTGTTGACTGCTAAGAGTGAATGACTTAGGAAGAGGTTGCCTATATTTGTGTAAATGAAGTAAAAGCCTTTTTAGGCCCCACCTTAACTTCATTCATAAATTTTTTTTGGGAGTAGGTATGTTTGGTGTATGCATACACACACATTTTTATCCTCACATATCACATCAAGATGACTATTGATTCTTCATCATATACTAGATATATATACTAAAATAGTTCAGAGTAGACCATTCACTTTGGTACAGTAAATGTGTATTTCTTCTGTTTCCTTTTGATACTTCCTGCATCATTTAAAATTTTGCCCACAGAATCCTTCAGTATTGCAATTTGAAGCTTGACTTTGTTTTTCAGTTCTTTTATTTGAGAAATACTGAACACGTTCCTTCCTTTTGGCTTTCTAACCCCAGTTCTTTGTGCATTTTATATAGTGCTATGCTTTGTCTTCTCAAACTTCCCTTTGAAATCTTCAGTTTAATTCTCTTTCTTTAGCATTTCTTCCCTTTAGTTTGACTTCTTTATGTTCTAACACAAGTGTCAGAGTCTCTTCTGACTTCCATTTTGGTCTTCCCCGCCCCCCCTACACCCCCGTCTTTGCAATGACCTTTTGCTTTCTTTATGGAAGATGTCCTCCTATAACTTTTCTTGTTTTACATCTCTAGCTCATGTGTAACCTACACATAGACCAAGAAACTGTTGCCTGGACAGAACAAGGGAACACTGCAAGGTTTAAAATCAGTAAAGGTGTGTGTCAAGGTTGTATTTTTTCTTCAAACCTTTTCAATCTGTATGCTGAGCAAATAATTCAAGAAGCTGAAATACATGAAGGATAATGAGGCATCAGGTTTGGAGGAAGACTCATCAACAACCTGAGTTATGCAAATCACATGATTTTGCTTATTAAAAGTGAAGAAGACTTGAAGCACTTACTGCAGAAAATCAAAGACATGCAATCAATATGGATTGCATCTCAACACCAAGAAAAAAAATAATCCTCACCACAGGGCCAATAGACACCATTATGACGGATGGAGAAAAGACTGAACTTGTCAATGATTTCACTTTACTTAGATCCACAAGTAACAGAAGCAGGAGTCAAGAAATCAAAAGATGTGGTGCTTTGGGGAAATCTGCTGTCATGGACCTCTCCAAAGTGCTGAAAAGCAAAGATATGAATTTAATGGCTAAGGTTCACCTCTTCCAGGTCATGATGTTTTTAACTGCTTTGAATGCATCTGAATATCTGAAAGTTGTACAATGAACAGGGATGATTGACAACGAAATGATACCTTTGAATTGTGGTGTTGGCTAAGAGTTTTAAACATGCCACGACTGCTAAAAGTTAACAATAACACTCATTTTCATGATCTTTGTTTTGAATATTTGGAAACTGAGACCAAA
>NW_006399792.1:8314990-8316549 GCF_000299155.1 Elephantulus edwardii | reverse complement strand
AAGAGACTCGAAGGCACATAACCACAACAACAATAGAGGATTGTATTTCTAACCTCTCTGGTGGAGAAGTTGAATCCATTACAGATTTCTTGGGAGAAAGATGGGCATTCTCCTCCCACGTGATTTACAGTCTCTGTAAACCTCCTAGAGGGAGGTCTTCCCATTCCAGAGCAATGATAGTTTTTAACCACTGGCTTGTGTGTTATTATGACTTGGAAAGCTATGTCCCTGTTGGACTGTTCTACATAAGTTTAATGAAGTTTCAGCTAGACAGAGCAGGAGGGAAGTTGTGGTGATATATATCTTTTCTTTTTTTTTAAAATTTAAGGGTTTTTTGTTGTTGTTGTTCCCCCCCCTTTTTAAAAAATTAATTTTAATGAAAGTTTACAGCAACTTAGGGTTTCCAGTCATTCACTGTCCACTTTTCTCCCTGCCCACCTCCCGCCACCACCCCAATTTACTCTTCTTGTAAAGTAAAAGAAAAACTCTTTCATTGTTATGCAATCCCTCCCCTCAAGTCCACTCCACTATGCAGCCTTCATTCTGGACTTCTGTAATGACAATAATACCCAACCATATATCCCTTTTAAACAGTTCTCTCCCTCATCTGTTTCAAGGCAATATACATCATTGCTCCCCTCCTTTTCTGTCTTCCCTTAACACTGATGTCAGTTCTGTTTTACAACAGTGGCCCTATGCAATATTTGTCCTTTTGTGACTGAAATATTTCACTCAGCATAATGTCCTCCAGGGTCATCCACTTTGCATAATATTTCATGAGTTCCTTGTTTTTCAGTGCTTCCTAGTATTCCGTCATGTGGTGATATACTTCTAACACCAGGCAGTGGATCACAATAAATTATTGTCTGATACAGAGCTAGAATATGATCCTCCTTTTATTTTGGTGTGTTGTGTGTTTGTGGGTTTGTGTTTATGTTTTGTTTTGTTGTTAGTAGAATTTTTTTAATTCCGAAAAAATATCCGCCAAACCAAAAAGTTTCCAACCACACACAGGAGGGAGAATGAGTAGGGGGAGATTCTGTTTATCTAGCCCTGGCCCCTGCCCCACCTGGTTTTGATAGCAATAAGGAATGTGGGGTAATGTCCCTCAAAACAAAAGTGCTGTATATGCGTGTTTGGGAAGGATCACGGTGCAAAAGCAGAGGGGAGTGGTAGGGAAGGGGGCAGATGACGTCAGTACTGGGCACACTGCAGGTCATTTCATAATGTTTCTTATTAATTAAACCACTGTGGATGCCTTCCTTTCCAGTTAGTAGGACTAGTGTCTTGGCAGTCATGGTGAGGGCAAGGTTGAAGGTAGGTGCTCCCCCGGTGCACTTTGGCAAAGATCCATGGTATATTCCCCATCCAATAGCAGTGAATCCATGAGCATTTCTGGCCCCATGTCTCAATCCATTCACAAAAAACCACACACAAAACCAAAACAAAACATAGGGGTTGGGGGAGACTGAGAAAGATGGGATAAATAATGTATACTGCATTGAAACAGATGAGGGAGAGAACTGTTTAAAAGGGATATATGATTAGATATTATTGTT
>NW_006399792.1:8308354-8313725 GCF_000299155.1 Elephantulus edwardii | reverse complement strand
AATCGGGATAGGTGTGTCAGAGGCAATGCAATTGGCACAGAATAAGAGCAGGGTTTAGGGCTGCTGTACATAGGGTCGCTATGAGTCGCAAATGACTCGACGGCACATAACAACAACAACATGTAAGATATACCTTACTATCTCTCTAAACTTAAACTCAATCACTTTAATCAATGTGATGTGTTTTCTGAAGCTTCCCAAAAGAAATCAGGTCTAAGTCTATTATGATTGTATCTAATAATTTATAGCTCTTATTAAATCAGTGGCCTTATCAAATCCTATATAGCTGACACTTTTTTATGATTGAATACTCAGGTGTTGAAGAATCAATCTAAAAAAAAACAAACACAAAAATATGCAATGAGATAGACTCCCAAGTTTTTACTTGTAAGTAATTGTTATTGTTAGTAATTGTTGAAATCATTGCTCCTGTGTGCTGTGTAGTAGTCCAATGTGTGAATGTACCATAATTTCTCAATCCATGTAGTTGTGGTTGGACATTTGGGCTATTTCCATGATCTTGCAATGATAAATAATGCTGCTATGAACATTGGTATACAAATCTCCATTTCTGTCTCTATTATTGTAAAAACAGACGGATCACTAGTAAAACATGTATGGAGATCCAGAAGGGGAATGGGTGGGAGGGGAATCATAGGGTCGCACACTTTGGTGTGTCGAGGGAAGGGGGTAAAGGAAATGGGAAAGATCCCGGGGGGATCTGGAAAGATAGGGTACTGATGGGCATGGTTTAATGGTGATTGATTTAATAAAACATAATGAATGAGAATGATTGCATGAAACAAAATGTGAATGAAGGATCGTAAGAAACACAATGTATTCAAACTTTGTAAACAAACTAATGTAAAATTAAAAAATAAGACAATTTTTCAAAAACTCCCCAAACCAAAAATGCACAATGACCACTATAATGGACTAAAGCATACCGGAGATGGCAGGGTTCATTGCATGTGACATCACCATAATCACAGCTGACTTGAATAACAACTCGAACTCTATTGTATCTGGCTATAATTTCATGTCTTTGCACATCAAATTTCATGTCATTATTATAGGGCTGTGGGGGATTAGATAATATTGGTGGATACTGAACTGTTTAGAAGATAAACATTAGAGACGAGTTTCCCTTCTTCATTATTCTTGCCTTCCTCAGGAAAACCAAACAGTGGCTACTGAGCCAGTTCTGATTCATAGTGTCTGCTCGTTTGGGAGCCAAACTTTGCACCATAGGGCTTTCAAACACGGTTTTTTTAAATTCCCCCCCCCCCCCAAGCAGATCATCAGGCTCTTCTTTTCTTCTAGGTGCCTCTGGGTGGATTTGAAACTCCAACCTATGATTAACAGCCAGGAACTTTAATCTTGTGTACCACCCAGGAACTTTGGGTAAGGCCCTGGTTCTCAAACTCTTTCACAGTCTCCAATGTACCTCTCTTTTCTGCGAAGGTAGGATATCTCCTTTCCTCCCTACTCAAATGGATATCACACTCTTTGAAAGAGAGATACTGGGTTTTGTCATTAGTATAACTTCAGATTTCAAGTCATGATAGACAAAGAGTTAAGATAATTCAGGATCCCATGGCATGGCATTTAAATGCCTTTAAGGGACAATTATTGTATAAGAACACTGCTATAAATCAAAACAACTGTGAGATATCATCTCACTGCAGTAAGAATAGGAAAATTTAACAGAACAGCAAACATTAAATGCTGGCAAGGTTGTGGAAAAACTGGAACCCTTATTCACTGTTGGTGGGAGTGTAAAATGGTGCAACGACTATGGAAGGCTGTATGGCACTTTCTCAAAAAGTTGTAAATAGGAATATCATTTGACCCAGAAATTCCACTACTGGGAATTTACCCTAAAGAAACCATAACTCCCACCCAAGCAGATATATGCACACCCATGTTCATTGCGGCTTTGTTTGCAAAAGTAAAGAGCTGGAAACAACCCGGGTGCCCATCAACAAACAAATGGATAGAGAAGCTCTGGTATATCCATACAGTGGAATACTATGCAGCATTGAAAAACAAGGAACTCATAAAATATTATGCAAAATGGATGACCCTGGAGGACATTATGCTGAGTGAAATATCTCAGTCAAAAAAAGGACAAATATTGCATAGGACCACTGTTGTAAAACGGAACTGACATCAGATTGAGGGAAGACAGAAAAGGAGGGGAGCAATGATGTATATTGCCTTGAAACAGATGAGGGAGAGAACTGTTTAAAAGGGATATATGATTGGGTGTTCTTGTCATTACAGAAGTCCAGAGTGAAGGCTGCATTGTGAAGTGGATTTTGGGGGAGGGATTGCATAACAATCAAAGAGTTTTTCTTTCTTTTCAAGGGGTAGAGTAATTGGGGGAAAGGGGGGAAGAAGGGAGAAAAGTGCAACAATGAATGACTGGAAACCCTAAGTCTCTGTAAACTTTAATTAAAATTAATTTTTTAAAAAGTTTTAAAAAATAAGAACACTGTTATAAAAAACAGGATGGTTAAAGGGGAGTAGGGAGCGAGGAGGAGAGTAGGAAAAGAATGTATAGATAATTCTTGTATTAATGGTGAAGGGAAGGGTAACCTGAAAAGGATAGACAATCAAACATTATGTGAATTGCAATTAACAAAAAACCCCAATGTGATTTGTAAACTTTAACTCAAATAGAATAGATTTTATTTTATTTTTATTTTTAAAAGAAGTCTTTAGAGTTTAGTTTGAATCAACTATAAGAAGACTAAGGAAAAATGGGAAGAACCCAGCGGGAACCTGAAAAGATTGGGCAAGGTCCAATGGTGATTGACCTAGAAAGCATAATGCTTGGCAATGATTGTATGAAACAGAACGCGAATGAAGAATTGTGTGAAATACAATGTGTATGAACTTTGTGAGCAAACCAATATTAAAAAAAATGTTTTCTCAAAAAAAAAAGATGATGAAGGAAGAAGGGAGGAGCCATTTAGGCATCAGGTTAAGGGCTGCTGTTTGGAGACTTGACTTTGTGTGAGATCTGATGGCATAATCCATAATGAACTACCCCGGTAATCGAAAAGCAGCTCCTCTCTGGTTGTTCCAATTCACTAGTTTCTCTGAAGAAGAAAGAAGTACAATGTCCTCCCAAGCGATTTACAGTTTCCTGAAAATCTGCGGGAGGGTCAGTCAGTTCTGACTGGATGTGTGGTACTCCCATCAACTCATGTCATAGCTATGAATTAGAATCAACAACATCTAAAAACCAAAATAAAGCAATTTACAAAGGACCCACAGATCTGATTCCTCCCCCCGCCCCCCGGCCCATTTATTTAAGAAATATTTCTTGAAGGCCTACTATTCACCAGGCCAATGTGAAGGTCAATGATGTCAAACAGTTTCTGCTATCAAGATGCCTTTTCACTCTAATAAGAAAAAAGACAAAAGAAAAATCTTATACAAACAAAACACAATTAAACATGCAAATGAGTAAAGTGGTTTCACGCTGAGAGTTCAGGAATTCATCATCTATCAGGTGGGTGACCTATCTCAGCAGTGTGATCAAGAAAGGCCTCCATGACGAGATGGAGTAAACAGAGGTCAAAAGGAAGAGGGAAGATGGAAAGGCATCCTGGTTGATGGCATGACATGAGGTGAGTCCCCTCAAATAGCCCCTCTGCAGGTTTCTCTCAAAGATGAGAAAGACAGACCAGCTGAGGCAAGGAGGGCAACAATGGAGGGAGAAGAGTTTTATGGAATGGTTCAGAAGGCAATCATGAAGAACTCAGTTTTGAAGGAGATGGATTGGAGAAATGGAAGGTGTGTGCACATGTGCGTGTGAATGTGTGGTGAGAAAACCATCAGACCATGTGGTGGTTTCTCTAGAACTGAAGGAAGTGAGAGAGCCTCAACCTAATTTGTTTCTTCTTTCTTTGCACACAGACTCAGCAAGTTTTTGAGGTTGAGAATAGATCAATTTCTTGGTTGATGACTGATTCCTTGAGAAAATGACCAGGATGGGAGTGAGTGAATCATGTTGATATTGCCGTCGCCATTTAAAACAAAGCAAAAAATCCCATTAGCCACATGGAATATGACTGGAATAAGCTCTGAGGACTAGATGTTCAGTAAATCTTTATCAAGACACAGTCATGTCCAGCGTGGCCCTTGGAGTTGAAAACCATCACTCACTTGGGACGGAACATTGGGATGGCCTTCTCTGGGCTTCAGTTTCTGCATAGAAAACATGCCCTGCATAGTCTATAGCAAACAAAACCAAAATCCACTGCTGTTGGCTTGATCCTAACTTATGGTGACCTTACACCGGTTTTCTGAAGCTATAAATTTTAACTAGACAGGCTGCCTGCTCACCCCTCCCCTTTTCTTTTTCTTTGCAGAATGGCTGTGGGTTCAAACTGCCTACATTTTGGTTGGAAGCTCAACACTTAACCTTCTATGCCACCAAGATTCCTTTATTTATTTTAATACTAGTTTATTTACAAAATACAAATACATTGTTTTTCACACCAAATCATTCCCATTTCCCTCACCCCTGTACACATCAAATTGTATGGCCCCATGATTATCCACCTCCCACCCCACCCTACACATCCTCACCCATGTACTTCTACCTCCACACCTTGGATCCTCATACTCATTCCTACAATTATAGTTTTATACAGTATTTGTCCTTGTGGGACTGAGTGTTCTACTGAATTCACTCAGTATAATCCTCTTCAGTCCCACTCAACTTAGGTAATAATTTTATACTGATTTACATACAAGATTCATAAAGTTCCTATACATTATTTCCACACCAACTTTCCCCCTTTCCTTTACCAATCCCTCCCTCTACCCAACAAATTGTGTGACCCTATGTTTAAACCCTCATCTCCTCTCCTTGTATCCTCATACACACTCTACAATAATGGTCCGTCCTATACAGTATTTGTTTTTATGAGACTTAGTGTGAGATTCTCCAGTCCCTCCCATGGTAGCTATTAATTTACAAAATCATTGCTCCTGTGTGCTGCATAGTATTCCATTGTGTGAATGTACCATAATTTCTCAATCTATTTAATTGTCGTTGGGTATTTGGGCTGTTTCCATGTTCTTGCTATGGTGAATAATGCTGTTATGAGCAATGGTATACATGTCTCTGTTTATGCCAGTTTTCATTTTCTCAGGGTAACCAAGGCTCCTTTAAATACTTCCTGCTGTTGAGATGATTCTAACCTTTCCACTAGTTTTGAGGTTTTAAAACTTTATAGGAGGTGGGCTGCCCTCGGCCCCCAGCTTGGGGCGAACCGTCGCAGCCTTCTGCCCAGGGCGGGCTGCCCTCGGCCCTCTGCCCAGGGTGAGCCGTCGCGGCCCTCTGCCCAGG
>NW_006399792.1:8298376-8307713 GCF_000299155.1 Elephantulus edwardii | reverse complement strand
GACAGTTGGTTTAATTACTATTGGAAAATGCTTGTCATTCCTCTGTAGCATCTGGTCCCCACTGGCCCCTCATCATTTCCTTCACCTGCTCCCCCCACCGACCAAACTGTGCAGCTCTGCAACTGCATCCTGGCCCATCCTCACCCTTCTGCCCCCAACCCTCACTTCTTTGTACCCCCAATATGTTTTTCCCAATTAAAAAAATATTAAAAACAAAACAAAACAAAAAAAACCCCTTTATATGAGAAGGTATTATCTTTCTCCCAGAAAGCAACTTGTAGCTGTGAACTGTAGACTTTTCAGTTAGATTCCATTTTTATTCTACAATGTCACTAGGGCTCCTTGTTGTTGTGTACTGTAGAGTTGGAACCTACCCATAGCTGATCCTCTGGCAGGTTTTCAGAGGCAATTAATCACACAGAGATTGCCCATTCTTCTCCAGAGGAGCAGCTGGTGGCCTCAAACCTTGTGCCTTCGGAATTGCAGTGCAGCTTCTTGCCATAGACCACCAGAGCTCCTTAGTGATTTCCTTTTCTAGTCTTTCAAAATTGTTGTTGTGAGGTGCTGTTGAGTATGACTCATAGCAATGCGACAAACAATAGACTTGAATTCTATCCTATTCCATGCCACCCTTATCAACTGTGACACACTTGAGCCCATTGCTCCAGTCACTGCGTCACTCCATCTGAATGAGAGTTTTCCTTTCTTTCACTGACCTTTTAACTTTTCAAGCATGCTGTTCTTCTTCAAGGATTAACCTAACCTAGTAACACTTCAAAATTAGAGAAACAGAAAAAAGGAATTCAGAGTATAAAAATGTGAGGAAGTAAAATATGCTGTCTTGCCACATAGGATGTAGACAGTGAGAAAGCTTGAAGAATGAAAGGTGGTTCTCAAATTTTGAATCTGGGACATTTTTATCAACAGTAATACTATTTAGGATTTTTCTGATAGAAGTCACAGAATAATGGACTTGAGTTTGCTAAAGGGGGTGGGGGTGAGCTCTGGTAGCCTAGTGGCAAGAAACTGTTCTGTAAATCCTGAAGGAACACAGTTCAAGGCCACCAGCTGCTCCATGGGAGAAGGAAGGGCAGTCTCCTCCTGTGGGATTAACTGCTTCTGAAAATCCACTGGAGGGTCAGCTGTGGGTTGGTTCTGATGATATGTTACACAACAACAAGTGAAAAATCCTGGATGTGCAGTGTGATAAAGACTCAGGTGTTTCCTTTTCTTGGCTCTGCCTTCATTCTGACTGCAAGGGAATATAAACACAATAACTCCCTTATGTTGTTCTTGATTGCCTTTGAGTTGAAAATGACTCATAGTGACCCCATGAACAAAGGTCTGAAGTCCTCTACAACCATCGATATTTATCAAAGTTCATAGAGTTTCCAGAGGGATGTTGTTTAGGAAGTGGATGCCACTCCTGCTTCCAAACCTGTCATAGTATGTTTACTATATGTTACCATATAGGCAAGGCTATTCCTTGGAGTACTAATGATATTATAGCTAAAGTTAGATGGATCTTAGCTGAAAGCAGAGAGTACCAGAGGAATGACTATCTCTGTTTCATTGACTATGCAAAGGCATTTGACTGTATGGATTACAACAAACTGTGGCTAACTCTGAGAAGGATAGGATTCCCAGAACACTTGATTGTGCTTATGTGAAACCTATACTTGGACCAGGAGGCAGTCATCAGAACAGAGCAAGGAAACACTGCATGGTTCAAAATCAGGAAGGATGTATGCCAGGGATGTGGCCTATCTACATACTTTTCAATATAAATGCAGAACAGATTATCTGGGAGGTTGGCTCTATGAGGAGAAATGTGGCATCAGGATTTGAGGAAGATTTATCAACAATCTACATTATGCAGATGACACAACCCTGCTTGCTGAAACTGAGGAAGACCAGAAGCTCTTATTTGCAGAAAGTCAAGGACTGCAGCCTCAAATACGGATTGAAGCTCAACATCAAGAAGACAAATATTCTCACTACTGGACATATTGGCAGTAACATGTTAGATGATGAAGAGATTGAGACTGTTAACAGCTTCGGTTTGCTTGGCTCCACAAAGAAAACTCTTGGTACCAGCAGCCAGAAAATCAAAAGATGAATTGCACTGGGAAAGTCTGTTGTCAGGGACTTCTCCAGAGTACTGAAGAGCAGTGATGTCAGTCTGCAGACTAATGTTCTCCTGATCCAGATCATAGTCTTTTCAATTACTTGCTATTCATCAGAGAACTGGACAATGACGACAGATGATAGAAAGATAATTGATGCCTTAGAGCTGTGATGTTGGAGAAGAATATAGAATACACCATAGACTGCTAAGAGAACAAACAGTTTCATCCCAGAGAGGGTGAAACCAGGCTGCGCCTTGGAGGCAAGGATTCTGAAGCTCCATCTGACATACTTTGGGCATGTTGCAAGGAGAAACCAGTCCTTGGAGAGGGACATCAAGCTTGGAAGGGTGGAGGGACAGTGCAAGAGAGGAGAGCCTCTATGAGATGAACTGATTCAGTAAATGGGAAAACGAGTGTAGGTGTCAGTGACAATAAGATTGGCACAGCGTAGAGCAGGGCTCAGAGCTGTTGAACTATGAGTCATAAGCAACATGATGCCACATAACAACAACATTGCTTGGAAAAGGACATCATGCTTGGAAAAATTAAGGGAAAACAAAAAAGAAGAAGATCCCAACAAGATGAATTGATATAATTAATGACTTCAGCAATGGGCTGTAGTGTGATAATGAGTATGGTTCAGGATAGGCCAGAGTTCAGGTCGGGTGTTCATAGGATTACTAGGGGTCATATTCAACTTGACAGCATATAACAACAAATCCCATATTTATGTCATTGCACATTTTATATCTGGAAACACATGTCATTTTCACAATAATCTTATTAATTCATTGTTAGGTTCTCAGTTGACCACAGAGAAGTCCATTTCTACGTTCTCAATTCTGTTCCATTGGTCTATGTGCCTGTCATTGTACCAGTACTGTTTTGGTTACTACCACTGTGTAGTAGGTTTTGAAGTCAGGGAGTGCTTTGCCCCCCTCTTCATTTTTGTTTTCAGAAGTGCTTTGCTTATTTGGGGTCTCTTTTTTTCTCCAAATAAACTTGAGAATTTCCCTTTTGAACTCCTTGAAAATTTATTTTGTATTTTTAATGGGATAGCATTGAACATATAGATTGCTTTTGATTGGATTGTCCTGTTCAGACTCTTGAGTCTTCCTATGCTTCAGATTCAAGTCATAGTCTTTCTGATTACTTGCTATGCATCTGAGAGCTGGACAATGAATAAGGATGACAGTAAAAGAATTAATGGTGTTAAAGAAGAGCACTGAATATCCCATGGATGGCCAAGATAACAAATAGCTATGCCTCGGAGAGGGTACAGCTGGAGTGCTCTTTGGAGACAGGAATGATGAAATTCTGCCTCGCATACTTTGGGCATGTTGCTAGGAGGGGGTATCCCTTGGAAAAGGACGTGATGCTGGGAAGGATAGAGGGTCTCCAAGGGAGACGAAGACCCTCAACGAGGTGTATTGACACAGTGACTGCTGTAATAGGCTTTTGCGTGTCAGGAAGTGTGAGGATGGAGCAGGATGGATCAGGGTTCAGATCTTTTGCTCATAGGGTTGCTATGAGTTGTATTCAACTGGTTGACACCTAACAACAGCAACAATATCCATGAACAGGGAACCTTTTTCCATTTTTTTGGTGGTTTTTTTTTTATGTCTTGCAGAAATGTTTTGTAGTTTTCTTTGTATAGGTCATTTTCATCTCTAGGTTCACTTTCAAATATCTCAATTTGTGATTGACTATTGTAAATGATATTGCTTTCTTAATGTCCATCTGAGTTCTCTTTGTTACTGTAGAGGAATCCCTCTGATTTTGGATATTGATTTTCATATCTTGCCACTTTACTAAACTATTCTACTAGCTCTAACAGTTTTTTTGTTGAGTCCTTGGAGTTTTCTGTGTACACTATAATACCATCTGCATATAACAGTGGTTTAATCATCTCTTTGCTGATCTGGATGTATCTTATTTCCTTCTCTGGTTGTATTGCCCTAGCAAACACTTCCAGTACAATAGTGAATAGAAGTGGTGATAGTAGGCATTCTTGTCTGGTAGTTGTTCTCAAGGCAAATGCTTTTAGTCTCTCTCCATTGAAAATTATATTGGCTCTTGTTTTACATATAGCCTTTTCACTGTTGTTGTTGTCATGTGCTGTCAAGTCACCTGCGACCCATAACAAACTCTCTCCTGATCCAGTCTCATTAATCTCAACACACCAAATCCCATTTCACCAGTTACTCTTTCAATGTATTTCATCAGGGGTCTTCCCCTCCTGCACCATCCCTCCACCCTTCCGAGCATGATGTCCTTCTCCAAGGACCAGTCTCTCCTGGCCATGTGCCCAAAGTATGTGAGACGGAGGCTCAAAATCCTGGCCTCCAAGGAGAAATTTTGTTTCATCCTCTCCAACACAGACTCTGTTCCAATTTTGCTGAGTGACTTAATCAGGAAGGGGTATTGGACTTTGTCAAATGCTGTTTCTGCATCAATTGATAAGATCATATGTATGGTTCTTGTTATTTGCTTTGTTAATATGGTGAATTACATTGATTTTTTTTATATCAAACTATTCTTGCATACCTGTTATGAATCTTACTTGGTCATGATGAATTATTATTTTTTAATGTGCTTTTGGATTCTATCAGCTAGGAGGTTGTTAAAGATGTGTATGTGTCTACTGTGGAACCAGATCTGACTGGTATAGGAGGAGATTGCCCCTCCTTATCCAGCAGAGCATCTGTTGGATTTGAACCATGTGCTTTCAGAATTGCAGTTTAGCTTCTTCCCACCAGAGCTCCCTCTGTTAAGGATTTTTGCATCTAGATTGGTGAAAGATATTGGTCTATAGTGTTTTTTTCTTGGCAATATCTTTGCCTGGTTTTAGTATTAGGGTTATGGATGCTTCATATAAAGACTCTGGTGGTGTTCCTTCCCCCCCCCCCAATTTCTTTGAAATAATTTAAATAGAACTGAAGAGCAATGGTGTCTCTCTGGAGCCTAAGGTGCATCTGATAGAGGCCATGGTCTTTGCAATCACTTGCTATGCACCAGAGAGTTGGACAATGACCAAGGAAGATAGAAGGAGAATTGATGCCTTTGAGCTGTGGTGCTGGAGAAGAGTATTGAGGTTACCATGGCCTGCTAGGAAGACAAACAGATTCATCCTGGAGAGGGTTAAAGAGGGAGCCTCCTTGGAGGCAAGGATTCTGAGGCTTCATCTAACATACTTTGGACATGTCGTAAGGAGGGACCGGTCCTTGGAGAGGGACATCATGCTTGGGAGGGTGGAGGGACAGCTCAGGAGGGGAAGGCCCTCTATTAGGTGGATTGATTCAGTGATTGGGGTAATCGGGATGGGTGCAATTGGCACAGGACAGAGCAGAGTTTAGGGCTGTTGTACATATGGTCACTATGAGTTGCAAGTGACTCAACGGCACATAACAACAACAGAATTGTTGATAGATCTTCTTTCTCTAAACGTTTAGTAGAACTCAGCTGTGAAGTCATCTGGTGCAGGACTTTTCTTATGGGGAAGTCTTTTTATGACCTGTTCAATTTTTCTTTTGTGATGGTTCTATTCAATATGGGTCCTTGCCAATCTGGGTAGGGGATGAGTTTAGAAAAATTTGTCCATTTCCTCTAGGTTTTCAGATTTATCAGAGTATAGCTTTTTATAGTTGTCTGATATTACCAATTTAATGTCATCTGATTCTGTTGTGGTGTCACCTATATCATTTCTTAATCAAGTTATCTGTGTCTTCTCTTTTTTCCTTTTGTTAAGTTTGCCAGTGGTTTGTCAATTTTATTGACCCTTTCAAAAACCAGATCCTGATCTTATAGATAGTCTCAATTGCTTTTCTGTCTTCTATCTCATTGATTTCAGCTTTTGTCCTTATAATTTCGTTCCTTCTAGAAACTGTAGGATTAGATTGTGGTTCCTTTTCTATTTGATCAAAGTGTTGTACTAGATAATTTATTTTTCTTTTTTCTTCCTATTTTAATGTGTGTGCCTATTGCTATGAATTGTCCCCCGAGGACTGCCTTTCATTTTTATTTGTTTCAAAGAACTTTTTTTATTTCATTCTTTATTTCTTTTGTAACATAATCATATTCTGGAAAGAGTTACTTAGTTTCCACATGAGTGGTTTTGTAAGCCTTACCCTCCTGCGGTGATTTTCTAGTTTTATGGCACTGTGATCTTAGAAAATACTTTATATATTTCAGTATTTTTTAATTTGTTGATGCTTGCTTCGGTTCCTCATATGTGATAGACGTTTGAGAATATATCATGTACACTTGAGAAGAAAGTGAACATTTTCAGTAGGGTTTAGTTCCCTGAATACAAAGTCAAGTTGGCTGATTGTATGGTTTTGATCTTCTCCATCTTTGTTGCTAGGTTTTACCATTATAATTTTGCTGCGTTTCTTTCTCTGATATTTCTGGTTACTATGGTTCATTCATAGTAAAAGCTCCAGGAAGCATTAAAGAAGAAGGAAGCAGTATACAGGATTACTGTATCAAAAAGGAATTGGCTGACACAAAAGAATGTCATGAAGCAATATATGAGCAAGAGCTTGTGGTGATGAAGGAAGAAGTTCAAGCTGCTCTGAAAAAATTGGGGGTGGGGGAAAACAAGGCTCAAAGAATTGATAGCATACCAATTGACATATTTCAACAATAGACATTACTTTGTATGCGCTCACCAAGTTGTGCCAAGAAATCTGGATGACAACCACCTGGTCAACTGACTGGAAGAGAGATCTATTCTTGTTCTCCTTCCAAAGAAAGTTGACCTGACAGTGTGAGGAAATTATTGAACAATATCATTAATACCACATGTAAGCAAGATTCTGATGAAAATTATCCAAAAACAACTGGAACAACACATCAACAGATAACTGTCAGATGTGCAGGCTCGGTTTAGAAGAGGTTAAGGCTATGGTACTAAAGATATTGTAGCTAATGTTATATGGATCTTGGCTGAAAGTAGGGAGTACTAGAGGAATGTTTATCTGTGATTCATTGATTATACAAAGGCATTTGACTGTGTGGATCATAACAAACTGTGGCTGACTCTGAGAAGAATGGGAATCCCAGAACATTTAATCGTGCTAATGCGAAACCTATACTTGGACCAAGAGGCAGTCGTCAGAACAGAGCAGGGCAACACTGCATGGTTCAAAATTGGGAAGGGCGTATGCCAGGGATGTGGCCCATTTCCAAACCCTTTCAGTCTATATACAGAATAGATCATCCAGAGGCTGGGCTCTAAGAGGACATCAGGATTGGAGGAAGATTCATCAACAATCTGCATTTTGCAGATGACACAACCTTGCTTGCTGAAATAGAGGAGGACCTGAAGCACTTGTTGCAGAAGGTCAAGGACTGCAGCCTTCAGTATGGATTGAAGCTCAACATCAAGAAAACAAAGATTCTCACCACTGGGCCAATTGGCAACATCATAATGAATGGTGAAGAGATTGAGATTGTTAACAGCTCTAGTTTGTTTGGCTCCATAATCAACACTCTTGGTACCAGCAGCCAGTAAATAAAAAGACTAATTGCATTGGGGAAGTCTGCTGTTAGGGATATCTTCAAGGTACTGAAGAGCAATGATGTTAGCCTGGAGACTTAGGTGTGCCTGATCCAGTCTGTATTCTTCACAGTTACTTTTTATGTGCCAGATACCTGGACAATGACTAGGGATGATAGAATGAGAGTTGATGCCTTTGATTGTGGTGCTGGAGAACAGTATTGAATATTCCATGGATTGCTAGGAGAATAAACAGTTTGATCCTAGAAGGGTGAAAACTGGCCGCTCCTTGGAGGCAAGGATTCTGAAGCTTTGTCTGACATACTATAGACATGTTGCAAATAATGACCAGTTCGTGGATAGGGCCATCATGCTTGGGAGAATGGAGGGACAGTGCAAAAGAGGAAGATCCTTGATGAGGTGGCTAATTTAGGTTGCTGATGACAGGTAATGGAAGTAGGTGTGTCAGAGACAATAAGGTTGACACTGGATAGAGAAGGGTTCACAGCTATTGTACATAGGGTCACTGTGAGTCACAAGCAACTCGATGACACATAACAACACCTTGGTCCATCCACTTCTCTTTGACATCTCTGTATAAAGGACTTCACTTAAAATTTCTTGTAGCTTTGGTCTTGTTTTCATAAATTCCTTAAGTTCCTTTTTTTTCTTTAAAGGATCCAATTTCTCTTTCATATTTGATAGAGAGCTTTACGAGATATAGGATTTGTGGCTGGCAATTGTTTTCTTTCATCTTTCTGTATATGCTATCCCATTGTCTTCTAGCTTACATGGTTTCTGCTGAGAAATCAGAAATTGTTTCCCCTTTGTAGGTGACTTTGTTTTTCTCGTGCTGCTTTTAGTATTCTAACCTTATCTTTTAATTTGGAGAATTTGACTATGATATGGTTTGATGTTTTTCTTTTTGGGTTTATTTGGTGTTCACTGTGCTTCTTGATTGTGGATTTCCCTATCCTTCAGAATATCTGTGAAATTTTCTTCTAGTATTTCTTCCACTACTTCTACAATTTTCTCAGTGATTTCCCTGTAACTCCCATGTTCTGGAAATCAGTCATACATATGTTGTTCTTTCTCATGCCATCACATGTGACTCTAATGTTTTCTTCATGTCTCATCTCTGATTTTTCTTCTAGTATTATTCCTGTGAGACTCTATTCTTCCTGCTCACTCATTCTCTGTTCCATCTCTTCAGTTCTACTTTATTCCCACTGGCATGTTGGACAATTCTGCCAGTTCAGTCTTAATATTCTGAATTGCATTTTCATGCTTTTCTGTTATTTCTATTACTATGTTGACTGTACCCTCTCTGTCTTGTGCTGCTTTTTTCAAGTTCTTGTACCTCTTAAACTATATTATCAATTCTTTCTTCCATCTTTTGCATTTTCTTCTGTAGCTGTTCAGGTTGCTCCTTATCAATATATTTCCTCTGGATCACTGTCTGTGGGGTATTTCTTCTCTTAATTGGCTCCTTTGTTTCTTCCATCATTTGTATGTATCTTTTTCGGTAGCTTTTCAGATACTCCACATCAACATATGTCTTCTGGTTCTCTATTTGGGGTATTCATTGGCTCTGCTTTTTTTTTTTAGAAGAAGAGTTATTTTGGTTTTTTTTTCATGTTGACTGAGGCAGATTGCTGCTTTCTTGACATTATGTGAGTCTTTTCTGGAATTCCTGTTCTTAGCAATG
>NW_006399792.1:8295815-8297396 GCF_000299155.1 Elephantulus edwardii | reverse complement strand
AAATCTCTGTAAATGTTTATGAAAATTAATAAAATATAATTATAGAAAAAAATGAATTAAAATTAAAAATGCTTTTCATCAATACCTCAATGCAATGTGCTTCAATACTACTGATTCTTGATAAAATGTTGCTCCCTGAAATAGTTGAATGTTGACCATTCATTATTTGATACAGTGACTCTGCCTGTATTTTTCCATCTTATTTTGAGGCTTCCTGACTCAGTTAGCATTTTGTCCACAGTGTCTTTCATAATTGTAACTCAAGACTCTAAGCAGCCTTAGGAACCCTGATCAGAATTTGAAGTCCTGAGTGATGAAGCAGAGAGGCTCCAGCCCAGGTTCTCTCCATAAGCATGTACCCTCTGAGTGTTGGGGCAGGACATATGTCTGTGGTCAATGGAGGAGCCCAAGGCTGCTAGAACTCAAGGGGTTATACATTTGTAGTTGGGGATTGTAAAGCCACAGGAGCCCAACCCTGGCTCTCTGGAGTCCCCAACTAACTATACTCCTGCTCTAGACACATTTCCAAGCAAATTCCTCCATTTTTCTCTCTTTCTTGCTCTTGTTCTCTGTGGGCTGCACATCTTCTTACAGATATAAAGCTGGTGAGTTTGAACCACCAACTTTTTTGTCCTTTAATCACTGTACCATCGGGACTATTCTGGTACATGAAAGTACTTAGTAGGTATTTATGTAAAGACAGAGTACTTTCAGCTTTATACTGTGCTCTCTGGATATTTGTGATCTCCTCTTTAGGCTATAAAGTTCTAAAGGACAACATAGTAACTTACACACACAGACATTAGTTGCTTGACAGATGTGGTGAAATTCTAACATAAGCAATGGAACTGGGAATGAACATGGAGTTGGAAGTGCCTATGTAAAAATATTTGTGGAGGATAGTTGCCAGGTTTGGTAACTCCAAAAGTAAAGGTAAAATAAGAGGAAAAAGAGAATAAACCTAAGGTTATAAATAACATGACTTGTAGAACAATTATATTAGAATGAATATAAGAAACTTCAAATCAAAATCACTTTTGGTAGATTATGAATGGAGAAATTTTTTTATTCTCAGACCTATATTTTCTATTTTCAGACAATGTTTGTGATGATTCTTAGCTGCTATCTAAAGTGCTATAAGAAACACTGAGGGGTATATATCTTTTGCAACGCTGGGCTGCATTGGCCGGCAATCAAACCTGGGCCTCCCACGTGGCAGGTGAGAATTCTACCATTGAACTCCCATGCACTGCTGACAACATATGAGCAAGGGCCTATGGTGATGAAAAAAGAAGTTCAAGCTGCTTTGAAGGAAACAGCAAAAAATAAGGCTCCAGGAATAGATGGTATACCAATTAACATATTTCAGCTAACAGATGCTGCCCTGGACGTGCTCACTAAGTTGTCCAAGAAATCTGGAGAACAACCACTTTGCCAACTGACTGGGAGAGATCTATATTTGTTCCCATTCCAAAGAATGGTGACCCAACAGAGTGTGGAAACTATAGAGCAATATCATTGATTTCACATGCAAGCAATATTCTACTGAAGATTGTCCAAAAACGACTGGAACAAATATCA
>NW_006399792.1:8289787-8294591 GCF_000299155.1 Elephantulus edwardii | reverse complement strand
GACTCAATGGCACATAACAACAACAACGACAACAACAACAATCCTTTGCAACAGGTAGATTCTTAAGAATAAAATTGCTCAATCAATGTTGTTGTTGTTGTTAAGTGCCGTCAAGTTGAGTGTGACTCATAGCAACTCTACAATCAACATATCTTGAGCCCACTATGGTAGTCACTGTACCAGTCCATCTCACTGAGAGTCTACCTCTTTCTCATTGACCCTCCACTTTTCCAAGCATGATGTCCCTTTCTAGGGAATAGTCTTTCCTAACAAGCTTTGCCATCTTTGTCTCTAAGGAGTATTCTGGATGCACTTTTTCCAAGACATAATTGTTTTTTTCTTTTGGGATATTCAGTACTCTAACATCACAATTCAGAGGCCTCAATTCTTCTGTCATCCTTAGCTATTATCTAGCTCTCAGATGCATTGGAGGTGATTGGAAAGATCATGGCTTGAATCAGGCTCACTTGAATATTTAAACTGCCATCATTGCTCTTTAGGACTTTGGAGAGATCCCTGACAGCAGGCTTTCTGAATGGTGTACGTTTTCTGAATTCCTGAATGCTGGTATCAAGGTTACTGATTGTGGATCCAAGTAAGATGAAATTTTTCACATTTTTAGTTTTTTTCTCCATCTATCATGATGTTGTCTATTACCCCAGTAGTGACAATTTTTATTTTCTTGATGCTGAAGACTATAGACCTATATATTTCATATTTTAAAAAATCATGCATATGTCATTAATAGGAACTCTTGTAGCTTAGTGGAAAGAAGCTGTTCTACAATCTTGAAGGCACACAGCTCAAGGCCACTAGCTGCTCCATGGGAGAAGGATGGGCAATCTCCTGCCATGTGATTAACTGCCTCTCAAAACCCAGAGGGTGCTACTGTTGTAGAATGGGACTGACATCAGGGTTGGTGTAAGACTCAGAAAAACTGGATAAATTATGTATACTGCATTGAAACAGATGAGGAAGAGAACAATTTAAAAACAATGTATGATAGGGTATTATGGTTATCACAAGAGTCCAGATTAAGGTTGCATAGTGGAGTGTACTCTGGGCGGTGGGGCGTTGAGTGGGGGATTCTATATAAATGAAAGGATTTTCCTTTTACTTTTCAAAGAGAGGAGCAAACTGGGGAGGAGGGCTGGGCAGGGAGAAAAGTGCAACAATGAATGGAAATCCAAAATCTCTGTAAATGTTCATTAAAATGAATAAAATAAAATTTAAAAGAAACCCAAAAAAGCAAAAACCCAGAGGGTCAGCTATGGGTCAGTTCCAACTCTATGGTACACAGCAACATGTCATTTTTGGCAGGACCAGGAAATATCTAGAAGCTGTGAAATGTATGTCTGAAGAGAAATTAGGTCCAGAAGAACAGGTCTGGATTTTTTATGTTGAGGCAAGTTGAGCTCATGACAGTGAAAGAGCAAGTCATTCAGGAAGGAGAGATAGGTGAATAGGTGAGATCAGGGCCTGCCTAGTGGTACAATGTACTACTGTGCAAGTGACTCTGGGAAATCCATTTAAACACTTCGGAACTTTGTGTCCTGTATTAGACCTGTTTCTACTAAGTTGATTCTGACTTGTGGTAACCTCCTGAGCTACTGAGTAGAACTCCATGTAGTTACCTTGGCTGTGACCTCTACACAGCAGTGTGCGAGTCCTTTCTTCTGAAGAGCTGCTTGGTGGGTTTGAACCTCTAAGTTTTAACTCAAGATCCACTCAAAAACCACTTCACAAAGAGCTAATAATGTCTTGTTGAGAGTGTCAGCATGAGATGTTTTTGCGAAGTGCCCTATCCTGTGCTGTCCTCACAATTTCTGCCATGATCAAAACTATTGTTGCAGTCACTGTGTCAGTGCATCTCATTGACAGCCTCTCTTTCAGTGACCTTCTATTCCCCCCCACCCCCCCCGGCATGATGTCTATTTCCAAAGACTGGCCCCTTCTGAAAACATGCCCAATGTGAATGAGTCGAGGTCTTACCATCTTTGTCTCTAAGGAGCACTCTGACTACATTCCTACCAAGACAGAAGTGTATGTTCTTTTGACAGTGCATGGTATATTCAATAATCTTCACCAACACCATAATTCAAAAGCATCTATTTTCTTAGGGCTTTCTTATTCTTTGTCCAACTTTCACATCCATATGAAGCAATTGAGAACAAATACCAAAGCTTGGTTCAGGCACTCCTTAATTTTTAATATGACATCCTTATTCTTTAGTACTTTAAAGAGATTTTATTTTTGTTTTTTATTTATTTTAATTGATATTTTAATGTAAGTTTTCAGAAAAGTTGGGTTTCACTCATTTATTATTGCACATTGTCCTCCCTTCCTCTCTCTTCCTACTCCCCCAGTCCTATTTGCAATGCACTTCTTGTTCCAGATTGCTGTCATACCTATAAGGTTTAGGAATTTATAATACAGTATGTCTTTGGATTTCTTGACTACTGCTACCATGGGTGTTGATTGTAGATTCAACAAACATGAAATCATAAACAATTTCAATCTTTCTTTCTTCTATCATGATGTTGCCTATTAGTCCATCGTGAGAATTTTTATTTTGATGTTGAGACGTAAGTCACACTGAATCCTTTGATTTTCTTCAGTTAAGTTCTTAAAATCTTTTTCACTTTCTACAAACATGAAATGAGGGATGTGGAAGTGGTTTATAAACAAGAAAAGAATATTAAGGATGGTCTTTCAGATCTCCACCCCACCAGCCGTCCTGGAGTCTAGTGCTCTTTTGCCAGATCCCCAAGATCTTGTGTGTTCTGAGAGATTAATCTCCACACCCATTTTTCTCACTAGTGAGTCACACAGTGACTGGCACCTTGTAATCACTCTGTAAACATTCATGGTGTGAATAGGGAAGAAAAGAGCAAGTAAGTAAAGGTGACCCAGAGGATAGAATAGAGTCAGAGAAGGAGGAAGAAAAATAGAAAACTAGAGCTGGAGACAAAACAATAAAGGAAAATTTTAAAAAAGAATGTGAGGTTAATTAAAATCTTAAATATTTTAAGAAGCAAATAAAATTTGAGAATGAGAAAAAAGCCCCAGATTAACTGTACCATTCTGAGATTAGTTTATAACTACCAAAAGCAACACTATTGGTGAAAATTATCTCTGGGTAAATACTTAAAACCCTTCTTATTTTCTGCTGAACATTGCATCCTAAGTAACTCAGCTTGTAAATCAAGAAGGTAAAAATAATTTCAATCCAGTAGAAAACTTTAAAAGGACTGTAGAACTATGAGTCTGTTTCTCTCAACAGATCTGTAGCTGTTGGTAGAGATATTTCTAACTGGTAAGTATTTATTCAAGACTCAGATGCTCTGATGATCTTAGTTCAATTACTTTGATTTGTCTCTGGAGAAAATGTCAGTAGTTCATTGGGGACCCTACATTTTGCATAAATATTTAATAACCTCTACATATTCTGTAACATCATACTTATTTTCTAATTCTGTTCTCTAATTTTTGCTATATTAATTATTTGGAAAATATATGTCAGTAGTTATATTAGCAAGGGTTTTTTAGTTGAGAAGATCTCCTAGCTTTCTATATAATTAAGCATAAAATTAAATACAGCATCTTTGTCCACAAGGCATTGTTGATTCAGGGACAAAATTCTCACCTTCTGTGTAAGAGACTTAGATTTCACTACTGGCCCAATCTATCTCACACACAGCCATCATTTGTCTTTTGGTGGAGGCTTGAGCCCTTGTCACATTAAGGGTTAAGCAGTCTACTTCTAACCAAAAGGTAAGTGATGACAACCCATCCAATGAGTCTGTGGGAGAAATACCTGAAGATTCACTTTCTTAATAATTGTTGCTATTAGTTGCTATCAAGTCAACTATAACTCATAGTCAAGAACACCCTTTTGGCCAGTCTCGCTCTAATACATGGACCTGCTGTGGGTCAGAATTGACTTGATGGCACCTAAGAACAACAAGAAGTCTTGTGTTGGAAAAGTCTGTGGTCAAGGACTTCTCCAAAGTGCTAAAGAGCAACAACGTCAGTTTAACGATTAAGATGGCCCTGATCTAAGTCATGGTCTTTCCAGTTACTTCCTATGCATTTGAAAGTTAGACACTTTATTCAGTGTCTAAGGATGGCAGAAGAAGAATAGAAGCCTTTGAGCTGTGGTGTTGGATAAGAGCACTGAATATCTTGTGAATTGTCAAACAACTATGTCTTAGAGAAAGTGCCACCATGGTGCTCCTTGGCGCACCAGGATGGTGAAGTATCATCTCATATATTTTGGGCACATTGTTAGCAAGGGCAATAATGATATTCTTGGAAAAGAATATCATGCCTAGAAAAGGTAGAGAGTCAGCAAAAGAAAGGAAGACTTTCAACAAGATGGATTGACACAGTGACTGTAATAGTGATTTGGAATCAAATATGTGCGAGATTGTGGAAATGGCATGGAATAAGGCCGTGTTCAGATTGATTGTTCATGGGTTGGTTTCAGTCATTGTTGACTCAATGGCACCTACCAACAACAAGAACAAGAGTAATACCAAACTAATTTTAGTGGAGATTCTGGATTAAGACAGACTAGAAAGAAAACTCCAATGATCTATTTTAAAAAATTAGCCAGTGAAAACCCTGTAGATGATGATGGTCAATCATGCACAAGTTTGATGGCTACCAGCAACATCTTTATTGCATGCTAGTTTTGTCATTTTTCCTTCATGTATAATAGGGAATCATATGGTTAATTTTTAATTGGGGTGGTCAATTATTTTCCTAGAAGCTCCATCTGGGAGAATGCCATTAATAAATT
>NW_006399792.1:8284277-8285251 GCF_000299155.1 Elephantulus edwardii | reverse complement strand
CTGCAGTCCTTGACCTTCTGCAGCAAGCGCTTCAGGTCCTCCTCAGTTTTAGCGAGCAGGATTGTGTCATCTGTAAAACACAGGTTGTTGATGATATTTCCACCAATCCTGATGCCACATTCCTCCTCGTACAGCCCAGCGTCTCGCATGATCTGTTCTGCATACAGATTGAAAAGATACAGAGACAAAATGCATCCCTGACAGACCCTTTTCTTGATTTTGAACCACCTAATTAATATTGACAGTTAAATACTTTATGTACAAAGAACATGCATGAGTTGGTAGATGTGATAGTTGAAGGAAATTCAGAAATTATTCATTCAGTACATATACATTAAATATAAGGAAGGAGTCTTGGTGCTGCAGGGCTTCATTGGTAAAGCTGATCTGCTAACTGAAAGGTTGGTTGTTCTAATCCATCAATAGCTCCATAATGAAAAAGACCTGGAAATCTGCTCCCATGAAGATTACAGCCTAGGAAACCCTATGGGACAGTTCTATGCTGAAATCAACTCAGCATCACTCTTAAGAAATATGACTGTGCTTGTTTCAGATCTAGGACCTCAGTGCTCAAAACTGATTAAACCAATCTAAGGCACAATCATTGACCTCTATTCATCTAGAGCATCATAAGAAGAGAGTCAGGAATAGGAAGAAATAATGAAATACATGGCTAACAGTCTCTAAAAGCAATGGTCTCATTTGCCTGGAGATCAGAATAACTGCACAGTGCTAATTTTCTATTAATCAATTATGATTAAAATCCTGATCAAAAGGGGAGATATGTCCTTCAAAAAGTGAAATGGAGAAGGAAAGACAATTTCTAAAATACTATAAACATTATATGTACAGTTATACAAAGATTTGGAGAAAAACATCAAGATGGTTATATAATTTTAAGAATGTAAGCAATATCCTTGCATTGGCCTGCATAAAAATTATTCAGTCTATATATTTTTTAATTATGTATATTG
>NW_006399792.1:8281659-8282694 GCF_000299155.1 Elephantulus edwardii | reverse complement strand
AGCCTTGGGAGGGAACAAATCTACAACAATGAATGAATGGAAATCCAAAGCCTCTGTAAATTTTCACTGAAATTAATAACAAATTTAAATTAAAAATTTTAAGTAAGAAAGGCAATGGATTTATAACTGCTCATTGCTAATAACACTATATTATGGCATGGAGGAGGAATAGTGGAACTGTATCCACATTTACAATATTCTTCTTACCAAAACCATATATGGAAAATAGGAACTGCCTTTTCTGCCCGCTCCCCCTTTCCCCCCTCAGCCAGCACCGCTCCTGCTGCACTGTGCTCTCTCAGAGCTCCAGCTCCTGCTCAGCTAGTGCTGTCGTCGTCTCCTTGCCGCTATCGTGATCATCTACCCGGACCTCATCAGCCACGATGAGATGTTCTTCGACATCTACAAAATCCGGGAGATCGCAGACGGACTGTACCTGGAGGTGGAGGAGGAGATGGTCAGTAGGACGGAGGGTAACCCTGATGACTCGCTCATTGGTGGGAACGCCTCTGCTGAAGGCACCGATTGTGAAGGAACCGAAAGCACAGTAATCACTGGTGTTGACATCGTCATGAACCATCACTTGCAGGAAACCACCTTCACAAAAGAAGCCTACAAGAAGTACATCAAGGATTACATGAAATCAATCAAAGGCAAACTTGAAGAACAGAAACCAGAAAGAGTAAAACCTTTTATGACAGGGACTGCAGAACAGATCGAGCACATCCTTGCTAATTTCAAAAATTATCAGTTCTTTATTGGTGAAAACATGAATCCAGATGGCATGGTTGCTCTGCTGGACTATGTATGATGTGACTCCATACATGATTTTCTTTAAGGATGATTTAGAAATGGAGAAATGTTAACAAATTTGGCACTTCTTTGGATCCATCACCTGTCATCTTATCTGGCTGCTGCTTTTCATCACCACACCAGGACTTAAGCAAATGGGACTGAGATACCATCTTGAGCTCTCCCTTTTAATTTTGACCTTCATTTATTTGTAGCGGAGGCATTTTTTTAAGGGAAAAAACT
>NW_006399792.1:8253075-8274674 GCF_000299155.1 Elephantulus edwardii | reverse complement strand
CCCAAAACTTAAAAAATATCCTGAATCTTCTTAAAACCAAGTAATAGTTAACCTTAACTAGTAAGGAATGTTTGCCTTGGGCACCGCACTATTTTAAGAACTATCTGCATGAGCTCAACATCAGAACAGCAACTTGAAAGACTACCTTGGAGCTTTAGAGGACAATGAGTTTATGTCAATTAAGAAAAAGAGGATGGGAATGGTTGCATAAACAGAAGAATATAATCAACTGTCCATATAGAAACCAGAAGAATTTAACCAACTATACATATAGATGCCTTTGATTACCATGGATGCCTTTGAGCTAGGGTGCTGGAGAAGAGTATTGAATATACCATGGATTGCTGGGATAACAAACAAGTTTTTCATAGAGAGGGTGAGACCAAGATGCTCCTTGGAGGCAAGAATTCTGAAGATTCTTTTGACATACTTTGGACATGTTGCAAGGAGGGTTCCAATCATTGTAGAGGGATGTCATGCTTGGGAAGGTGGAGGGACAGCACAGGTGAGAAAGACATCTGATGAGACGGAATGATTCAGTGAGTGGGGTAATGAGGGTAGGTGTGTCAGAGACAATTATATTGGCACAGGATAGAGCAAGGTTTAGAGCTGTTGTACAACAGGGTCCCTATGAGTCACAGGCAAAATGACAGCATGTAATAACAACCACATATCACAATTAATATGAATTAGTTAACAGGTTAACACTCAGACACACCATCAAAAAAACTGAAGAAATGTGTTCCATGTGAAAAAAAATTTCTTCCTTCTCTTTTTTTTAGGAGAAACATGTTCCAGGCAGCATTACTGATAAGTTTTGCAATTACTCCTTGTTAGTAATTTCCTGACATTTATCAAGATCAATTTTGAAGGAAGAGGTTTAGAAATCAGTTTCCCAAGAATTGTGCCAAACAGTGTTTCTTTTTTTCAGACCTCCAAATGGCACTTTAACATTGGTCTTGTTTTCTTACTTTTTTAAAATTAAAACAGCAATAACCGAGTCGCAGGTGACTCATAGCGACCCTATGAAGGAAAGTCCTCGATGCTTGGGTATCTCTCGTCCCCTCTCCATGTTCATAGGGTTTCCGGAGGCAAGCTATTACAAAAGTGAATGCCACTCCTCCTTCCAAAATAACTGAGTAGACTATATATAAAATGACAATTTTATGCCCAGGTGTTCTAAATTTTCCTCCTAAGTGTTTCACAGAGTAAATATTTCACAGATTATACAAACGCTGACATCAGTTTCAACCGATCTGGGCAGCAATGAGAATTTATACTCACAATTTACTTAATAGCCCCCATGTTGTTGTGTGCCATCGAGTTGCAATTGACCCACAGCTGACCCTCCATCAGGTTTTCAGAGGCAGTTAATCACTCAGGATGACATTGCTTATCTGTCTTCCTCAGAGCTGCTGGTGGATTTGAACTGCTGACCTTCAGGATTATAGTACAGTTTCTTACCACTAGGCCACCAGTAATGAAATCTTCCAACAAATAAAGTAAACTTAAATGTGTTTGACTGCAGCCAAAAGAAATAAATTCTGGGTTCTGAAATTTGTTCTCTGAAGGAAAATTCTTGATTGTCACCTCTTCCTCCACCACTAGCCTCTGTAGAACTTCTGTATTTTGTTCATGCAAATCACCTTTTGCATTACTTAGCATTTCTGTAACTGTGTGATTATCTTGTAATGTCTCATTATTTGTCTTCTCTCATTACAATGAAAGTTTATTAAGGTACTATTTTATTCTATCCAGACTACTTGACGACAAGAGCTTTAAGACTAGAAATTCTAGTTTGTGCATTAACATATATATTAATTCTTTTGTTGTTGTTGAAGAAACTCTGGTGACTTAGAGAGTTGTGCTGACATTTTGAAGCCACCAGGGACACTCTGAGAGAAAAATTGCAAGGTTTCCCAGGCAATAGATAGCCTCTTGAATACAGCTGGAGGAGGGTCCGCTGTAAGTCGTTTCTGACTAGATGTTAACAAGGTTTTTATTGTTGTTGAGAAAACATACAGCAAAGATATATACAAGTTTAAGTTTCCATATGTATATTGCTGTTATGTGCTTTGAGTTGCCTGCAATTCAAAGACCCTATGAACATCAGCCCTAAACCCTGCTCTATCCTGTGCCAATCTTATTGTCTCTGACACACCTAACCCCATTACCCCAGTCACTGAGTCAATCCATCTCATCGAGGGTCTTCCTCTCTTGTGTCGTCCCTCCACCTTCCCAAGCATGACATCCCTCTCCAAGGATTGGTCCCTCCTTGCAACATGTCCAAAGTATGTCAGATGAAACTTCAGAATCCTTGCCTCCACAGAGCAGCCTGGTCTCTCCTTCTCTAGGACAAACCTGTTCTAGCAGTCCATGGTATATTCAATACTCTTCTCCAGCACCACAGCTCAAAGGCATCAATCTTTTTTCTATCCTCCCTAGTCATTGTCCAACTCTCTGATGCATAGCAAGTGGTTGCAAAGCCCACTGCCTGTATCAGGCATACCTTAGTCTCTAGACTGACATTATTGCTCTTCAGTGCTTTGGAGAGGTCTCTGACAGCAGACTTTACCGGTGAAATTTGTCTTTTAATTTCCTGGCTGCTGGTGCCAAGAGTGTAGACTGTGGAGCCAAGCAAACTAAAGCTGTGAACAATCTCAATCTCTTCACCACCAATCTTGATGCTGCCCATTGGTCCAGTGGTGAGAATCTTTCCATATTGAAGTCTGCATTCCTTGACCTTCCGCAGCAAGTGCTTCAGGTCCTCCTCAGTTTCAGCAAGCAGGGTTGTGATACATGAAGTGAATTTTAAATTTTGTCCTGTACTTTCTCAGGCCCAGAACCACAAACCAAGTAAGTCTCTGTACAAGGCCACTCACTATACAGACACAGCAAGACTTTGTTCTTGCTGCTTTCCTAAGGTTTACAGTTTAAAACTAACCCAAATCTTTTGCCATTGAGATGATTCTGTCTCATGGCTATTAGTAAGTAGGAGTGTTCCACAGGTTTTCTTGGCTGTAATTTTCATGATTACAATACAGCCACTTTTTTTTTTCCTTCTGTGGTGGTTGAATTAAATTCACATAAAAGGAAATTCTTGACAACTTCAGTATTTTCTTCATTTGTCAGGATGCAGTTTACTGGTCCAACTATAAAAAATTTGGTTTCTTTTTGTGTTGAGAAGTCTTTGCTGCTTTTGTTATGTGCATCCATCGCCTGCAACTCATAGCAACCCTATACACAGTAGCTCTGAATCCTCTCCTATCCTTAGTCAGTCTCACTGTCTCCGACACAGCTAACATCATCCCAGTCACTATGTCAATCCATCTCATTCAAGGTCTTCCCCTCCTGCACTGTCCCTCAACCCTTCTAAGCATGACATCCTTTTCTTTTTAAAAAATTATTATTAATTTTAATGAAAATTTACAGAGACTTTGGATTTTCATTCATTCATTGTTGCACTTTTCTCCCTGCCCACCTCTCCCACCCAGTACACTCTTCTCTTTGAAAAATAAAAGAAAAATTCTTTTATTGTTTTCCAGTCCCTCCCCCCAGGTCCACCTCACTATACAGCCTTCGTTCCGGACTCCTGTCATTACGATAATACCTAAGCACATACACTTTCTTAAATTTTTTTTATTAATTTCAATGACAATTTATAGAGACTTGGGATTTCCATTCATTCAGTGTTGCACTTTTCTCCCCTCTCAACCCTTCCCCTCAATACACTTCCCTCTTGGAAAAGTAAAAGAAAAATTCTTCCATTGTTTTACAGTCCCTCCTCCAGGTCTACTCCACCATGTAGCCTTCACTCTGGACTTCTGTCATGACAAAAATACCTAATCACATATCCTTTTTAAACAGTTTTCTCCCTCATCTGTTTCAATGCAGTATACATTATTGAACCCATCTTTCTCAGTCTCCCCCTAACCCCAACGTCAATCTTGTTTTACTATGCAGTATTTGTCCTTTAGTGACTGAGATACTTCACTCAGCATCGTGTCCTCCAGGGTCACCCATTTTGAATAATATTGGATGAGTTCCTTATTTTTCAGTGCAGCATAGTATTCCATTGTGTGAATAGACCACAGCTTCTCTATCCATTAATTTGTTGATTGGCACTTAGGTTGTTTCCAACTCCTTGCTATTGTGAACAAAGCCATGATATACATGGGTGTGTGTATATCTGCTTGGGTGGCACTTATGATCTTTTTGGGGTATATTCCAAGTAGTGGAATTGCTGGGTCAAATGGTATCTCTATTTGCAACTTTTTGAGGAAGCACCATACTGCCTTCCACAGTGGTTGCACCTTTTTACATTTAAACCAACAGTCAATAAGGGTTTCAGTTTTTCCACAACCTTGCCAGCATTTGTTGCTTGCTGTCCTGTTAAATTTTGCTGTTCTTACTGGGTGAGATGGTATCTCATAGTTGTTTTGTATGATGTCCTTTTTCAAGGATTTGTCCTTCTTAGCAACATGCTGAGCTTCAAATTCCTTGCCTCTATGGAGCGACTTGGTTTTACCCTCTCCAGGAGAAACATGTTTGTTCTGTTGACAGTCCATGGAATGTTCTACACTCCACTCCAGCACCACAACTCAAAAGCATCAATTCTTCTTCTATCATCCTTAGTCATTACCTAGCTCTCTGATGTATAGCAAATAATCGCAAAGAGCATGGTTTGGATCAGGTGCACCTTAATCTCCAGACTCACACTGTTAGTCTTTAGCACTCTGATGAGGTCCAGGACAATAAATTTTCCCAGTTCAATTTGTCTTTTGATTTCCTGACTGCTGGTGCCAAAAGTGTTGATTGTAGAATCAAGCAAGCTGAAATTGTTGGCAATCTCGATCTCTTCTCCCTCTATCATTGTACTACCAATTGGCCTAGTATTGAGAATCTTTGTCTTCTTGACACTGAGTTTCAATTCATATTGAAGACTGCAGTCCTTCAGACCCTCCTCATTTTCTGCATGCAAGATTATGTCATCTACATCTAACAGGTTGTGTCCTCCCACAATTCCTATGCCACGTTCCTCCTTATAAACCCAGTTTCCCCTCTCACCTCTCCAGGCTGCCCATGGCGTGGTGCAGCACTGCAGCTGCTAGTTCAGTATTGGTACCCGGCTGGGACAACCCTCAAGGAAGTCTATCTCATGGGGAGAGAGGACCTTAAGGTGACCCTGACCTCCCAGGACTCAGGCTCTGCCATGAGAAAAATTAGTTACCTGCTCCCTAAAGAAATCAAATAGGGGATTGTCTCTATGAGCCGGAACCAACTAAAGGAAAGTGGGTGACATACTCCCAAATACAGACCATTTATTAAAAACAAAACAAACCCAAACAAAAACCCCCAGCTTCCCAAATGATTTATTCCATATACAGATAGAAAAGGCATGGAGACAAGACTAAAAGGAATCAATTAAGTTTTCAAAATATCTCCATTTTCTGCAAGCTAGATTGTAACATAGACATATTGAAAGTTTAATGAGTGTTCCTCTAGTTCTAATGCAGCATTCTTCTTCATATAATCCAGATTCTCAGATAATTTGCCCAATTTACAGATTGACTAGGTATAATGAAAAAGAGCAAACCTGATACATACCCTTCCTGATTTTAAATTGTCCATTATCCCCTTGTTCTACTCAAATGAGTACTTTGTTGTATAGGTAAAAGTTCTACATAAGCACAATTAAGTACTCTGGAATTCTGATTTTTTGTTTTATTATCTATAATTTATTATGATCCACACAGTCAATTGTTTTTGCATAATTAATAGAATGTAAACAAAAAATCTCTCTGATATTCTTTATTTTTCAAATCAAGTCCTATCTGATGTTGGTTTTATGTGCCATTGAGTCACTTGCAACACACAGGAATGATATTTCTTACAATCTCTTATAAACTCAACTTGAATTTCTGGCACCAGCCGTTTAAAAATTATCTTCAGCAAGATTTTATTTGCATGTGTGTGTAAGTGTGTGTGATATTAATGATCTTGATAAATGAAATTGATACGTTTCACATCCTGTTGGATCACCATTTTTTAAATTAAACACAAATATGATTCTCTTCTAGTCAATTTGCCACGTAGCTGTTCAACATTTCTTGACATAGGATGAGCATGTCCAAAGCTGCATCTGCTTCTGAAACACCTCAATTGGTATCCCATCAATTTCTGGAGCCCTATCAAGCCCTATCTTTTTTGCCAATGCCTTCAATGCAGTTTGGGCTTCACCATTTAGTACCATTGATTCTGGGTCATGCAACCTCCTGAAATGGTTGAGCATTAATCAATTAATTTGGAAATAGTGACTATATTTTCCCATCCTTTTGGTAATTCTTGCCATCATTCAATATTTTGCCCATAGAGTCTTTCAGTCTTGCAACTCTAAGCTTGCGTCCCCCTGCCTTCAATTCTTTCAGCTTGAAACATTATTACAAATATTTTTCTTTTTTATTTTCTAATTCCAAGTCTTTGCGCATTACACTATAACACATTGCTTTGTCCATTCAAACTGGCCTTTAAACACTTCTACTCAGGTCGATTCACTTCAAATTTTCTACATTCTATTTTTCGAGCTTGTGTTTGACGAGAAGGACTACTGTGCCTCCAGGGGCCAGGCAGCCAGGCTTGGCCTAGGGTTTAGGGCAGGAGGGGGCATTAAGCCCAAAAGGGCCTATGACCCTTGGGCCAGGTTCAAATTGTTTTCCTGTCAAACATTCTTCTAAGTAGTATAGCACTGGTCTGTGCATTGCTGTACAGAGGTAACTCGTGGTTGCTGTGATGCTGAACACTGGGACACTGAAGTGCCAAACATGGTAATGGTTACCCATGGTGGACAGTGTTTGCTGGAGCTTCCCAACTAAAACAAACCTGAAAGCAGGAGTGGCATCCACTTCCGAAATCGCTTGCCTCCAGAAATTTTATGTATGAACAGTGCTCAGGCCTTTCATTCATTGGGTCGCTATGAGTCGTCTACAACTCGACGGCATATAACAACAACATATTAACTTTTAATGTCTTTTCTGATATCCATTATCTGGCTTTCTTTTTGTTTTTACTTATAAACAAAAATGATTTTTTAACTGATATTTCCTAGGTAAAAATCTTTTACCTCAGTAGATCTGTGGAAAGTTGGTTTTGTTTTTTGGGTTTTTTCCACAGAGTAATTTTGTTAATTGATGATTTTTTAATGCAATATATATATATGACAGCATATTATTTCCATTTATTTTTTCCCTCACTTATTTTATTCATTCACTGTTGCACATTTTCTTCCCTTAGCACCCCTCCCCCTAGTTGTCTAGAGAGGAAGACTCCCAACAAGATGGACTGGCACAGTGATTGTAACAATGAACTTGAGCATGTCTGTGGACGTGAGGATGGTGCAGGATAGAAGTTTCAAATTTGTTGCTCATAGAGTCACTATATGTTACAGACAACTTTTGACATCTAACAACAACAACTAGTTATTAATAAACTTTGTCTACATGAGAAAAAAAAAATAAATCCTTTCATTGTTATACAATTGCCCCCAAGTCCACAGTCCACTTTACTATGCATTTCTTTTTCCATAACCTTGTCATGAAAATAATACCTAATCCTTCTTCAGAACCATCTGAAATAAGAAGGCTTCCCTAACTTTAGAGCTTTATATTTGGACTTACAGGCAACTAAACTCAAGGGACACTGATCACAGCATCTTGAAGAATTTGGAATCACATAAACCCACGAAGCTTGAGATAGAAGCTATCAGATCAAGGGGTGAATAGCAGGAGATAGGTGTTGAAGGGAGTAGGTGGGAGTAGAAGGGAATACTGGTGGAGCAGGGTAATGGGTGGATCAAGTGACTCATGTGGGTGGGGACAACACTAAAACTACTGGCTATTTCTACAATTGGAAAGATCTTTCATTTGCATTGTTCTGTAAAATGCTTGTCAGTCAGATACTTTTCTAAATCTGAGCATTCATATTAAGACAGACTAGGAAGAAGGATTGGCCATCCACTTCCAAAATAGCAGGCCTTTGAAAATCCTATGTACAATAGAACACACTTACTAGCAGATAGGGAACTTTCAAGTAGATGTGGAACTTTCAAGTATGGAAATACTAAGGAGGAGGAACAGTTGTAAGCAGACACTAGTGGTTAGCACACAGAATGTGAGAACCATGAATGTAGGAAAATTAGATGTTGTTAAGGAAGAAATGGAACGCATAAATACAGACATACTAGGTATTGGTGAGATGAGATGGACTGGCATGGGACATTTTGAATCAGATGATCATATGATCTATTGCTGGAGATGAAAAGGTGAGGAAAAAGGGGGTTGCTTTCATAGTTAAAAAAGTCATTTCTAGATGTGTCTTGAAATATAATATTGTGAGTGACAGGAAAATATCCATATGCATACAAGGAAGTCCAGTGAATACCATTATCATTCAAATATATGCACCAACAACCAGAGCCAAAGAAGAGGAAATAGATGATTTCTACCAACTTTTGTGGTCAGAGATCAATCGAACATGTAATCAAGAGGCATTAATAGTGATGGATGACTGGAATGCAAAAGTTGGAAACATAGAAGGTTCAGTAGTTGAAAGCATGGAGTTGGTGACAGAAATGAAGCTGGAGATAGGATAATGCAATTTTGCACAACCAACAACTAATTTATTCATTGCTAATACATTTTACAAGAAACATAAACACAGGCTATACACATGGATTTCACCTGATGGTATGTATAGGAATCAGATAGATTACATCTGTGGAAAGAATTGCTGGAGAAGCTCAATACCAGCTGTGAAAACTAGGCCTGGCCATATGCAAGTTTAAGCTGAAGCTAAGAAAAGTGAACTCAAGCTTACAGGAACCAAAATAGCACCTTGAGTCTATCCCACCTGAATTTTAGAACCATCTCAGGAACAGGCTTGAGGCCTTGAACACTAATGAGCAAAGACCAGATGAGTCATGGTTGGATATCAAGAATATCATACAGGAAGAGTGCAAAAGGTCATTGCAAAGATAGAGGAGGAAGAAAAGACCAAAATGGATCTCAGAAGAGACTCTGAATATTCCACTGGAGCACTGAGAAGCCAAAGCAGAAGGAAGAAATCAAGACATTGATGAGCTGAACTGGAGATTTCAAAAGGCTGCATGACAAGACAAAGTAAAGTATTATAATGAAATGTGCAAAGAACTGGATTAAAAAATCAAAGGGGCTGAAATCACTCAGCATTTCTTCAACTCAAGAAACTGAAGAGGAAATTCAAGCCTCAAGTTGCAATACTTAATGATGCTTTGGGCAGAATATTGAGTGATCCTGCAAATATTAAAAGAAGATGGAAAGAGTATGCAGAGTTATTATTCCAAAAGGAATTTGCAGACACAGAAGAATTTAACGAGACAACATATGAGCAAGAGCCTAGGGTGATGAAGAAAGAAGTTCAGATGGCTTTCAAAGAATTGCCTAAGAAAAAGGCCCCAGGAATTGATGGTATACAAATTGACATATTTCAACTAAGATTCTGCCCTGGAAGTGCTAACCAAGTTGTGACAAGAAATCTGGAGAACAACCACTTGGCCAACTGAATGGAAGAGATCTATATTTGTTCCCATTCCGAAGAAGGGTGACCCAATAGAGTGTGGAAACTATTGAATAATACCATCAAATCACATGCAAGCAAGATTCTGTTGAAGATTATCCAAAAATGACTGGAACAGCACATTGACAGAGAACTACGAGAAGTGCAGGCTGGATTTAGATGGGGTCATGATACTAGGGATAGTGTAGCTAATATTAAATGGATCTTGGCTGAAAGCAAGGAGTACCAAAAGAATGTCTATCTTTGTTTCATTGAATATGCAAAGGCATTTGACTGTGTGGATCATAACAAATTGTGCCTAACACTGAGAAAAATGGGAATACCAGAACACTTGATTGTGCTAATGTGAAACCAGGACCAGGAGGCAGTCATTAGAACAGAGCAGGGAAACACTGCATGGTTCAAATTTGGGAAGGGTAGGTGCCAGGGCTGTATCCTGTCTCCATACCTTTTCAATCTTTATGCAGAACAGATTATCTGGGAGGCTGGGCTCTATAAGGAGAAATGTGGCATCAGGGTTTTAAGTCTCCGAGTACTATAGTAGTGCTATTTCCTTTTTCAGTTTTGCTAATAATGTTTGTTTTATATATTTTGTAGGTCTTTCATTTGGTGCATAGGTATTTTTTATTGTTATAACCTTTTATTCTATTGACCCTTGACCTTTCTTGTCCTCTGTGATGGTTTTTGCATTGAAACTTATTTTATCACAGTTTAATATCTCTACACCTGCTTTTTTTCTGGTTGGCATAAGCTTGGTATTTTTTTCCTCACCCTTTAATTTTTAGTCTTTCTTTATCTTTTTCAGGTGTGTCTCTTATAGACAGCATATTGATGGATTTTGGTTTTTTTATTCAATCTGCTACTCTTTTTCTCTTCAGTGGTGCATTTAAACCATTCATATTCAGGGTGATTATTGAGAGGCAAGGTTTTATTGCTATCATTTTGTTGAGTTCTTTTTGGTGGTGTTGCTAGTTACTTTTGTCCATCCTGCTTTCTGTGGAACCTCTGTGAGAAGGACGTCTCTCAGTGTTTCCCACAACACTGATCTTGTTTTTATAAACTCCCTTATGTTCTGTTTTTCTGGGAATATCTTGATATCTCCTTCATATTTGATGGACGATTTTGCTGGGTACAATATTCTTGGTTGACAGATGTGATCTTTGAATGTTCTATATATGTCATTCCACTGTCTTCTTGCTCGCATGATTTCTGCTGAGAAATCAGCATTTAATTTTTTATCTGCTCTCCATTATAGGTTACTCTTTGTTTCTCTCTTGCTGCTTTCAAAATTCTCTCCTTATCTTTGGTTCTGGCAAATAAGTCTATGTTATGCTTTGGTGTTTTTCTTTTCGGGTCTATTCTGTATGGTGTACTCTCAGCTTTTTTAATAGATATTCTCTCATTCTTCTTTATGCCTGGAATTTTTTCTTCTAATAACTCTTCCACAATTTTTTTTCCATTCCCTTCCTTCCTTCTTCTTGTTCTGGGATTCCAATGATGTGCATGTTATTTTTCTTGATGGTGTCTCACATTATTTTTAGGTTTTCTTCTTTTTCCTTCTTTTTTGATTTTGCTGTTTGCTCTAGCAGATCAGTGATGACAATTTTGTCTTCTCTTTCATTGGTTCTGTGTTCCATCTCTTCAACTCTGTTCATGTGTCCCTCAATCATGTTGACAGCATCTCATATTTTGGATCGTGGTTTTTTGCTTTTCCAGTGCCACTAATATCTCATTTGTTTTATCTGCATTGTTTTGGATTGTTTTCTAAGATCCTCCTGATTTTTCTTTGCAATGTCCTGTAATTCTTCAAGTTTGTTTTTCACCAATTGAAAATATTGAATCATTGTTCTTTTAGATTCTGTGTCAGAAAGTTCCATAAAATTTTCTGGTTTCAGGAAATCCATTGCTACTGTGTTACTTTTGGGAGTGATAACTTGCTTTGGGCTTGTGTGGGGTATAAGGCAGCCTGCTTCTTTTTGGATATTGCTGTGGTAAAGTTTGTCATGTCTGAGGCTATAGCTGGTTCTTGATCTGACATCACTGCTCCAGAAGAAGGTTGGGCAGGCACAAGTGCCAATGCATGTATGGTGGGTACACATGCGGACACATGTGGAGGCAGGGGGGAAGACACACACACAGATGCACATGGAGAGTATGGGGGGGGCATCTGACTGGAAAACCAGGAAGCCTAGGTTTTCCCCTCAAGGACTAGGTCTGCTACCCCAGTCGAGCTCCAGCTGTCTTATTCTCTTCTGCTTAAGGTGTTGGGGTCCCACAATTGGTCCAGCAATCAGCCGTGATCCCCCTAAGTATCTCACTCAAATTCCCACTGTCCTGCTTCCTCCAGCTGCACAAACAACAACAACAACAAAAAAAAAACCACAAAATAATCTCTCACGTCTCACCACCTGCCTGTTTTGTTTTTTGAATTATTGTGATTTGAGTGAAATTTTACAAAGCACTTTGGCTTTTCAATCACTCATGCTCATTTTCATTCCATGAATTTAAATATAATACCCACAATGGCTGAACTTTTATTTCTTACTGTTCTTTTCCTTTACCCAACTTAGTGTCTGTTAATTAATTTTTTATTTTCCTTTCCTTCCTTCTGCTTCATGGTATCCATACTTGTATGATTTTTCTATGCATATAAACTTACCTTTAACTTTTTATAACAGTGGTCTTACACAATATTTAGCCATTTGTGTGACCTTCTTGTTTTTTTATAACTATTTTCTTTCTTCATGTCTGATGTACTTGATGTCATTCCACAACTCATCTGCTATTCAATTCATCATATCTATTCTTCCCCCCTCCCGCCCCCGTTGTGTATCATCAAATTAGATCTGACTGGCACAGGAAAAGATTGCCCCTCCTTCTCCAGCAGAGCATCTCAGGATTGCAGAGCAGCTTCTAGCCACTAGGCTACCAGAGCTCCCTTATCTCTTCTTGAGATAGTCCTTAAATTCAGGAGGGATGTACTTAAGGTTGTCCTTTGACTTTTGTGGACTAGTTACCATTTTCTTTAGTTTCAGTTTGAACTTGCCTTTGAGCATTTGATGGTCTACTGTATAGTTAGTTGGGCCCTGAATTTGTTCTGATCGCTAGTATTGAGCTTCTCCACCATCTCTTTCTACACATATAGTTTATTGGATTTTTGTATGTTCTACCAGGTGAGGTCCATGCATGCAGTTGTCCTTTATGTATTTAAAAAAAAAAGTTTGCAATGAATAAACAGTTGCCATCCAGGAAGAGTGCAAATGGTCATTACAAAGACAGAAGAGGAAGAAAAGACCAAAATGGATGTCAGAAGAGACTCTGAAGATTGCACTGGAGCGTAGAGAAGCCAAAGCACAAGGAAGAATTCAAGATACTAAAGAGCTGAACAGAAGATTCCAAAAGGCTGCTCGGAATGACAAAGCAAAATACTACAACGAAATGTGCGAGGAGCTAGAGTCAGAAAACCAAAAGGGCCGAACTCGCTCCGCATTTCTTAAGCTCAAGAAACTGAAGAACAAATTCAAACCTAGAGTTGCTGTAATCAAGGATGCTTTGGGCAGAATATTAAATTATTCAGGAAGTATTAAAAGAAGATGGAAGGAATATACTGAGTCGTTATATAGAAAGGAATTGGCAGATACAGAGGAATTTAAAGAAATAACATATGAGCAAGAGCCTATGGTGATGAAGGAAGAAGTTCAAGCTGCTTTAAAGGAAATAGCAAAAAATAAGGCCCCAGGAATAGATGGTATACCAATTCAAGTATTTCAGATAACAGATGTTGCCCTGGATGTGGTCACCAAGTTGTGCCAAGAAATCTGGAGAACAACCAACTTGGCCAACTTTTTCCCATTCCAAAGAAAGGTGACCCAACTGAGTGTGGAAACTACAGAACAGTGTCATTGATTTCACATGCAAGCAAGATTCTACTGAAGCTTATCCAAAAACGATTAGAACAGCACATCAGCAGAGAACTTCTGGAAGTCCAGGCTGGGTTTAGAAGGGGTCGTGGTACTAGGGATATTGTTGCTGATGTTAGATGGATCTTGGCTGAAAGCAGAGAATACCAGAAGAATGTCTATCTGGGTTTCATTGATTATGCAAAGGCATTTGACTGTGTGGATCATAACAAACTGTGGCTGACTCTGAGAAGAATGGGAATCCCAGAACATTTAATTGTGCTAATACGAAACCTATACTTGGACCAAGAGGCAGTAGTCAGAACAGAGCAGGGTAACACTGCATGGTTCAAAATTGGGAAGGGTGTACGCCAGGGATACATCTTGTCTCCATACCTTTTCAAATGTATGCAGAGCAGATTATCCGAGAGGCTGGGCTCTATGAGGAGAATTGTGGCATCAGGATTGGTGGAAGATCTATTGACAATCTGCATTATGTAGATGACACTTTTTTATTCCTTCCAGTTTCTAGATTCATACTTTGCATATTCTACATTTCAATTATTAATAGATATTTGCAGCTGTTTCTCTTAATTTTGAATCATCACTTTTATGTCAGCATCTTTAGTTCCTTCATTGGGTAAAAGCTTCACTTCATCCATAAAATTGTGATATACTCTTTTTTTGAGGGGGCATCCCTTCCTCAGTCATATTTTGAGTGCCTTCTAATCCCAGAGAATAATTTTCTGGAACTATAGCGAATACTAATCATAGGGTTTTCAATAGTCCATTGTTTCAGAAGGGAGTTCTGGTGCCATAGTTTGTAGAGAGTTAGGCTACTAACCCCAAGTTCGAATCCACCAACAGCTCTACAGGAGAAAAATAGACAGTCTTCTTCCAGGTGATTTTCAACCCTAGAAACCCAAAATCTGTTGGAGAGTCAGCTGTAAGTTCCAGCTCGACAGCAATAAATTTTGAGTTTTATTATTTTAGAAGTAGATAATTAGTCCTATTTACTAGTCTTTTTTAGTCTAGAAGTGCTACTGAAACCTATCTATCATGTATGACCTTACCAGTATTTTAAAATACTATCATAGGTTCTGAGCCTCCACTCTAGAAGTTGGCTTCTTGTGTCCTCATGGTGGTCATGTAAGGGGAGTTTTTGGTTTGTGTTTAATGTGTGTTACTGGGGGGTTTGCCCCCCCCAAAAAGTGGGTGTCAGTTTAACTTTTAACCCAACGGTGGAGGCCTGCTAAAGAGTGTGTCTTTAAAATCAAGTAGCCAAAGATTGGGTCTGTGGTCCTCGGGACAAATTTATTAATTTTAGAATGAACATGATAAGAAATCATTTGTCTATTTGCTGTACTGAATAACTTGGCGTTGTTGTGATGCTGAACACTGTGCCATAGTTGTGTCAAATACCATAATGGTTATGCATTATGTACAAAGTTTGGATGAGCTTCCGGATTCATTCAGGTTGGGAAGCCGGAGTTTCATCCACTTCCTAAACTAGATGCCACTGGAAACTCTATAAACATACAGGAATGATGTTACTTATAGAACAGAGTTCAGGTCTTTTGTGCAAAGGTCTCTATGAGTTGTATTTGACGTGACAACACTTAACCACTGCCAAGTGAGACTAGTGTTGTTATATTTGGAGGAATGTTCTTCCACTTTGTACCTCACTCTTTGTCAATGTGCCATATGAAGTAATCTGGATTTGCTGTGTTGCTAAACTTTGTGCCATTGGCATATCAAATACCATAATGATTTCCCAATGTGGACAGTGTTTAGTGGAGCTCCCAGTTGTAAAACAGGTTTGGAAGCAGGAGGGGCATCCATTTCCTAAACCACATGCCTCTGGAGACTCAATGAACTTGGATAGAAACAATGATAGTTATAGAAAAGCATTAGATCTTTAGTTCTTAGAGTCGCTATGAGTCCTGCTCAACTTGACAGCAATCAACATAGCTTCTAGCATCACAGCAACAGGTAAGCCACCACAGTAGGACAAAATGACAGACAGGGAGTGGAATGTGAGGCTATTTTCAGTAAACCATTAAGGACTTCCTTGAATGAATCTCTTGGTCCTCTGTGCTAGCCTTGGGCAAGTTGGTTTGTCTCAGACTCTTCTAAGTATAGCCGAATGGGCTGACTAGTTTATCAGAAAGAATTCAAATGACATCTGATCTTACATTAAGTCTCAAAATGGAGTTAGAGTTTCTCCTATGGTTAAGCTCTAATACACTACTAAGAAAGTCAGGTTTTAAATTACAATATTGTTGTTATGTGCTGTTGATTAGCCTGTGACTCATAGTGACCTTAAGTACAACAGCCCTAAACCCTGGTCTATCTTGTGCCAATCTTTTTGTCTCCAACACACCTAACCCCATTACACCAGCCACTGAATCAATCACTGATCTCACTGAGGGTCTTCGTTTCCTACGCTGGTCCTCCAACCTCCCAAGCATGATGTCCCTCTCCAAGGACTGATCCTGCCTTGCAATATGTCCAAAGTATGCCAGATGAAGCTTCAGAATCCTTGCCTCCAAAAGCAGCCTAGCTTCACCCTCTCCAGGCTGAACTTGTTTGTTCTCCTAGCAGTCCATGGGATTTTCGGTACTCTTCTCCAGCACCAAAACTCAAAGGCATAAATTCTCCTTCTATTACCCCGTGTCATTGTCCAGCTTTCTGATGCATAGCAAGTAATTGCAAAGATCATGGTCTGTATAGGGCATACCTTAGTCTCCAGACTGACATCATTGCTCTTTAGTACTTCGGAGAGGTCTCTGACAGCAGACTTTACCAGTGCAATTTGTCTTTCATTTTCTGGCTGCCAGTACCAAGAGTGTTGAGTGTAGAGCCAAGTAAACTAAAGCTGTTAATAATCTCGGTCTCTTCACCATCTATCATATGACTGCCAATCGATCCAGTGGTGAGAGTCTTGGTTTTTTTTTGCTGTTGACTTTCAATTGATATTGAAGGCTGAAGTTCAATATAGTTCTCTAAAACTAAGACAGACAACCACCACCCAAGCAGATATATGCACACCATGTTTTCACAGCTTTGTTCACAATAGCAAAGAGTTGGAAACAACCTAAGTGCTCATCAACAGACGAATGGATAAGAGAAGATGTGTTATACTCACACAATGGAATACTATGCTGCATTGAAAAACAAGGAACTCATAAAATATTAAAAATGGATGACCATGGAAAACATTATGCTGAGTGAAATATCTCAGTCACAAAAGGACAAATACTGCATAGTGCTACTGTTATAAAACAGGACTGACATTGGGATTAAGGGGAGACTGAGAAAGATGGGTTCAATAATGTATACTACATTGAAACAGATGAGGGAGAAAGAGAAAACTGTTTAAAAGGGATATATGATTAGGTATTATTGTCATGACAAGAGTCCAGAATGAAGGCTGCATACTAGAGTGGACTTGGGGGGAGGGTTTGTATAACAATGAAAGAATTTTTCTTTCACTTTTCAAGGAGAAGTATGAACTGGAGGGCAGGGGTGGGCAGAGAGAAAAGTGCAACAACGAATGAATGGAAATCCTAAATCTCTGTAAATTTTCATTAAAATTAATTAAGAAAATGAGATAGACAGTTGCTGCTTAGAGAAAGGAGTTATACACCTAATATAGGAAAATAGGGTAAGATTTCCCGAAGGAGGTGACATATGTATTGGGTTGTGAAGGGCACATAGGAGTTTGTTAGGGAAGGTGAGAAGATGTGGGGAGTGGTGGCAGGCTTATGCAAAGTATGGAGTCTTAAAAAGTCAGGGGAATTGAGGGAAGGATGAAATAACCCAGGTTATCATGTTAACTCCTGCTTTCCATTCCCTCAATACCTTAAGCCCTTTAGCCTTCTGATTCATATCTGAGGGAGAAACTACTCCAGGGTTTAGATACTTGAACACTTGAGTCAGAATGACTGCATCCAGATTCTAATTCTGTATTACTTTGACCTAGTACCAGTTCCAAATTCAAACTCACTGCTGTTAATTCTGATTCAGTGAGAATGGTTACTGTATTGTCAATTACATTGACAATAATCTGCTTATCTTGTAAACACATGTGAAACAATATCTGGCACAAGGTAAGACTCAATAAACATTAACTGCTGCTGCTTTGCATCTACTTCTTCTTTCTATTATTATTCTCACCAGATAAAACATCAGAAAATAGAGGAAGCAAAGTTTGGGTAATGTTTCTTTGACTCCTAGCCATTAATGGGATCCCATACATAGAAACTTCCCTGATCTTTGTTAAGACTTCGGTTTCCTCTTTGTAGGTAAGAACATTAACAAATAATGCTTTACTATCTCCCTGAATGGTTTCTGTTAAGAGCAATGAGGCTTTGCCTGGTACTAGCCCCATCCTGTTACTCGGGCTAACTTCCTCTAGAAACTTGCATGTAGCCTTAGGTGCAGCAGCCAGCAGTCCCAGAACCTTCACTTTTATACTTTGTTATGCTTTGGCTGCTATCTTGCCCAGATACCATCTTACCCAGCTACCATCTTAATCAGATAGCATCTTATCTAGCCACCATTGCAATTCAGTAAAGACATCATCCTGCTGTGCTAGCCCTGTGCCTTAACTTGATAACTTCAGCAATCCGCAGGCACAAGAATATGGGAGCCACAGGATCCTAGAGCAATATACCAGAAGCAATGTCTTTTCTTTCCTCCAGAACTGCCAGAGACAGTGGTGAAGAGAGTTGGAGAACCTAGCTGCACCACTCTGCAAGTCAAAGAGGCCAATACACTTCAGGAGGGAGGGCTGTAATAAGAACATAACAAGCCTTCTACCTCAGAGAACTTAGCTGCCGGATCAGAGAGGAAGGAGCAGAAGCAGTGGGCCCTCAGACCCAGAGAACTTTATCATAGGACCAGAGAAGAAGGATCACAGACAGAATGAATTGCTCTCCCCTTTTCTACTGGAGTATTGAGTTCCCCAAGTGAAACAAGTCTTCCTGTAAGCCCAGGGACCAGAGATAAATTTAGGCAGGACAAGCTGTCTGTCCCTTTTGAAGATTAGTGAGATTCCCAGCCAAGATCATCAGATCCAGGACCTGCTGAGGGCACAGTAAGAAAAACTCTTATCACAGCAATAATATGGAAGAAGCATACTGTCTCACAGCCGACACAAAACCAAAACAAGATGTCACCCAAAAAAGTGATCAAAACACAGAATCATTGGATTTTTCTGAAGACAGAAAGTATGAGGACACTGTCTAACACAGAATTCAAAAGAACAATGATCAAATATTTTCAATGGGTGAAAGATAAACTGGAAGAATTGCAGGATTCTATGAGCAAAAACCAAGAAGACCTTAAAAAACCCCAAAGCAATTAAAAACAATGCCAATAAAACAAATAAGGCATCAGACACCATAGAAATACAAAAAGCCATAATCTAGAATATTAAGATAAGCATCTCAGAGCAGCAGATGAGTAGAATTGAAGAGATAGAGCACAGACCCAGTGAAATGGAAGACAGAGCTCACAGCACTGATCTGCTAAAGCAAAAAGGAGGTCAAAAAGGAAAGAAAACGAAGAAAGCCTAAGAATAATGTGGGACACATCAAGAGGAATAACATGCACATAATTGGAATCCTGGAAGAGGAAGAAGCCCAAAAAAGCACTAGGAACTTACGGAAGAGTTACCAGAAGAAGACTTTCCAGGTATGAATAAAGAACAAGAGAATATACATATAAGAAGCTGAGTGAACCCCATAAAAAATAGACCTCAAAAGAAAAACACCATGACATATCATAGTAAAATTTGCCAGAATAAATGACACAGAGAGCATTCTAAAAGCAGCTAGGGAAACAGTGAAAAATGACCTATAAATGAGACTAAGTGCTGATTTCTCAGCAGAAACAATACAAGAAAGTTTACAGTGGAATGACATATATCAAACACTCAAAGAACATAACTGTTAACCAAGAATAATATATCCAGCAAAACTGTCCATCCAAAATGATGGAAAATAAAGATATTCTCAGAGAGGCAAAAACCAAGGGAGTTTGTAAAAACAAGACCAATATTGCAGGAAATACTGAAGGAAGTCTTTCTCACAGAGACTGACCACAGAAAGGAGGATAGATATAGCAACAACCAGCAACAACACCAAAAAGAACTAACTAACTAAATAAATGATAGGAATAAAACCTTGCTTCTCAATACTTATACTGAATGTGAATTGTTTAAATGCACCAGTGAAGAGAAAGGGAGTGGTAGATTGGATAAAACAAAACAAAACAAAACAAACCACAAGGGAGCTCTGGTGGCCTAGTAGCAAGAAGCTGCACTGCAATCCCAGAGGTATGCCGTCTTTGGAATCCACCAGATGCTCAGCTGGAGAAGGAGGGGCAATCTCCTCCTGTATCAGTCAGATCTGATTTGACAGTTATTGTTGTTGTTGTTGTTATGTGCCGTCGCTTGCGACTCATAGCGACCCTAGGTACAACAGCCCTAAACCCTGCTCTATCCTGTGTCAATCGCATTGCCTCTGACACATCCATCCCGATTACCCCAGTCACTGAATCAATCCACCTCATAGAGGGTCTTCCCCTCCTGCGCTGTCCCTCCACTCTGCCCAGCATGATGTCCCTCTCCAAAGACCTGTCTCTCCTTACAACAAGTCCAAAATATGTCAGGCGAAGCCCCAGAATCCTTGCCTCCAAGGAGCAGCCTGGTTTAACCCTCTCTAGGATCAATCTATTTGTTTTCTTGGCAGTCCATGGTATATTCAGTACTCTTCTCCAGCACCACAGCTCAAAGGCATCAATTTTCCTTCTATTTGACACATACAAAAAATAATAAAATTTTTAAAAACCCAAGCCAAAAAAAACCCTCATAAATATGCTGTCCACAAGAGACGCTTTTGAAAAATGAATATAAAGACTGACAACAAATAAAAGGGTGGAAAAAATATAACAAGCAAATGGCAACCAATATTAATCTCTGATAAAATAGATTCAGTGTAAAAACTGCCAGAAAGGAAAAGGAAAGTCGCTATATAATACTTAAAGGATCATTAGAACAAGAATACATAACTAAAATAAGTATCTATGCACCAAATGATAAAGCTGCAAAATACACAATGCACTTGTTAACTGAAAAAAAGAAATAGACAACACCATGATAGTAGTAGGAGATTTCAATACATCACTCTCAAGGTTGAACCACTAGAAAGAAACTTAACAAAGATGCTAAAGAATTAAACCACACAATCAACCAAGTTGATCTCTCTTAGTTATATACAGACTGAATTGGCTGACACAAAAGAATTTCAAGAAACAACATATGATCAAGAGGCAATGGTGATGAAGGAGGAAGTTCAGGCTGCTCTGAAGGACTTGGCAAAAAGTAAAGCCCTAGGAATTGATGGAATACCAATCGATATATTTCAACAAACAGATGCTGCCCTGGGTTTCCTCACCAGGCTGTGCCAAGAAATCTGGAGGGCAACTACTTAGACAACATACTGGAAGAGATTCACATTTATTTCCATTCCAATAAAAGGTGACCTAACAGGGAACAACACATCAGCAGAGAACTGCCAGAGAACCCAGAAGTCTAGGCTGGGTTTAGAAGGGGTTGTGGTACTAGGGATATTGTAACTAATGTTAGATGGATCTTACCTGAAAGCAGGGAATACCAGAGGAATGTATATCTGTGTTTCATTGACTTTGCAAAGGTGTTTGACTGTGTGGATCATAACAAACTGTGGCTGACTCTGAGAAGAATGGGAATCCCAGAACAATTGATTGTGCTAATGAAAAACCTAGACTTGGACCAAGAGGCAGTCGTTAGAACACAGCAAGGAAATAGTGCATGGTTCAAAATTGGGAAGGGTGTATGTAGGGATGTGTCCTGTCTCCACACCTTTTCAATCTGTATGCAGAACATATTATCTGGGAGGCTGGCCTCTATGAGGAGAAATGTGGGGTCAAGATTGGTGGAAGAACTATCAACAATCGCCGTTATGCAGATGGCATGACCCTACTTGCTGAAATTGAAGAGGACCTGAAACGTTTGCTGCAGAGGGTCAAGGAATGCAGCCTCCA
>NW_006399792.1:8247427-8248272 GCF_000299155.1 Elephantulus edwardii | reverse complement strand
CAATAAAAAATGAAATAAAAAGTTTTTTAAATAAAAGAGAATGAAAACACAACTTACCAAAACATCTGGGATGCAGCAAAAGTAAGTACTTAGTGGTCAGTTCATAGCAAACATATCAAAAGGGAAGAAAAAGAAAATAATTTATTATTTAACTCAACATCTCCAATAAGTAGAAGAAAAACAGCAAGAAAACCCAGCAATCTATAAAAGAAAGGAAATGATAAAATATAGGGCAGAAATAAATAGAATAGAAACAGAAAAACAATTGAAACTGTCAACAAGACTAGGAGTTGGATTCTTCAAAAATATCAATAAAATCAACAAACCACTAGCAAAGCTAACAAAGGAATAGAAAGAGAAGACACAAATAATCCGAATAAGAGAGCAAAGGATTGATGTCACAACAGAACCAACTGAAATAAAATGGTTAACAATATAATATTATGGAAAAAAACTATAGTCAAACAAATATGAAAATCTAGAGGAAATGAACAAATACTTAGAAACTCACAACCTACCCAAATGGACCCAGACTTAAGTAGAAAACCTGAAGAGGCCCAGTAAAAAGGACAAAACTGAACATGTCATAAGACAAAAGCTAACAACAGCAAAAGAGGTCAGACAATTTTATCAGTCAATTTTAGAAAATATTCATACAAGAACTGTTACCATTTCTACATACAATATTTTAAAAAGCAGAAAAAGATGTAGTATTCTCAGAATCATTCTATGAAACAATCATACCCCAGATACAATAGTCGGGTAAAGACACCACCAAAATAGAAAACTATGGACAAATATTTCTCATGAACGTAGATGCAAAAATCATCAATAAAAACCTGGCC
>NW_006399792.1:8243832-8245302 GCF_000299155.1 Elephantulus edwardii | reverse complement strand
TGATTTTGTAAATCACTACCTAACTTCAGAGGGACTGGAGAGCATTATGTTAAATGAACTAATTCAGTCTCAGAAGGACAAATACTGTATAAAACCATTATTGTACAATATTTATGAGGATTCAAGGTGGGGAGGGTTGGAGCAGGTAGGGGAGGATGGGGAGGATTAATCATAGGGTTGATGGTTGGAGCGAGTGGTAGGTAAAGGAAATGGGAAAGATCTGGTGTTAAAAACAATGTATACAAACTTCATAAGTAAACTTGTTGTAAACTAGTATGAAATAAAAATTTTCTTTTTTTTAAAAAAAAAGGCATTCCTTTTGAGAAAAGTAAATAGAAAAGGATGCCCATGATCACCTCTCCTATTCAATATAGTACTGCATTGTTAGTGAGTGCAGTAAAGGAAAAGAAAGAGTATCCAAGTTGTCCAAGAGAAGGTAAAACTCTCTCTATATGCAGATGATATGATGGTATACATAGAAAACCCTAAAAATTCAGGAAGAAGACCACTGGACATAGTCAACCAATTCAGTAAGTTTGCAAGATACAAGATCAACACGCAAAAATCAGTTTGATTTCTCTACAGTGACAAAGAAAATATGTATAGAAAAATAAAGCTAAAAAAAACAGTATCAATAGCTAGTGGGAGGATATCAAGAATACCATCCATGAAGAAGGCAAAGCATCATTACAAAGACAGTGGAGGAAGAAAAGACCAAGATGGATGCTGAAAGAGATTCTGAGTATTGCATTAGAGTGCTGAGAAGCCAAAGCAAAGGGAAGAAAGGAACTGAACAGAAGATTTCAAAGGGCAACAGAGAAAGACAAAAAAAATTGTACAGTTCCTTCAGCTTGAGAAATGCCAAGTGATTTAGGCCCTTTTGATTTTCTTTTTTTTTTTTATCTCAGTTTATTTCCACATCTACAACCCATTGGCCCTTTTGATTTTCAAACTCAAGCTCTTTGCATATTTCATTACAATACTTTGTTTTGTCTTTCTGTAGTTATACAGGCAGGGTTTAGAAGAGGTCATGGTATTAGAGACATTATCACCAATGTTAGATGGATTTTGGCTGAAAGCAGAGTACCAGAAGAATGTTCATCTGTGCTTCATAGACTATGCAAAGACATTTGACTGTGTGGATCACAACAAATTGTGGTTAACCTTGAAAAGAATGGAAATCCCAGAACATTTAATTGTGCTCATGTGAAACTTTAACTTAGGCTAGGAGGCAGTAGTCAGAACAGAGCAGGAAAACACTGTATGGTTCAAAATCAGGAATTGAGTGCATCAGGGAGGCATCCTGTCTCCACATCTTTTCATCTGTATTTGGACCTGATCATTCAGGAGGCTGGACATAATGAGGAGGAATGTGGCATCAGGATTGGAGGAAGATTCATCAACAACCTACGTCATGCAGATGACACAGCCTTGCTTGCTGGAACCAAGGAGGGACCTAAAATGTTTGCT
>NW_006399792.1:8219728-8243086 GCF_000299155.1 Elephantulus edwardii | reverse complement strand
CAAAAAAAAAAAAAAAAAGGAAAAAAGAAAGAAAAAAGAAAAAAGATAAATGGCATTAGAAAAATTTGCAGTGAGGGACCTCTCCAAAGTGCTATAGAGAGACAATGTCAGTCTAGAGACTAAGGTGCACCTGATTCATTCAGGTCACGGTCTTTGCAATTACTTGTTATGCATCAGAGAGCTGGGAAGTGACCCAGGATGATAGGAGAGGGATTGCTGCATCTGAATTTTGGTGTTAGAAAAGACTGTTAAATGTACCGTGGACTACCAAGAAAGCAAACAGGTCTCTACAGGAGAGAGTGAAACCAAATTGCTCCTTGAAGGCAAGAATTTTGAAGCTTTATGTGACATACTTTTAGCATGTTGTCAAGGGACCAGTTCTTTTTTAATTTATTTTATTATATTTGTGTATGTGTATCGTCAAATTGTATTTGACTGGTAGAGGAGGAGATTGTCCCTCCTTCTCCAGCAGAGCATCTGGTGGATTTGAACTGCCAACCTCTGGGATTGCAGTGCACCTTTTTGCCACTAGGCCACCAGAGCTAAGGGACCAGTTCTTAAAGAAAGACATCATGCTTGGAGGAGTAGAAGAGCAGAGCAGGAGAGGATGACCACAGATAAGATGAATTGATACAGTTACTGGAGTAAAGGAAGTAGGTGTGTCTGAGACTGGCTCAGATTAGGTCGGCATTCAGAGCAATTGTACACAGCGTCACTGAGTTGCAAGTGATTTGACTCAATAATATGTAACAACAACAAAAAAACCACACAAGATTAAAAATACTTGAGAACAAATCTAACTAGAGACACAAACGATCTATACAAAGAAAATTACAAAATATTACTACAAGAAACAAACAAACAAAAAGAGCACTGGAGAAATAGAAGAATATACCATACTCATGGATAGGAAGACTCAATATAAAATTCGTTGTAATCACAATACAGATACCAATTAATTCCATTCTTCAACAAGATGGGAAAAGCCATTTCCAGCTTTATCTGGAATGGAATGTGAGACCAAATAACCAAAAGACTACTAAAAAAGAGAGACAAGGTAAGAGGCATAATGGTGCCTGATTTCAAATCCTACTGCCCAGCTGTGGTGGTCAAGACAGAATGGTACTGGTACATAGATATGGTGACAGATACATAGACCAATGGAACAGAATGGAGAACCCCGAAATCAGTTCATCTACCTTTGATTTTTACAAGGAAATGAAATCAGTTAAGGGAGGGAATGGCAGCTTCTTTAACAAGTGGTGTTAGCAAAATGGAAAACCATTTGCAGAAAACTTAAGCAAGACCCACACTTCACACCATACAAAAAAACCCAACTCAAGGTGCATCAGGGACCTAGAAGGAAAAGCAAAGACTATAAAATTCATCATAGAAAAGCAAGGAACAACTCTAGAATCCCTAATCCATAACATGAACAGTCTTCCAAGCTAAATGAAAAACCTACAACCAGGAGAGAATAAAATAGATGAATGAGACTAAGAGTCAAATCCCTATGCACATTGAAAAAACTTGAGCAGAATACAAAGGAAACCCTCAGACTGAGAAAAAATATTTGACAATGACATATCTGATAAGAGACTTATATTTAAAAGTTACAGAATACTCCAGCACCTTAACAAGAAAAAAAGTAAACAACCCAACTGCAAAAGGGGCACAGGATAGGAACAGATACTTCACCATAGAAGACATTCAGATGCCAAATAAACACATGAAAGAAATATTAAAAATCTCTAGGTAGCAGAGAGATGTAAGTCAAAACAACTATGAAATATCATCTTACCCCAGCAACAATAGCAAAGTTCAACAGGGCAGCAAATAACAAATGCTGGTGAGGTCATGGAGAGATTGGAACTCTAATTCAGTGCTGGTGGGAATGTAAAATTCACTACAGAAGTTGGTCTGGTGCTTTCTCAAAAAGTTGGAAATAGTAATAACATTTGACCCAGCAATTTCACTAATGAAAATACATCCTAGAAAAACCAGAGCCACGACTCAAACAAATGTATACACACCCATGTTAATTGCTGCATTATTCACAATAACAAAACAATGGAAGTAAAAACCCAATGTCCATCAACAAATGAATGGATAGAAAAACTATGGTGCATCCACATACTGGAATATTACAGCAGCATTGAAAAACAATGAACTCATCAAATATTACACAATAAGGAAGAACCTGAAAGACATTATGCTTAGTGAAATATCTCAGTCACAAAATGATAAATAGTATTATAACACTGCTGTTATAAAATAGAACTGAAGTAAAGGGCTGAATAGTAAAGAGTGTATGGATAATGAACACTGCATTGAAACATGAAAAGTACTGTCTGAAAGGAATATATGATTAAGCATTATATGTATGACAACAATGTGGAACAAGAAGTGCATTGCAAAGGGCATGGGGGGAAGTAAAAAGGAGAGGGAGGGAAGAAAATGTATGACAGTGAATGAATGAAGAAAAAGACATTTTCTTTAAAAAGAGTCAATAGTGATAACTTCTCAAAATTTAATTTTATTTCATATTTATTTGCATATGAAATTAATATACATTATGTTTTCTTCATATGCATTGTAACCCACATTCCTTCGTTGACATGTGTTTCATAAGACCATTCCATATATTTTAGAAAATTAATCACCATTGATCTATGCCCACTACTACCTTATGTTTTCAGATCCCTACTGTATCTTTCCTATTTCCTTCAACTCTTCCCTCTGCCCACTAAATTCTGTGACCCCATGATTTCCCTCTGCCCTCCTTTAGCCCCATAGTCTCATAAGGATAAATACTTCATAAGATCATTATTATAAAAATAGAATACAGGTAATTTCCGTCAAGTTGTAGAGCCCTATTAAAACCCAAGAGATTATAAAAACACCACACCTACCCTCACTTTATTTCCTGGCCCAGCCTACATTCCGTTTACTTCTCACCAAATCCCATCAGCCTCAATCTTCTGACCAGACTGGAATCCACGATACTAACTATGAGGTCCTACCCATGCCCAGCTACTACCATGACTGTCAGTGACTGTACATTGGCTGGAAACTGCCAGAAAGAAAAGCTGAATTCAGAGGGGCATGGAACAAGCTTATCATTACTAACATCAGGTGGATCTTGACTTGCAGATAATATTAGAAAGATGTTTACTTGTATTTTTATTGACTCCGAAAAGTTATTAGAGCTTGTGGATCATAACAAATTATTAATAACATTGCAAAGAATGGAATTCTAGAACCCTTAATTGTGCTTATGAGGAAACTGAATACAGGCCAAAAAGCAGTCATTAAAAATTCAGGAAAATACTATACAGTCTGAAATTAGGAAATGTATGTGTCAGGGACGCAGGTGACAGAGATTGTCATTGATTTCATCTTGTTTGAATTAATAATCAACACCTTTGGTACCAGCAGTCAAGAAATCAGGAATGTACTGAACAAGTCAGCTGTCAGAGACTTCTCCAAAATGCTGAAGAGCAATAATGTCAGCCCAAAGACTAAGGTGCACCTGATTCAGGCCATGATCATCTCAAGCACCTGCTATGCATTAGAGTTGAACAATGAATAAGGATGTCAGAAGAATTGATGCCTTTGAGTTGTGATGCTGTACTGTATGGACTGCCAAAAGAACAAACAGAAATGTCTTGGAAAAAGTGTAGTCAGAGTGCTCCCTGGAGGCAAAGATGTCAAAGCTTCATTTTTCATACTTTGGACATGCATCTAGGTGAGGCTATTCTTTTAGGGATATCATGCTTGGAAAGATAGAAGATTAGTGAAGGAGGGGGGAAACCCCAATGAGATGTATTGGCATGGTGACTTAAGCAATGGACTCTAGAGTGTCAGAGATAATGAGGATAGCACAGGATAGGCCAGAGCTCAGGTGGGCTGTTCATAGGCTCCTTATGAGTCATACTTGACTTGATAGCACCTTAAAACAACAACAACAACATTCAGCTCGGGTGGCATAGTCCATAGAGAATTGCACTGTTAAATCAAAGGTTGTGCCTCTCTGGTTGTACTAATTTATCTGCAACAACAGGAGAGACAGATGGAAACCCAATGGATGGTTATCTACGAGCTGGTTTAAATGAAACAGTCATGAGTTTTTGTTTCCTTTTTTAGTCATTCTGCGTGCTAAACAAATAACTGGAGAAACTGAACTATAAAAAAAGAACATGACATGAGGTTTGGAGGAAGACTTATCAAACTGTGATATGCAGAAAACTCAACCTTGCATGCTGAAAGTGTCAAGAACTTGAAATAGAAATTACATATTGCATGGGGAGGGGCTCCTGGAAATACCTCTTTAACGTGTTAAAAAAGCAAAGACATCACTTTGAAGGCTAAGATTCACTTGATTGAAGTTATAGTGTCAATTTTCTCATATGCATGAGAAAGCTGGACAGTGAATAAGGAAGACTGGAAAAGTGATGTATTTGAATAATAGTGTTGGCAAAGAATATCAACATATTGTGGAATAAATGTCTGTCTTGGAAGATGTATTATATCCAGAATGTTCTTTGGAAGTGAAGATGAACAGAACTTCATGTCACGTATGTTGGACGTTTTCTCAGGAAGAACCAGTTGTCAAAGAAAGAACATTTTGCGTGACTAAGTAGAAGGTCCTTGAAAAAGAAATGACTTGATACAGTGAGGGCATCTTGTTGATACTCTCTAGGAGGTAAATTGATAAAATGGCTACATCAACAGGCTCAAATATAGGAGCAATTGTGAGGAGGGAGCAGGTCCGGGGATTGCTTCGTCCTGCCATCCAGAGGGTAACTAGGAGTCAGAACTGACCCGACAGCACCTAACAAGAGCAACAATACTTAGCTTGACGTAGTGAGTCTTCAATGAGATAATATGAAGCTAAGTTTACTATGTTTTTGAGAGGGTGAAACCAAGTCTCTATTTGGAGACTACTATTTTGAAGCTCTGTCTCACTTACTTTGGGCGTGTGGCCAGAAGATATTAGTCCTTGGAGAAGGACATCATGCTCAGAAGGGTGCATGGACAGCACAGGAGAGGGAGATCCTGAATGAGAAGGATTGATTCAGCGACTGGGGTAACGGGGGTTGGTGTGTCAGAATTAGTGAGACTGGCTCAGGACAGGGAAGAGTTCAGAGCTGCTGTACCTAAAGTCGCTATATATCACAGGTGACTCAATGGCACACAACAACAATAACATACTATGAAAGGTTTGGAAGCTGGAGTGATATCCACTTCCTAAACAACATGCCTCCTGAAACTCTATGAACTTTGATAAATGTGGATAGTTGTATAGGGGCTTCAGGCCTTTTGTTCATAGGGTCGTTCAACAACAACAACAACATCTGCTCTGTTGTTCCTTCAAGGAAGGAAGAGAGTAGAAGATTGGAGAGCAGTAGTTTCTGAGGATTAAACAGATAAAGGAAGTGAAAATGAAACCAGAGACAACTTGAGAGATGTCTGAAGTAGAGAAAGATTTGTGGGTCTGGCTCTAGATGTCTCCAAGTCTATGTCCCATGTCTGGTTCTAAGTATGCACTGTTGGTGTGGCCACATGACTGAGCCTAGTAGATAGAGCCATGAACATGTACAAAACTTCTGTTTGAGATATCAGTTAAACTGATCTTTAAACTCACGGCTTCCAGAGCTAGTTCTGACAGCCTCACTCAGGGCTCTGAACATCTTGGAGGCTGGTTCTCTCCTCAGGCCAAGGCCTCGAAGCCATTTGACTACCCCTTCTAGGCTCATGCTCTGTATGAAGAGGGCCTGGCCTTGTTTTATATCTGGCCTCCAGACTTGATTAAATAGAAACCTCTTCCCCACCCCTAGAATAGAAAGCTAGAAGTGACAGGTAGAGATCCCAGAAGGCCACCCTCTGAGACCTGCATGTCTTTAAGTTCCACATTTTGAACATGAAGTGAAGATTATTTTGATGAGAGTAAACAAGGTATTGGGGGCAGTGCTGGTACGGAAGAATTTGTGTCTTCCATGGGGAAGACGGTCTCCAGCTCTAGCCAAGACACCTCACATACAGCTATCACCCACTTCAATGCAGGCTGTGTGCTTCCAAGATTTCAGCACGGTTCCAGACGAACTCAGACTAGGAAGAAAGGTCTAGTGATTTGGCAAATGAAAACTAGCAAACAGAAGTCCTATGGATCACATCAGTTTGACTCTGTTATACCTGGGGTCACCATGAATCAGGTGTCGATTGGCAAGTCATGGCAATAAAACAAAGAATTAGAGAAACTGGAAGATTAACTGTAACACGTGATCTGGCAAATCTCTTGGTAAGCTGAACAATACAGTCTGAACTCTGTAACAGAGATGTCACTGTGGGCCACTTGTACTTCATTTGGCAGATGGTTGGATACTATCTCTATGTAGGGTGTTGGACTAGGCTTTGGATGAGAGATACAAACGCTGATGAACATCTCAAGAGAGTATTGAACCTAAAAGCTCAAGTGGATGCCCACACTGTCTTCTAGCAGTTCCACCCTCCATTTCCATCTCTATGCACGTCATGCCCAGGGTTGTTGTGGAAACAAAATGAGAACAAAGTTGTGGAGGTATTCCTTCCTTTTTTTTAAATTTAAAATCAATATTGAATATTTTTAAGGTGAGTGCTTGAAGCTAGCTCCATGATTTCTCAACCCACTGGTTTAAAATAACTTTATAAAAGTACCTATGCAGAAGTACTTCCCGTCATGCTCAACCCCACCCCTCCAACTCAGTTGGTGTAGGAAGGAGCTTGAATGTGGACATTTTTTAATCTCTCAGGTTTTTCTAAGGGGCTACAGAGTTGAGAACAACTGTTGTTGTTCTATACCACTGTGTCAGAATCATCTCATAGCTGACCCTCCAGCAGGTTTTCAGAGGCAGTTTAATTACTTATCTTTCTCCTGTGGAGCATCTGGTGGATTTGAACTTTGTGCCCTTGGGATGGCAGCACAACTCCTTACCACTAGGCCACCAGAACTTCTTAGCATTAGACAGACAAGGGACAAATTCTGACTGATAGGATGTGATGCATTTCCCTAAGAAGATCATATTTAGAGTCAAACTTCCCAAGGATATAGATATAAGATCTGGGAATAGAATTTTTAAGCTAAGTAATAGGTAAACATGATAAAAAGCTTAGAAAAAAAATTAACATTGAAAAAAAATGAAGAATTTGTGAAACATAATACAACATGGAATCTAGAAGACATTATGCTGAGTGAAAGAAGTCAATAACAAAAAGACAAGTATTGAATAAGGCCATTGTGACAAAAAAAAGGAAAGAAAGGTTTACACACAGAGAGACTCATACTAGTACAACTACTAGGATAGAAGGGAGGAGTAGAAAATGAAATAATTATACTTATTCAGACCAGTAAAGAGAAAAGTAACATGGAAAGCATGGACTATCAGGTACTGTAGGTGGTGTAAATAATATTATGGAACAAAATGTGTGTGAAAGATTGAAAATCAATATGCTTTGTAAACTTTTTTACTCAAAACAAGCTAAAAAAGAAAAGCAATTTAAAAAGAAAGAAAGGTGACACCAAGTTGTGCTTATTTTAGTCAAAATATACTGTAGAATTTACTTTGAAATAAAAAGAAATTCTTAAGAAAATTCATTTTGCTTCTCTTCCTGGCCCAGACATTCTGCTTTCCCTGGAGACAAACATTCCTTCTGGCAGACTTTGTGGTGATCATCTTTATATTGCTAATGAAAATATTTTTAGATTGGCTAGCTGAAAGGCAAAGAAAGTTATGTGTTAATTTTTGTTTCAGGATTCATTTTTTTTACAGGTATAGGGTGTTATTTAGCTATATATCAATAGCTAAATAGTTATGGTATGGCTTGATTGAGGAAGCTCATTGAAGAAAAGAAAAAGTTTATTTTTATTTTTTATTATATGTTACTTCCTGAAGCTTGTTTGTTTTAAATGAATTTTTTTTAATCTTGAGAGAAATCCATGTGAATTTACACAGAGTTGTACAAAATAATGCATAGTATATACAATAACTGTGATTGCTGTCAAATGCAAGAATGGTTACCCATGGTGAACAGTGTTTGGTGGAGCTCCCCAATTAAAACAAGCTTGGGAGCAGGAGTGGCATCCATTTCCATAATAGCTTATGTCCAGAAACCCTATGACCCTGGAGAAAGGACAAAAGCTATACAGGTGTCCAGGTCTTTCATTCATAGGGTTGCTATGAGTTGCTTCTGACTCGGTGGCACGTAACAACAACATATACAATGATGCAAAATAATACACCTGTACTTTACCTTCAATAGCTTAATTTCTGAAAAAAGTATGTTTTATTGTTTTCCTATTGTTGAGAAAATGTATAGCAAACTACATATTGTTTTAACAGTTTCTATGTACTATTCCTTGGAGGACAGGATGTTGGGAAGGGTTTAGGGTCGGTGAAGGAGAGGAAGGCCCTCAATCAAGTGGATTGACGTGGTGACTGCTGCAATGGGCTCTTGTGTGTGAGGAGGTGTGAGGATGGCACAGGATAGAACAAGGTTCAGATCTTTTGTTCGTAGGGTTGCTATGAGTCATGCTCTACTGGACAGCACCTAACAACAACATTATACTTATTCAGACAAGTAAAGAGAAAAGTAACATGGAAAGCATGGACTATCAGGCATTGTAGGTGGTGTAAATAATATTATGGAACAAAATGTGTGTGAAAGATTGAAAAATCAACATGCCTTGTAAACTTTTTTACTGAAAACATGCTAAAAAAGAAAAGCAATTTAAAAAGAAAGAAAGGTGACACCAAGTTGTATAATGTGTAGTAAAAATGTGTAGAATTAAGTAATCCTGTTCACATTTTTCCAGTTATGCAGCTATGCCAGGCCCTGTTTTCCTGAATTATTCTTCAAGCATTAGCATGGACTACCCCTCAAGTTTCCTACCATGAATAGATTAGTTAAAATAATTCAGGTCTAATTCTCTGACATTGCTTTGCAAAACTATGGCCCTGGAACTGAAAGCACCTTCCCAGGGAAGGTGTGATGGGTGGGGAGGAACAAAACATTTTCGATATCCGCTCGTGGTTAGTCGGAGATAAAAACTAACATGCCAATGTTAGTAGCCCATGGCACAGTCCCAGCTGGCAGTGGTTTCTTCTCTGTGTAGCCAGGTGCTGCCTACGCCTTGGCATTCTGTGTGTATATGCCGGAGATTCTTGGCAGGGTACCAGGAAAGGCTTACCAAGCTGACAGAGAAGTTTTCAAAGGTATGGACAAACCAGCCAGCTTCTACTTGCGCAGAATCAGAACATGAAAAAGTGGGGTCCTGACCATCCCAAACAAGAATCTAAGTAAGCCTTTGAATTGTGGTGTTGGCAAAGAGTACGGGATCTAAAAAAGAAAAAAAACCAAACATGTCGTGAAGGAAGGGCAAGCAGAGAGTTCCTCAGAGGCAAGGATGCTGAAACTTTGTCTCACATACATGGCGTGTGATCAGGAGGGGTCAGTCCTCAGAAACAGGGTTTACGCTGAGACCTTGAATCCATCCCAATTGAATTAAAAATCCATCCCAAGAATAGATTTGATACCTCGAACGCTAATGACTGCAAGGATATCAAAGCAATATGTCATTACAGAGACAGGAAAGACAGAGCGTTACTGAACGCAAAGGGTTCTTTCCGTTGTCAATTGCCAATAACACAAACGGACTGCAATATCCATAAAAACACTTTATTACAGATCTGTGGAGGACTGTGGGTCTTAGTCTCAAAGACTGCCTCCCCGTCTGGGACTAGTCATGGGCTTTTATATCCAGGTGAGACTCATTTAACAATGCACTTTCGTTAGTAAAAAAATAATTTGTACATCTGAAAAGAACAGCTCATATTTAAGTACTAGTAATTCAGTAAGGGCACAGTCCCCTTCCTGGTAAACAGGCAGATTAAGGTACGATTTACATATGACTGGGAAAGAGCCTCAGAGAGATCTAGGAGAGATGCATTTCCTCTTCTGGTAAACAGACAGATCAAACTACTTTACATGACTCAAGACAGGAAACAGAATTAGGAGGCTAAATAACTAGTTTTGCAGGTTGAAGTAAACTGATGTTTTACAATTTTATAACTATAGTTTTATAACATACATTTATAGAGAATTCTGAACTTATTAATACCACCCTATCAAGAACATAGCAAAGGGAGCTCTGGTGACCTAATGGCAAAAAAGCTGCACTTCAATCCCAGAAGTGCGCAGTTCAAATCCACCAAATGTTCTGCTGGAGAAGGAGGGGCAATGTTCTCCTCCTGTCCAGTCAGATCTGATTGGACGGTACATACACACAAAATAATAAAATAAAATTAAAATTTTTAAAAAAGGACATAGCAAAATAGCTATCAGAAGAGACCCTGATAATTGCACTAGAACGTGTTATTGTTATTCTTATGGACTGTTGAGTCAGAATTGACTAGTAGCTGACCCTCCAGCAGGTTTTCAGAGGTGGTAAAATGCTCTGGAGGAGGTTGCCCATCATTTTCCCATGGAGAATTGCGTACCTTCCCATTGACAGCATAGCTCCTTACAACTAGGCCACCAAAGCTCCCAATAGAGTGGGGGTTATTAAAAAGCTGATTAAACATAGTTGCAGGTTTTGAGTGGGGATACAGCATTATTTGTCTTTGATAAAAACCTAGAATTGGTATCTCTGGGCTCTGTGGTAAATGTATGCATTCCCACCAGGACTATATGTGTCCAAGTTACTCTACCAACATACCAGCAATTGGCACAGTCTGATTTCTTTTAAACCTATTTTAATAGATACAAATGGCTATGATCTTCAATTTGCATTTCCCTAATGACTAATGACAATGAGCACCTTTTCATGTCCTTCATATACCATTTTTTGGTTAAGTATCTGTTTACAGTTTTTGCTTAGTAAATAAATAATTTCTTTATTGAACTGTTTTTATCACTAATATCACACACTAGCAAAATACTCCTGAACATTATCCAGAAAAGACTTGAACAGTACATTGACAGAGAATTACCAAGAATACAAGCTGGGTTTAGAAGAGGTCATGGCACTAGGGATATTATTACCCCTGTCAGATGGATCTTGGCAGAGAGCGATGGGCTGGTACATTTGTCTTATAGATATAAAACTTATATAAAAAGAAGGGGGAATGATAGCGTGGTACTAATAAGTTCAGAGTTCTCAATATATGTGTCACTTATAAAACTATAGTTATATAATTATAAAACTAGCATCAGTTTTCTTCCACTGGCAAAACTAGTTACTTAGCCTCCAAATTCTCTGTTTCCTGTCTTTAGTCTTATAGTTTGACCTCTCTGAAGCTGGTTCTCCAGTCATATGTAAATTGTGTCTTAATCTGCCTGTTTACCAGGAAGAGAACTAGGGCCTTCCTGATACTTGAATGGGAACTGTCCTTTTCCGATATAGAAATTACCTTTTTTTAACTAACAAAACTGCATTGTTAAATGAGCTAGAGTTTCACCCTGGTATAAAACCTGATGGCTACTCCCAGATGGGGAGGCAGTCTTGGAGGTGACTCGCTGTCTCCCAGATGTGTGTAATAAAGTGCTTACAGATATTGCAATCCATTTGTCTTATTGAAAATTGACTACAGAAAGAACCCCTTGCGTTCAGTAACAAGAGCAGAGAGTACCAGAAGAATGTCTATCTGTATTTCATTGACTATGCAAAGACATTTGATAGTGTGGATCACGATAAAATGTGGCTAACCTTGAAGAAAATAGGAATCTCGGAACACTTGATCGTGCTTATATGAAACCTATACTTGGACCAAGAAGCAGTCCTCAGAACAGAGCAAGGAAACACTGCATGTTTCAAAATCAGGAAAGGAGTGTGTCAGGGATGCATCCTGTCCCCATACCCTTTCAATTTGTATGCATAACGATCATTCAGGGATCAGGGCTTTATGAGGAGGAGTGTGGCATCAAGATTTGAGGAAGACTTATTAAGAACCTACGTTATGCAGATGACACAACCTTGCTTACTGAAACTAAAGAAGACCTGAAGCTCTTGCTGCAAAACGTCAATGACTATAGTCTTCAATATGGATTGAAGCTCAACATCAAGAAGACAAAGATTCTCACCACTGGGCCAATTGGCAACACCATAATAGATGGAGAAGAGATTGAGGTTGTTTGTAATTACAGCTTGCTCAGATCCACAATCAACACTCTTGGTTGGCACCAGCCATCAGGAAATCAAAAGATGAATTGCATTGGGGAAAATCTGCTGTCATGGACCTCTCCAGAGTGCTGAAGAGCAATGATGTCAGTCTAGATACAAATGTGCACCTAATCCAGGCCAGAGTCTTCTCAATTACTTGTTATGCTTGAGAGAGTTGGAAAATGACTAAGGATGACAGAAGAATAGATGACTTCGAGTTATGATGCTGAAGAAGAGTCTTGAACATACTATAGACTACCAAGAAAACAAATTAGTCTGTCTTGGAAAAGGGTGAAACCAAGTCTCTCCTTGGAGGCTAGGATTTTGACACTGCCTCACCCACTTTGGGCACGTGGCAAAGAGAGACTGTTCCTTGGAGAAAGACTTCATGCTTAGAATGAAGGAGGGAAAGTACAGGAGAGGAAGACCCTGGGTGAGATGGATTGATACAGTGACTGGGACAATGGTGTGGGGGTAAGGTGGTCAGAATTAGTGAGAATGGCTCAGGACAAGGCAGGGTTCAGAGTTGCTGAACATAGGGTCGCTATGCATTGCAGGTGAATCAACAAATAACATTCTGTGACAGGTTTGGAAGCAGGAGTGGTATCCACTTAAACAATATGCCTCTGGAAGCTCTATGAACCTTGACAAACGTCAATAGTTGTAGGGAGGCTTCTGGCCTTTTGTTCATAGGGTCACTATGAGTTGTGCTCACCTCAAAGACAATCAACAACAACAAGATTAATAGCAGATTATTTTAAAGAAATATCAGGTCAATGTAGTCCCAAATGCTTAACCAGTTGTATTAGTCCATGTCTAATATTAGCTATGGTTCATTTTCCCAATTTCTCAATGGCCCTTAGATTCAGTGATTAACTAAAAGGTCTCTCAGAAACTTAGTCCTGTCAGAAGAATGATTCACATGCGGGCTTGTTTTGGAGTAGATTGTTAGTTGTGACGTATTTAGATGGTGACTGTGGGTGATTCAGGTTAGATATTGTGTCCTATACAAGTGATCCACAAGAGAAAGCAACTAGTGAAAAGATTGAAATTAAAATAGTCACTATAGTTCTCAGCTGAATTAAACTTAAGTTTCTATAGTTCTCAGCTAAGTTAATTTTTAAAGCCCCACACCCAGGTATCCAGGGCAACAGTATTTCAAGAATAGCTAGCAGAAAGGCAGAACAAATAAGCTCAACTGATAACCCATGTGCCTTTGTTTCCCGACTGATAACCAATGTATCTTGTGCTTTTCCACTGCCCTGGAGTTTGAACTCACTGTATACTTAAGAATTTATGACACCACTCTATGGTTAAAGATCTATCTAACTGCAACATGTGCTACGTGACTGCCGCAAGTGCTACGTGCAACAATGCTGTGTAAACCTTGAGTGAACACTGAACCAATGAATTCAAATTGTGCTTTTATCACCCAATGAGAAGCTGATACTCAGTTGTATCCCCCTAAAGTGTATAAAAAAACCCAACTTTGTCTGCTCGGGGTCGGCTCCTTTGTCTCCTGCGAGGAGATAAGGGTCGGCCCGGAGCTCCGCAATAAACCTCTTAGCTCTTGCTGTTGCATCAAGCCGGTGTCTTGGAGTCTTGGGTCTTCACCGTCCACTGGGGACAGAACAGGACCAGCGGTTTGGGGGTCCTTCACTAGCGTTAAGGTTCCATGAGCTTATATAAGCCTCTAGTAGGGTGAAGCTTGATCTCTCCTTAATACAATAATTACTTGAGCACAAAATAAACAGTTAGTGATTGCCTAGGAAAGACAATTGAATGATAAACCTTGGATACCCAGAGGTGTTTTCTTATCTATTGAATTGTGAAAGTTTTTACTGATTTTGAACATATGTCCTTTATCACATGCAGGTTTCATAATTTCTTTCTCTTAGTCTATGGCTTTTCTTTTCCTTTCTTAAGTGTCTTTAAAGAAAAGTTCTTAATTCTGATTATTACCAAGTTTTTATTTCATGACACATGCTTATTAGAAAGTTGCTTGTTAGCAAGCCAAAGGTGGGTGATTTTAATCTGTGGCCCTCAGGCCTGGTTGTTAATTGTTAAACATTCTTCTAAGTGGCATAGCACTGGTCAGTCTCTTTGCTGTACACAGGTAACTCATGGTTGCTGTGATGCTAAACACTGTCACACTAATGTGTCAAATGTGATGATGGTTACTCATGGTGGACAGTGTTTGGTGGAGCTCCTCAGTTAAAACAAGCTTGGAAGAAGGCGTGCCATCCACTTCTGAAATAACTTGCCTCTGGAAACTCTATGAACTTGGAGAAATGACGAAAGTTATACAAGTTCAGGTTCTTCTTTCACAACATTGCTATGAGTCATCTGCAACTTGACGGCACTTAACAACAACAACATGTTTATTATATTCTAAGAAACTTTGCTTGCTCAGGGTCACTAAGATTTTCCTGGTTTTTTACAATGTTGAACTTTTAGTATCATATTTAGGTCTACTCAGCCACTTAGGAGTTATTGCTTTGTAGATGATATATGAATTAACATTAATTTTTCAAATATCTATTCCTATGTTCCGTCACTACTCTTCCAGAACCACTGATAGAAGTAAATATTCATTGCTGAAAGTCAATTGGTCAAATTTGTTGTTGTTCTTGTTATTAGGTGTTGTTGAGTCAAGTACAACTCATAGTGACCCTATGAACAACAGATCTCAACCCTGTCCTATCCTATGACATCTCACAATATCTGACACATTCAAGCACATTACTGCAGTTACTATGTCAATCATCTTGGTTGAGGGTCTTCCTCTCCTTATCTATTCTCCCAATTTTCCAAGCATCATCTCTTTCTCCAAGGAATGACTTCTTCTAGCAACATGTCTAAAAATGTAAGTGAGACGAAGCTTCATCATTCTTGACTCCAAGGAGTACTCTGACTGCACCTTGCCAAGACATACCTATTTGTTCTTTTGGCAGTCTGTATTTAGCACTCTTCTCCAACAGCACAGTTCAAAGGCATCCATTCTTACTGTTTTCCTTATTCATTGTCCAGCTCTCAGATATATAGCAAGTGATTGAAAAGGCCATGACTTGAATCAGGCATACCTTTGTCCTCAAACTGACATCATCGCTCTCAATAATTTGGAAAGATCCCTGACTGCACACTTTCCCAGTGCAATATGTCTTCTGATTTCCTGACTTCTGTTAACAAGTGTGATGATCATGAATCTAAGTAGGATAGGTTGTTGACAATTTCAATGTTTTTTCCATGTGATATCATGTTGCCTATCAGCTTGCTGGTGAAAATTTTTGTCTCCTTGACTTTGAGACACAATACATATTGAAGGCTGCAATGTTTTATCTACTGCAGGAAGTGCTTCAAGTCTTCTCATTTTCATCAAGCAAGTTTGTATCATCTGAATAAGATGAGTTTTCCTCCAGTCCTGAAGCCACATTCTTCTCTGTAAAAGAACAATATTCTTTTAATGGCCATATAAGGTATGTTTATTCGTAGACTCTCTACTATGTTTCACTGATACTATTTTTGACAATTTCACAATGTCTTAGACATTGTAACTTAAAAGTAAAGGTCTGAAATGATAGTGTCTATTTTTCAATGTTACCATCTTTCTCTACTTTCTATCTCAAGAGTTGCCTATTCTGGGTAATTTATACAAATAAAGTCATACTATATGTGTTATTATATAAGTGACATCTGTCTCTTGGTGTATTATTGTTAAGGTTCATGCATACTTTCACATTATCAGGACTTTCTTCTAGGATTTTCTTTCATTCCTTCTCACTAGAACATAGAAAGGTCAAAACAAAGGGAAGAAATGCTCATGTAAAAGGGATGAAAATAAGATTTCAAAGGGCAGTCTGAGAAGAGAAAGCATTATGATGAATATAAAGACAAAACAGAACACGCAAACAGGTTTTTTGGATGCAGGAGTTGTGTCCAATTCTGAAATAGCTTGCCTCCAGAAACTATGAACTTGAAGAAACAATGAAAGTTATACAACTGTTCAGGCCTTTCGTTCATAGGGTCATTATGAGTCCTCTATGACTCAATAGCACTTAACAACAACAACAACAACAACAACAACATGGAAAGAGCTCTGTGGGCCTGGTGGATAGAAAGTTATGCGACCAAGTCAAAGGTGGGTGATTTTAATGTGCAGCCCTCAGCCCTGGTTTTAATTGTTCTTGGTCAAACATTTTCCAAGTAGTATAACTCTGGTCTGTTCATTTGCTGTATAGAGGTAACTAATGGTTGCTGTAATGCTGAACACTGTGACACTGATGCATCAAATATGATAATGGTTACCCACAGTGGACAGTGTTTGGTGGAGCTGCCTGGTTAAAACAAGCTTGGTAGCAGGAGTAGCATCCACTTCTGAAATACCTTGCCTCTAGACACTCTATGAACTTGGAGAAATGATGAAAGCTATACAAATGTTCAGGTCTTTCGTTCATAGGGTTGCTATAAGTTGTCTATGACTAGACAGCACTTAACAACATAACAACATAGTGATGCTGCCTCTACTTCAAATGCTAAAATTATAGGTGAAAAAAATAAAGGAACATTCTTAGTGGATGGATAAGTAAATTCAATGAATATTAGCATGAATTTTCCCCCAAAGTCTGCAATTTGAAATTTTGAGTTCACAATCTACACTTTTTGTCAGATCAATACAACATACAAGTAGCTTCCTCTCACCCCGCCCCCCAGGTATAGCAGCCAATGCTTTTACTTTAAAGCAATGTCTACCTTAAGTGATTTTGAAATGCCAACACATCATTGAATATATAGTTGATACTCTTAACACTTTTAAGCCAGTATGAACAGGTAACACCAACTCCTTCCCAGGCTCATAAATGTTAGAGCCCATCTTGGACCAGCAGTCTATCATCTTGCTTGCCTCTCTTCGTATTCTGCTTTTTTTCCCCTTCTTCTCATTTACTCCCTTTTGCCTCTGAAGAACAACCCAACTTCTCATCTTATTGATAATGGATCAGGTTAGAATGATTTTTTGTCTTCTGTTACTTGAATCTGATCTTGGGTCTTATCCTTTACTCTTAAAATGTTTTTAAAACCTTTCTAATAAATTCAAACCCTTCTCTAGAGAACTTCTTAGTGAATTAATGTTGCTTCCACTTATTCCACTGTAGATTAACATGAATAATAACATAGGCGTCAATTCTTACTGGTCTGAAGACAATTATCTTTAATATTGACCAGTGGAGCTGTCAAGAGATTTTTATGTGAGAAGACTACAAAAGGTTGTTTCCCCAGTTGACCAACTCATCACAAACTATGAACAGTTTGACATTGAAGTTTACTTGGCCTCCACTTTTGGAGCAAAGGCTATAATAATTAGTCCACCCTGGGGAAAATACAATGCTCATTTTATTCTGGGAATGTCTTTGCCATTTGCACAGGAAGCCATCCTGTGGGTGCCTGTTTGGGAGCTCAGGTTGTGAAGACTGGTTGTAAATTCTTTCCTTGCATTTGTCTGCTGAGTGACCTGGTGACTAATAGCCTACTTAATGCCTCATGGTGAAGTGGTTTTTCAGAGCGTTCCTTATTTTGAGGAGGAGGAAATTTAGCTGGGCAGTAGTTGTATTAGGAGGTGAAGGCCTTCTTCTCTTCACTCTAGGGAAGTAGCACGACAGTCACTCTCCTTCTGTGGGAAACCCCCCACCTCCCTTGGAGGTGGAATAGCATCTGGAGCCAGATCACAGATATATAGATTACTTCCTTTAATAGTACAGTAAGAGAAGGCAGGATAGGGCAAAGAGGATAAGATTGCTTCAGGATGCAGGCAGTCAATGCAATTATTGGGGGTTTGGAGTAGATTCTGACTAATAACAGCTCTATAGGACAGAGTAGAACTGCCCTGTAGGGTTCTGAAGCTATAATCTTTTTGAGGCAGATCTCCAAGTCTTTCCATTCATGGGACAGTTTGTTGTTATTGTTGTTAGGTGCTGGCTAGTCAGCCACAATTCATAGTAATCCTATGAATAAGATCTACCCCTGTGCCATCCTCATAATCTCTGCCATGATCAAATCTATGGTTGCAGCCATTGTGTTAATCCTTCTCATTGAGGATCTTCCTCTCTTTCACTGACCTTTTGCTTCTCAAAGCATGATAGCTTATTCTAAAGATTAGGGCCTCCTAATAACATGCCCAAAATACATGAGATGAAGTTTCACTACCCTAGCATGTGAGGAACCCTCTGGTTGTAATAACCAAGTACAAACAAGAAAAAATCTGTGCTTTTTTATTTTGGCAGTCCACAAGATATTCAATGATAGTTGCCCACATCATAATTCAAAAACATTGATTATTCTCTGATCTACTTTATTTACTGTACAATTTTCAGATGAAAATGAGACAATTGAAAAAGTAACATGGCTTGAAAGTGATTAAGAGCAAGACAGGGTTTAAAGAGGGTTTTGACAGCAGATTTTTCCATTACAACATGACTCTTGATTTCTCAACTGCTGCTTCCTGAGGTCGACCACTCTTCAATCACTAAGTCACACTGTGGTGGCTTGTGTGTTTCTGTGAAGCCGGAAGATATGCCGTTGATATTTCAAAATAGCAGCAGAGTCACTTGTAGTGGACAGGTTTCAGTGGAGATCCAGATTAAGATCCACTTCTGGAACAATAGGCCTTCAACTATCTTATGGACAATTGGAGAACATTAATGAATATAACACTGGAAGATGAGCCCCTCAGGTTGGAAGACACACAAAATGCAGCTGCTGGCTGCCTCATCAAAGTGGAGTCTACTCTAATGATTCAGATGGAGTAAAGCTTTCACCCACCGAAAGATCTTCATTTGCTGATGGGGCAAGACTCAAAATGAGGAGGAATAGTTGCAAACATCCAGTAATAACTGGAATATGGGATGTAAGAAGTATGAACCTAGGAAAATTGCAAGTTTCCAAAAAGATATTGGCCATTCTGAATCAGACAATCACATTCCAGAAATGACAAATTGAAGAGGACTAGTATTGGCATTCAGTTTTTCACAAGAGCTTTCAAGATACATCCTTACAGTGCTGTCAGTGATAGGAAACGATGCATATGCATGTGAGCAAGACCAGTTAATACATCTATTATTCAAATATACACATGGAAATTGTTCTATCAACTTTTCTAGTCTGAACTTCCTTGAATCTGTAATCAAGAATCTGTAATCAATAATTAATAATTATTGGTGACTAGAATTCAAATGGTGGAACATAGAAAAAAGACTGGTAGTTGGAAAATATGAGCTCGATAATGGAAATGAAACTGGAGGTTACATGATAAAATTTTGTACAATGAATGATTTATTCATTGCAAATACTTTTTAATTAAAAGATAAACAATGACTATACAAATGGACTTCACCAGATGGGCTACTAGAGAATCAGATTATCTGTATCCACAGAAAGAGATATTAGAAAAGCTCAATATCAGTTATGAAAGCCAGGCCAGGGACTGACTGTAGAACAGGCTATCAAGTATTCATACTCAAGTTCAAACTTAAGTAGAAGAGAATGAAAGTAAGTCTACAAGAATCAAAATATGACTTTGAGTGTATACTAACTGAATTAAAAAACCATATAAAGAACAGATTTGACACATTTGAACATTAATGACTGAATACCAGTTGAGTTGTGGAATGACATCAAGGACATCATCTATGAAGAAAGCAAAAGTTCGTTACAAAGACAAGGAAAAAAGAAAAGACCAAAATAGATATCAGAACAGACTCTGAAACATGAATTGAAAGTAAAAGAAGCCAAGATAAAAGAAAGGAATTCTAAGGTAAGAAAACCAAACAGAAGATTCCAAAAGGCAACTCAAGAAGACAAAGCAAAGCATTCTAGTGAAATATACAAGGAGCTAGCTTAGAAAAAAGTTTAAATATGCTTGTTATTTCTCAAGATCAAAGAACTGAAAAACAAATTCAAGCCTAGAGTTGCAGCACTGAAGGATTCCATGAGCAAAATCTTAAACGATGCAGGAAGCTTCAAAAGAAGATGGAAAGAATCACAGTTACCATATCAAAAAGAATTGGTCAACATGGAACCAATTCAGGAAATAGCATATGAACCAATAGTACTGAACCAATCAAGAACCAATAGTATTGAAGGAAGAAATCCAAGATGCATTGAAGGCATTGGAAAAAAAAAAAAAAAGACCTAGGGTTCAAATGAAGTTTTTTCAGGAAACACATGCCACCCTTTATGTGCTTACCAATTTCTTCCAAGAAGTATAGAAGATAGCTTCTTGGACAACTGATTCGAAGAGATCCATACTTGTCTTCATTTCTCAAAAAGGAGATACAACAGATTGTAGAAATTATAAAATGTTATTAATATCATATGTAAGTAAAATTTTCTGAAGATTATTTAAAAATGGCTAGAACAGCACATTTTCAGAAAACTGCCAGAAACTCAAGCTAGATTTAGAAGAAGTCAAGACACAAGAGCTATCATTGTTAATGTCAGAAGACTCTTGACCGACAGCAGGAAATCAGAATGATGGATTTGTATTTTATTAACTATGTAATGGCATTTAACTGTGTGGCTCTTAATAACTTATGGAAGATTCCTGTCAATGTCCCCATGGAACCAGAGCTAAGAACCTTCGCCCAAGTTTGTTTGGAGGACTTGGGAATGGGGGTGAAAGTGGAGATAAATAATTGACAGAACTAAGAGTTTTGCAACACTGCCCTAAGGCTCAAGGTTGAGGTGCCTGTGAGCACATTTTGGAAGCTGTCCTGACTGAAATTTTTACCAAACTTTGCAATCTGAAATTGACCAAACATGCAGTCAAGATGTGTTAATATAATTGGTAACTGAAATGCCAAAGTTGAAAACAATAAAGAAGGAATAACAGTGAGTATGGACTTGGCAATAGAAATGAGGCCGGAAATAAAATGATTGAATTTTGTACGCCCAGTGATTTATTCATTGCAAATGCCTTTTTAAAAAGCACAAATGGCAACTACACATGGACCTCATATGATAGACTGCATAGGAATCAGACTGACTCCATTACCCCTTTATCACGGAGAAAATGGTAGATATTTGTGTGGCACAAGCTACAGGCTGAAGTCTTGGGAGAATGGAACAACAATTTTAAGGAGTTTGAGCTTTAAATATATGGATCCAATAGTCCTTGTTCTTCATCTCAGACCTTTCTACTTCAACACAGAGAAATCCACATTTACTCAGTGTCAGTCAACAATTTTAGTTACTGGACTATAACCCCAAGGAAAAAACTTTGCTACCTAATTTTTTTTATATTATACTGAGCAAAGAAAATGAGTATGAAAATTTTATGATTCCAATTATGTGAAATTCTAGAATCTGTGACTATCAACAAGTCCATAAATCAAATCAGTGGCTACTTAGAGCATTTGAGGACGATTGATTGCAATGCAAAAGAATTTTTTAAGTTTTCAAAAATGCTCTGTGTCTTGACTTATACACGCATTCATCAAAGTTTATCAAACTGCATGCTGAAATGCATGCTTTTTTGTTGTATGTAAATTATATCTCAATAAATTTTACTTATAAATTAATTTTAATGACTTTGAAATGTTTCATATTATAAGGGTTGAGTTTCCTTTTTTTCTATTCAAGATCATACTTGTAACTTAAACTTATTCAACTTTTTATACATGTACTTTGATATCTAAGTTCACTAGAAAGTTTCTTAGGATTCCAGGTGATTCTCTTCAATTTTTTTTTTTTCGTTTTAAAAAATAGCTTTAATAATACTAAAGTTTTAGCCTGGAACATATCCATCTTTGGTCTTTTACTAAGGATTTTCCATTGTTGAAGCTTGACAATACAAAAGAAAATAGCTTTAATGATGTATAATTAGCATATAAACTCTGTCCATGTTTAAGACATACAGTGAACTATGCTTTGACTGATCGATACCATCAAGTTAGACAACATACTGATTCCTGAAAGCTCATACCGTGTCCCACTGATTTAAGAAGAATCTCTCTAGATAACTTCCTCTTTTATTCTTAACCAGCAACTCCCTTGTTTTCAAAGTTTAACATTTAATTTCTAAGCAGTTTCCCCCAAACCTTGGTACTTTTAAGAGTTTCTGTATAGGGAATCCTACAACATATCCAAAAGATTTCTAGGACCAGAGCTCTCTCTTTTCTTCCCAATTACTTTTTTCCCAGAGGGTCTTGTCACTTCCTCTTTTGACCAGTTTCTTTTCAGACCAGAATTGTGTAGTTAACTCCTCTACTTTCTTAAAAAAAAAAAAACCCTGCACCTAATAAAATAAAGTTAATTCTTGAAGCTTGGTATCTTTTTAAATCTTTTTATTGTGGTTGTAGCAGAAGTTTTTAGAGCATATTAGCTCCTCATTCAACAACTCATACATGTGCTTTTATTCATGATGGATTTTGCATATTGTAATACTCTTAATAATAGCACTCTTCCCACTTCTTTCCTAGTCTTTTGTCATTACAGCTTTTCATGTTCAATTCCATTTTCAGAAATATCTTAATATAGCGTCTCACTCATCAGCACTTTAAATCTATGGATGCTATTGTTGTTAGGTGCCGTTGAGTCAACTATGATTCAGTAATTCTATAAACAATGGATTTGAACCCTTCTCTGTCCTATTTCATCCCCATCATCTCTGATATACTTGATCCCATTGTTACAGTCACTGTGTCAACCCATCTCATTGAGGGTCTTCCTCTCTTTTTGATGACCCTTCATCTCCTCAAGCATGATAAAGCATACACTTCAAGTCCTCAGTTTTGGCAAGCAAGATTGTGTGATCTGCATAATGCAGTTTATTGATGAGTCTTCCTCCAATCCTGTCGCCACATTCCTGTTCTTAAGGTCCAGACTCCTGAATTATCTGTTCCACATATTATTGAAAGACTGAAATGGTATGGAGACAGAATGCATTCCTGATGCACTTCTTTCCTGATTTTGAACCATGCATTGTTTCCTTGCTTTGTTCTGATATCTGCTTCCTGGTCCAAGTATAAACGTTTCACATGAGCACAACCAAGTGTTCTGGGATTCCCAGTCTTTTTTTTTTTTAATTGAGTGCAGGCGGTCATTACAAACATAGAAGAGGAAGAAAAGACCAAAATGGATGTCAGAAGAAACTCTGAAGATTGCACTGGAAC
>NW_006399792.1:8200017-8217867 GCF_000299155.1 Elephantulus edwardii | reverse complement strand
AACAACAACAACAACAACAACAATTAATTTTAATGAAAGTTTACAAAGACTTTGGGTATCCAATCATTCATTGTTGCACTTTTCTCCTTGCCCAGCCCCTCCCCCAAATTCATGCTTCTCCTTGAAAAAGAAAAGAAAAACTCATTGTTATGCAATCCCTCCCCCTCAAGTCCACTCCACTGTGCAGCCTTTATTCTGGACTCCTATAATGACTATAATAAGCAATTATAACAACATATCTGTTTTATCTCATCCCTCCCTCATCTGTTTCAATGTAGTATATATCATTCTTCCCCTTGTTCTCTGTCTTCCCTCAACCCTGATGTCAGTCCCATTTTACAACAGTGGCACTATGCAATATTTGTCTCTTTGTGACTGAGATATTTCATTCAGCATAATGTCTTCTGAGGTCACCCATTTTGCATAATATTTCATGAGTTCTTTGTTTCTTAATGCAGCATAGTATTCCATTGTGTAAATATATCAGAGCTTTTCTATCCATTTATTTCTTGATGGGCGCTTGGGATGTTTCCACTCTTTGCTATTGTGAACAAAGCCTCAATAAACATGGGTATGCATATATCTTCTTGGGTGGTGATTACGGTTTCTTTAGGGTAAATTCCCAGTAGTGAAATTTCTGGGTCAAATGCAATTTCTATTTACAACTTTTTTGAGAAAGTGCCATACAGCCTTCCATAGAGTTTACACCATTTCACACTCCTACCAACAGTGAATAAGGTTCCATTTTCTCCACAACCTCACCAACATTTGATGTTTGCTGTTCTGTTAAATATTTCTTCAAAGAAAAAAATGAACTGGGGGCGGGGTGGGCAGGAACGAAGAAGTGCAACAATAAATGGATGGGGGGGGAATGAAATTGAAAGGATATGCTGGGGGGAAAAAAGAAATTCATAGATATGCTATAAACCGGAAAATATCAAAAGAAGATGGAGGAGGCTACTTCGCAGATGTTGCCACCTCAGCAGCATTCCTGTCTGCTCCACTTGCACTCAGCCATGATCTATCCCACCATGTTCTTCGACATCATGTTTGATAATGAACCTTCAGGCCACATCTCCTTTGAATTGTTTGCAGATGAAGTCTCAAAGACAGCAGAAAACTTCTGTGCTCTGGGTTCTAAACAGAAAGTCTTTGGCAACCAGGTTTCCTGCTTTCACCAAATCATTCCTGGGTTTATGTGCCAGAGTGGTGACTTCACATGCCATAATGTGTTTTGTTGGCAAGTCCATTTACAGGGAGAAACTTGATGGCAAAATCAACCTGAAGCACTCAGGTCGTGGCACCCTGCCCATGGCAAATGCTGGACCCTATAAAAATTGTTCCCAGCTTTTAATCTATATTGTTAAGACTGAATAGTTGGATGGGAAACATGTAGTCTTTGGCAAAGTGAAAGAAGGCATGAACATTGTGGAAGCCATGGAGTGCTTTGGGTCTAGGAATGGCAAGACCAGCAAGAAGACCACCATTGCTGACAGTGGCCAACTCTAATGTGATCTGTATTTCATGTTTCTCTTAACCACCAGGTAATTCCTTCTATAGCTCCAGAGATCACCCTGTTACCCCCAGTCTGCTTGAAGTATCTTTTAATCTCTGTGCTCTTGCTACAGTTCTTTGGGTTCCATGTTTTCTTTCTTTCCCTCCAAGTTTAGCAGGATTGCAGAGTCAAATATTTTATTAGAAAAAAATAACTAGACAACAGCAGCAAAGAAGAAACTGGAGGAAATGCACAGGATCTCTGAACAAAAGAATTGGCCAACTCTGAAATATTTCACGAAATAACATATGATCAAGAGCTAACGGTAATGAAGGAACAAGTTCAGGCTGCACTGAAGGCTTCGGGCAACGACAGGGTTCCATGAATTAATGAGACACCAACTGAAATGTTTCAACTAACAGATGCAGCCCTAGACATGCCCACCAGTCTTTGCCGGGAAATTTGGAAGACTGGCTGACTTACTGGAAGAGATCTGTATTTATTCCCATTATCAAGAAAGACAACTCAACAGAATGTGAAAATTGTTCAATAGTATCTGGTGTCTCAGTAGTAAGGAATTGTGCTGCACACCCAAAGATGTGCAGTTTGCGTCCACCAGCTGCTCTGCAGGAGTAAGATGAGCAGTCTCACCTGTGACATTTACTGCCTCTAAAACCCACTAGCGGGTCAGACACAAGTCAGTTCCAATTCAGTGGTATTCACCAGCAACAAGGATGCCTAACAAGAACAATTTTACCATCTTCGTGATCATTTATATCTTTGATTTCTTCCTTGTAACTATTTTTGTGCCAATATACGTCATGGAGGGTTTCCCTTGTTTCTGTAGGCCATCTACTTTATCAATAATTATATCCTCTTCTAGTGATTGACCTTTTATAATGACATGTCCAAAATAGTCACTTGAAAGCCCACTGTCATCTGTCTTAAGGAACATTCTTGTTTTATGTCTTCTAAAACAGTTTTGTTCAATCTTTTGGCATTTTTTGGCATATTCAATATTCTCTGTCAACATCACAATTTTTCTTTTCCTCTAGCCAACTTTTGCATGCAGGTAAGGTGATTGAAAAGACCATAGCTTGAGCCAAATACACTCTATTTAAAGTACTATCTCTGATCTAAAACTTTAAAGAGGTCTTTTGTAGGTTTCCCCCACGCAAACATTATTTTATTTCTTGACTGTTTCTACCGTAGATATTAACCCAAGTTGAAAGAAATCACTAACAACTTAAATTTTTCTCCACTTTTGCTGTTGCTCATTGACTAGAGTATTTCAGCAAAAAAAAAAAAAAAAAGTTAATTCTTCTAGGTTAAAACCAGGGAATTCTATTGGCCCAGGGGGTGGGGAGTCATGCTGAAAATCTAAAAGCAGGTGGTTTGAATCCACCAGCTGTGGGAGAAAGATGAGCAATCTCCTCCCTGCAATTTGTTGTTATTGTTGTAAGGCGCTGTCGAGTTGAGTACGACTCATAGTGACCCTGTGAACAAAAGATATGAACCCTGTTCTATCTTGTGCCATCCTCACATCTCCTAACACATAGAAGCCTATTGCAATAGTCACTATGTCAGTCCACCTGGTTGAGGCTCTTCCTCTCCTTCACCGACCCTCCACCCTTCCCAGCATCATGTCCTTCTCCAAGGAACAGCCCTTTCTAGTCACATGCCAAAGTGTGTAAGACATACTGCAATTTAAAGCCTAATTTAAAATCTAGTACAGGGTCAGCTGAGTCAGTTCTCCACAGCAATGAGTTGTTGTTGTTGGTGTTGTTGTTATGTGCCGTCGAGTCGCTTGCAACCCATAGCGACCCTATGTACAACATCCCTAAACTCTGCTCTGTCCTGTGCCAATTGCACCGTCTCCAAAACAGCCATCCAGATTACCCCAGTCATTGAATCAATCCACCTCATAAGGGGCCTTCCCCTTCTGCACTCTCCCTCCACCCTCCCAAGCATGATGTCCCTCTCCAAGGACCTGCTCCTCCTTGCAACATGTCCAAAGTATGTTAAATGGAGCCTTAGAATCCTTGCCTCCAAGGAGCAGCCCGGTTTGACCCTTTCCAGGATGAATCTGTTTGTTTTCCTAGCAGTCCATGCTATCCTCAATACTCTTCTCCAGCATCACAGCTCAAAGGCATCAATTCTCCTTCTATCCTCCTTAGTCATTGTCCAACTCTCTGATGCATAACAAGTGATAGCAAAGACAATGGCCTGTATCAGACGCACCTTGGTCTCCAGAGACACACCGTTGCTCTTGAGTACTTTAGAGAGGTCCCTAACAGCAGACTTTCCCATCACAATATGTCTTCTAATTTCCTGGCTGCTGGTGCCGAGAGTGTTGACTGTGGAGCCAAGCAAACTGAAGCTGTGAACAATCTCAATCTCTTCACCATCCATCCTGATGCTGCCAATTGACCCAGTGGTGAGAATCTTTGTCTTCTTGACATTGAGCCTCAATCCATATTGGAGATTACAGCCTTGACCCTCTGTAGCAAGCACTTCAGGTCCTCCTCAGTTTCAGCAAGCAGGGTTGTATCATCTGTATATCATAGGTTGTTGATAGACCTTCCATCAATCTTGACCCCACATTTCTCCTCATAGAGTCCAACCTCCCAGCTAATCTGTTCTTCATACAGGTTGAAAAGGTATGGAGACAGGACACATCCCTGGCATACACCCTTCCCAATTTTGAACCATGAGTTGTAGAGGTAACTAAAATAATACAGAATGTATTTGACTGTGTGATCAATGTAAACCATAAAGGACTTTGACTCTGAGTTGATCAGTAGCCGCTGTGCACAGGAGGACTATAATATATATCAAGACCCTCAATGAGGTTGACTGACTCAGTGACTGGGGTAATGGGGTAGGTGTGTCAGAGGCAATAAGGTTGGCCCACAATAGAGCAGGGTTCAGAGCTGTTGTATATAGGGTCGGTATAAGTGGTAGGCGACTAGACAGCACATCACAACAACAGCAATAACATGCAAGGGAGTTCTGGTGACTTAGTGGTAAGAAGTTACACTTCCAAGCCAAAGGCAGGTAGGTATATAACAATAACAAAATTAAAACCCCACACACATCTATCACATGATCATGTTCCTCTTTCTTATTGAATATATGCACTTAATTCACAGACACATATGCACACACATGTGTTGGAAGTGCAGAAGATTAGGTACAAAAATTGAGATGATAATGAGTAAGTAGGTTCCATTTGGCCAAGTTTGGGAATAGAAATATTCCATAGAGATTTTATAATTCAGGAATTAAGGAAGAAGAAGAATAGTATTTGTTAGAAAAGGCTGTCTTTAACAAAATTATAAAAATCCTGGTAATCAGTTTTCTGTTCCTCTTCTCTAAGGAACTGGTGATGATGGTTAACCTTATGTGACCAGGGCTAAGTTTCCAGGAGGCCTAGATCCTTTTTTTAGGGTCATCCCACACTGGTTGGGAATATTCACTTCCTGTTTCTGGGCCTTTCTTATAAACAAAATAGTTAATCCTGGCTCAGAGTAGAGACTTCAACCACAGATTCTTTATTCTTTGCATAGTTATCAATTCCTCTGCCTTACTGTCTATGAAGAATTATTATATACATAGTTCAAAGTAATGTGTCTGACTCTAGGACTGAATTTTGCCATCACTCAGTACAGCTTAGTCAAATTACCCCTTCCTTAGTTCCCTTGGTGCACAGTAAGTACTGTACATTGTTGCTAGTTGCCATTAAGTAATTTCCAACTAATGGTGATCTTATTCGTAATAGAATGTATAGGAAGCCAAATTTCATATTAAATATTTGTAATAAACCGAATGGTATTTCAGGTTATGAGGGAGGCTGAATCAAGCTGGAATTCACCCCTGAGGCACTAAGGCAATCCTTAAGCATTTATAGGATTCTTGCATTGTATTTGCTGACCCCTCCCTCCTGAGTCTACCAGAAGGTTTTCAATAGAAAGAGCTTAGCTTCATTTGCATTGAATTCTCTAGGTGATTTGCTCCCTGGCAATTTTCAATAAAGACACAGGGAAGCTAGGACACTTCAGTTCACTTTAGTTGTTTGAGAACTGTTCGCCTCCTGCTTTACCTGTTTTCTCCTACATTCTTGGTGTTCTGTCTCATTATTAATACTTATTAATAAATATACTTTACCCTCAGTCTGCAACAAGAATGAAACCTCACATCATCCTGTGCCACCTTGCTATTGTTTGTATACTTGAGTCCATTGTTGTGGCTTCAGTGTATTTTGAGTGTTTTTAAACCTAGGGAGCTCATCTTTCAGCACTATATTGGACAACATTCTGTTGTTTACAGGGTTTTCACTTGCTAATTTTTGGAAGTAGGTCATCAGGCTTTCCTCTTAGTCTATGTTAGTCTGGAAACTCTGTTGACAACTTCCCACCCTGGGTGACCATGCTGATGTTTGCAATGTCAATGGCAAAGCTTCCAGTATCATAGCAACTTAACTTTTTAAGAAGTAAAAGCCGCCATAGTATGACAAATTGTTATATGCCTCTTGGAAAGCGTTACTTACACAAGTGCTGATTTTTTTAATCATTTATTTCTCCCAATGACCTGTAGATTAGGAGCTTTGGATTTTCCCGTTTTGCTTTATATTAAAAAAATAAGTAGCTAGCAAATACCTTTATATTTTAGTTTTGGTTCTTAAAATAATAGCATGCATGCAGTTTGAATCTGTCAGTTGATCTGCAGGAAAAGAATGGACAATCTCCTCTCATGCAATTAACTGCTTTTGACAACCCGCTGGAGTGTCAGCTCTGACCCCACAGTATTCTGCTTAACAGCATCCTTTGGTAATTGCAGAAACAATTTACTGTTGGAATTGTTTTGCAGTTTAAGAGGTTTAAATTTGTTCTACCAAGAGCTATAAAAATTCTTTTTCCTTTTCCTTTCATCTGTTGTCTGATTTTAAGCAGTTAAACGGGTTATCCCCATTCTACATAAATGAATAAAGGAATTTGAAAAAAAAACGATGAAGAGAATTGAACTAATATTTTCTTTCCTTTTTTTTTTTTTTTATGATCTACCTACTACTTAGGAAGCTCTGGTGCCATAGTCCGTAGACAATTGAGCTGCTAACTCAAAGCCCACTTCTCTCTGGTGGTTCAAATCCATCAGCTGCTCCTAAGGACAAAGGTAAGCAATCCATTGTGTGATTTACTGCCTTGGAAACTCAACGGAGTGTCTGTTTGGAGTTCAGACTTGATGGAGGTAAGCAGAGTGTTGAAGAAATGTCCGTATATGTTTTATTGACTCTGCAAAGGCATTGGACTGTGTGGATCAAGCATATTGTGGCTAACCTTGAGAAAAAAATGGGAATTCCGTAACACCTAAATTATGCTTATGTGAAACCTATACTTGGACCCAGAAGCAGTTGTCAAAACAGAACAAGAAAACACTATGTGGTTCAAAATAAAAAAAGGAGTGTGTCAGGAATTGGTCCTTTCTCCAAACCTTTTTAATCTATATATGGAACAGACTATTCAGGAGGACTCTATGAGGAGGAACTTGGCATCAGGATTGGAGGAAGACTTAACAACATGTGTTAAGCAGATGATACAACCTTGCTTGCTGAAACTGAGAAGGCCTGAAATACTTGTTGCAGAAGGTCAAGATCTGAAGTCTCCAATATGGACTGAAGATCAACATCAAGAAAACAAAGACTTTCACCAATGGGCCAATTGGTAGCACCATGATAGGTGGAGAAGAGACTGAGATTGTTAACAATTTCAGCTTACTCAGTTATACAATCAACATACTTGGCATCAGCGGCCAGAAAAATAAAAAAAAAAAAAATTGCACTGGGAAAATTTGTCAGGGACCTCTCAAGAGTACTAAAGAGCAATGACGTCAGTCCAGAGACTTAAGGTGTGCCTGACCTAAGCCATGGTCTTTGCATGGTCTATGCATCAGAAAGCTGATCTTTCTGATAAGGATTTCTGAGCTTCTGTAATAAGGATTACAAAAGAAGATATGATGCCTTTGAGCTGTGGCGCTGGAAAAGAGTATTGAACATACCATGGACTATCAAAAGAACATACAGGTCTGTCCTGGAAAGGGTGAAGCCAAGCTGCTCCTCAGAGGCAAAGATTTTGAAGTTTCATTTCATATACTTTGAGCATGTTGCCTTGGAGAAGGACATCATGCTTGAAAGTGTAGAGGGATAGTGCAAGAGAGAAAGACTCAGGATGCAATGGATTGAGACAGTAACTGAGATAATGGGGATAGGCATGAAGGAGACAGTGAGACTGACTCAGGACAAGGAAGAGTTCAGAGCTATTGTACGTAAGGTCTCTATCAGTCACTTGCGACTTGATGGACCATAACAACAACAATGACTATACTACTGGCGTTAGTGGTAATTTTTTTCAGAATTTAAAAAAATCCCATCTTTTGAAGTATAGTACAATTTATTGGCATTGTCAGTCTATGAACAAGAAAGACATTAGTTTTCCACAGAGTGAGAGAATTTTCAGTCTGTCATAACATGTGCCCACACAACTTCATCATGAAAATGTGACATTTCAAGTTTCTGGCAAGGTAGATTTCCCCTCCCCTCTTTTTCAGTATTTTCACACTGCAGCCAGAAATCTTTCGAGTGTATTGTATTTATCTTTTCAGTTCATTTCTCACTACTTTTGCTTAGATCTAGAAGTATCCAGTACAATCAAGTGGGCCTGTTGTCAACCCCTGCCAAGATGATGCCATGATAGGGGCTGAGAAAATGGTTTTTAACTTAACAGTTACACAGAAAATATATGATGGACTCTATATAATTATGAGCTGTGAGATTACCTTATATTAATTATTTATCCATTGAGCTCATAGTATATATTGTACCTTCTTTTGGTCAAAATTAATACAATGGGTAAAAGATATATACAATTTAGCTGGTGTGTTATGTGCTGTGCTGATAATTGAAAAAAGCCCATGGCTTGAATTCACTGGCTGCTCAGTGGGAAAAAGATGTATAGTCTCCCCCCATAAACATTTGCAGTATCAGAAAACCCAGTGGAAGTTTGTTATGCATCATAATAGATCCAATGACAGTGAGGTATGTATATATATAATTGTATATAGATTATTTTTGGTAGGTACCACTCACAGAAACCCTGTGAACAACAGATGTGAATCTTACCCTATCAAGCCTCCTGATCTCTGATATGCTCCAGCCATTGTTACAATCATTATGTCAATCTATCTTTTGAGGATCTTCTTCTCTACTTCTGACGCTTCACCTTTCTCAACATAAGGTCTTTCCCCAAGGACTCGCCCCTACTGACAGCATGCCAAAGTATGTGAGACAAAGTTTCACTGTCTTTGCCTCCAAGGAGCACTCTGGCTGCACTTACTCCAAGATAAAATTGTTTCTTCTTTTGATAGTCCATGGGAAATTCAGTACTCTTCTCCAACACCATAATTCAAAGGCATCAATACTTCTGTCATCCTTATTAATTGTCTAATTTTAACTTACATACATATGATGTAATTATAAAGATGATGACTTGGATCAGGTACAGATTTGGATTTTAGGGATTTTAGTCTTTAAAGTGATATCCTAGCTCTTTCGCACTTTGGCGAGGTCCTTTACAGCAGATCTTCCCAGTATGCGTCTTTTGATTTCTTGACTATTGTTACCATAGGTGTTGATTGTGTATATTTGCTTCTACCAGTAAAAGAACATCAATCACATTGGCTTAGAACCCACCCTACTCTGTTTTGACCTCATGTTAATTTATAATACCTTAAAATACTTTCCTTCTAAATTCAGTCACATTCACCAGTGTAGGGATTTGGCATTTCAAGATATATTTTGAAGGGACAAGAATCAATCCATATAAGACTCCCAACTCTGGATGGATGTCACATTATTGCAGCAGAAGCTTATCATAATGTAGATGTTGACAAATCCATATGACAAGCCAGGTCCTAATGGGTAAATCTGTGATGAAGCGGTAATCCCTGGCTTTAATTAACCAGTAAATCATATCTACTATTTTTAGCATCAAGAAGGTAATAAGCAACATCATGATAGTTGGAGAAAAGATTGAAACTGTCAACAATTTTGGATTACTTGAATCCATCATCAATACCCTTGGTACAAGCAGTTAGGATATAAGGAGAGGTATTGCATTGGGAATGTCTGTTGTCAAGAACTTCTCCAAATTACTGTTGTTGTTCTTGTTGTGATGTACCGTTGAGTCACTTGTGACTCATAGTGACCCTATGAACAACAGCCTTAAACCCTGCTCTATGCTGTGCCAATCGCATTGCCTCTGACATACCCATCTCGACTACCCCAGTTACTGAATCAATCCACCTCAAAGAGGGTCTTCCTCTCCTGTGCTGTCCCTCCACCCTCCCAAGCATGATGTCCCTCTCCAAGGACCAGTTCCTCCTTACAACATGTTCAAAGTATGTCAGACGAAGCCCAAGAATCCTTGCCTCCAAGGAGTAGTCTGGTTTAACCCTCTCCAGGATGAATCTGCTTGTTTTCTTGGCAGTCCATGGAACATTCAATACTCTTCTCCAGCACCACAGCTCAAAGGCGTCAATTCTCCTTCTATCCTCCTTAGTCACTGTCCAACTCTCTGATGCATAACAAGTAATTGCAAAGACCATGGCCTGTATCAGACGCACCTTGGTCTCCAGAGACACACTGTTGCTCTTGAGTACTTTAGAGAGGTCCCTAACAGCAGACTTTCTCATCGCAATATGTTTTTTAATTTCCTGGCTGCTGGTGCCAAGACTGTGGAGCTGAGCAAACTGAAGCTCTGAACAATCTCAATCTCTTTGCCATCCATCCTGATGCTGCTAATTGGTCCAGTGGTGAGAATCTTTGTCTTCTTGACATTGTGCCTCAGACCATACTGAAGGCTGCAGTCCTTGACCCTCTGCAGTAAGTGCATGAGGTCCCCCTCAGTTTCAGCAAGCAGGGTTGTGTCATCTGCATAACGCAGATTGTTAATAGATCTTCCACAAATCCTGACGCCACACTTCTGCTCATAGAGCCCAGCCTCTCAGATAATCTGCTCTGCATACAAGTTGAAAAGGTATGGAGACAGGACACATCCCTGGCATACACCCTTCCCAATTTTGAACCATGCAGTGTTGCCCTGCTCTGTTCTGACTACTGCCTCTTGGTCCAAGTATAGGTTTTGCATTAGCATGATTTTTTTTTTAGTTTACTAATGAATAAACTTTATAGCTAGAAAGGCAAAATTTGACATTTCAGGGTTGAATTTGGAAATGTGGCAATTAATCTAATCATCTCCTGTCAAATTATGACCTTTTTTTATTATTAAATTTTATTAGTTTCAATGAACATTCACTCCTTGCATTAGCATGATTAAATGTTCTGGGATTCCCATTCTTCTCAGACTCAGCCACAGTTTGTTATGATCCACGCAGTCAAATGCCTTGGCATAATCAATGAAACACAGATAGACATTCTTCTGGTATTCTCTGCTTTCAGCCAAGATCCATCTAACAACAGCTACAATATCCCTAGTACGACGACCCCTTCTAAACCCAGCCTGGACTTCTGGCAGTTCTCTGTTGATGTGCTGTCCCAGTCGTTTTTGGATAATCTTCAGTAAAATCTTGCTTGCATGTGAAATCAATGATATTGTTCTGTAGTTTCCACAGTCTGTTGGGTCACCATTCTTTGGAATGGGAACAAATATAGATCTCTTCCAGTCAGTTGGCCAAGTGGTTGTTCTCCAGATTTCTTGGCACAACTTGGTGAGCACATCCAGGGCAAGCATCTGTTAGCTGAAATACTTCAATTGATATACCATGTATTCCTGGGGCCTTATTTTTTGCTATTTCCTTCAAAGCAGCTTGAACTTCTTCCTTCATCACCATAGGCTCTTGCTCAAATGTTATTTCATTAAATTCTTCTGTATCTGCCAATTCCTTTTGATACAATGACTCAGTATATTTCTTCCATCTTCTTTTAATACTTCCTGGATCATTTAATATTCTGCTTAAACATCCTTGATTATAGCAACTCGAGGTTTGAATTTGTTCTTCAGTTCCTTGAGCTTAAAAAATGTTGAATGAGTTTGGCCCTTCTGATTTTCTGACTCTAGCTCCTTGCACATTTCATTGTAATTTTTTCCTTTGTCATCCCATGCTGCCTTTTGGAATCTTCTGTTCAGCTCTTTAGTATCTTGAATTCTTCCTAAGGAGTAATTATATCAGTGAGACAGAGATTGAGAATCCTTGCCCATAGGAGCAATTTGGTTGAAACTCTGTCTCACATACTTGAGGCATATTGCCAAGAGGGACCAGTCCTTGGAGAAAGACATCATGCTTGGAAAGGTGGAGGGACAGTGTAAGAGGGAAGACCTTGGATGAGATGGATTGACACAGTAACTGACATAATAGAGTTAGGTGTGTCAGAGACAGTGAGACGGGCTCAGGATACGTTCACAGCTATTGTCCATGGGTCACTATGAGTCACAGGTGACTTTAGAGCATGTAACAACGACAACAATTATATCAGTTTGAAAACCAGTGTGTTCCTGAGTCAGGCGATGAATTTTACAATCACTAAATAGGAGTCTGAAAGCCAGACAATGAATAAAGATGACAGAAGGATTGATGACTTCGAAGAATGTGGCATGAAGATCAGAGAAAGACTCATCAAGAACCTCAGTATGCAGATGACACAACCTTGCTGGATGAAAGTGAGAATGACTTGAAATAGTAGCTACAGAAGCTCAAACACTACAGCCCTCTATAGGGACTGAATCTCAGTACAATCTACAAGATTGCATAGGAAGTCATAGGAGATGATTAACAGTTTATGGTGACTTTTGTTCATGATGTTGCTGTCCCTGTACATTTGAACTTTTTCTAGGTTGAAATTCAGGACCTCCACTGCTTCCTTACTCCTTACCCTGGGTGAACATCATCCTTTTGTTGTGTCTGGGACCGAGATGCTTCTCTGGTTATGACACATTTTATCACAACCAGGGAAGCCCCAGGCAAATCAGTATGCAGCAATCTAGACAAAAATTCCAGCAATGAAAAGACAGGGCAAGAAACTGGAGTGATGCAATTAGAGCCACCTTAATCAAGGAAGAGTCAAAGAAGGAACTTCCTCTAAAGCTTTCAGAGAAAGCACAGTGCTGTTGTTGACTTTGGGTTTCTGGCCTCCTAATTTTATGGTTTTTAAAGACATAAGATTTACAAGTCCTACATCCAGAGAGTGAAGATTTAAAGCGCTTGCTGAAGAAGGTCAAAGGCTACAGCCATCAATATGGATTACATTTAAAAATCAACAAAACAGAAATCATTCACCTCTGGACCAATTGACAACATTATGATTAAAGGGGAAAAAGATTAAAGTTGTGACTGATTGTTGTTTTGTTTGGATCCCCAATCAACACTCCTGACAGGAGTTATCAAGAAATAGAAATATGTGTTGGACAAATCTGCCAAGGACCTCTTTAAAGTGGTAAAGAGTAAAGATGGCGGTTTAAAGACTAAGTTTTTTTCTGACCTAAGTCATGTATTTTCCACTGCTTCATGTGCATGTGGAAGATGAACAATGAAAAAGACCAAAAAGAGAACTGATGCCTACCTAAGGATGGGGAAATGGACCGTGAGGGACAGGACCATGAGTGTCTCTCCAAAAGGATCAGGAGGAGTGAGAATAGCACAGCTCATCGCTGCCACCTCAGAGCAAAAAGCGAATAAAGAGCCCAGACTCAGCCCTTTGGTGCCTTTAGAGTCTCAGCAGCAGCAAGAGGTTCATTTATTCATTGTTGACTCACAGACTCACAGTTGTGGTACCAAGAATGGGGTTTATTAGGGAAATAAATTAGAGAGTAGAGGAAGCAAAGAATATCACCCAATGCAAATCCAGGTTTCAGACCAGCAATCTCAAGGCATAATTCTTCAGTTAGTCCAGGTTCTCATTATAGACCAGCAACACAAATTCAAGACGCTTCTAGTTTCCTCAGGCATCTAGCAAGGTTTGTCTCAGAGCTGTATAAGTCAGCTTCTCCTTAATTATCTAGCAAGTACATCGAAATTTTTAACTGTGGCCTTTATCTCAGGGCTCCTTTGGTTACACCTTGCCATAATTTCTCCATAGCAATGCCACAGTCATCACTATTGTCAATGTCTAGTCCTCAGGTCTCACTATCACCAGGGTCTTGCTCCAGCCTCCCTTAAGTCTTGCTCCCCAGTATGGAACACACACTCTCTCTTATCTTAGCCCCACAACTGTTGATGATTTGCAGGACCATGTGTCTGCAGTTAAGGTATCTGGAGACCAGAGGGGGCTCAATGTAATGTCTAAAAAAAGCCAACCTTTAGGCTAATACCACAATGCCTTTGACTTGGGGTACTGAAGAGTATTGAATAAATAGTGAATTGCCAAAAGAACAAATAAATCTGTCTTGGAGGAAGTGCAACTAAGGTATTTCTTAGAGGCAAAAATGATGGAACTTTCTCTCACATGCTTTGGGCATGCTTTCAGGAAAGGACAGTTCTAAGGAAAAGATATTATGCTGGGAAAAGTAGAGGTTGGAGAAAGAGATGAAGACCTTCCATGAAATAAATTGACATAGTAATTACAACAATATGCTTGAGTATGACAGAGATTGTTAGGATGACACAGAATGAGGAGATGTTGCAGTCTGTTGTTAATAGGTCAGTATGAGTTGTAATTGACTCAACAGCATCTAACAACCATTAGCAGTATGTTGTATAGCAGCCTTAGTAAAGTGATGCAGGGTTTTACTACCTTACACACCCTAAGAAGATAACAGTTCAGAGTGAGGGTTGGGACTCTAGACCACATACAATCAAAGCCCTGCATTGCCCCACATTAGGTACATTAGATACATTAGATTTGTGATGTGTCAACTTGGCAGTAACATTTTTCAGAATTTCCTATCCAGCATATTTCTTTTAGGATGTGCCACAAAAGAGGTTCTTCATGCAAGATCTTTTGGTTCTATGAAGTTACCTAAATTATAAGCTGTGTGTTGAGAATAAGTGGTCTACTATGGTGGTTCATGATGGATTTGTAGTTACATTACATTTTCCTATTTCCTGTCTATTTACTAGGAACTAGATTTTGATCTTTTAGCCACTACTAAAGAAGTTCTTGGTGAAGGAACAGTGGTAACAAGCTTATTAAATTTGGGGCTATTACCCAAAAGTCTAGTAGTTTCTATCCACCAGCTGCAATCCTGCAGATAGATGCAAACTGCTGCTATTGAGGTTTACAGCCTTGGGAACCCAATGTAAGATTTGTTTTGTTTTGGGTTTTTGTTTGTTATGATTTTGGTTTCTTTTTTTTTTTTAAGATCTTTGTGAGGTCTAAGATGTGCCCTTTATTGAAGATGTTCCTCTCATCTTGTCTTTGGTGGTTAAATAATTTGACTTGACCTTCACTACCTTAAAATTCTTATCATCTCATAATTAATGAGTTCACCTCAATGGCAATATCCACATAGTTCTATCTTCCGTACAAATGAAACCAACCAAAGAACTCAAAGTACTCTCCCCACTAACATACTAACAAAGGGAGTGTTTTCTAAGAATTTCCTCAAAAAGTAATTGTGGGGTTGGTTGCAGGTTTGTTCCATTCAGTCCAACATTCTATGTTATTAAGCCATTGAGTTTATTCTTTCACATTATGCCAGAAAAGCTTTTGTAGTTGGTAACCCTCATTAATGAATTTTGTCTGAGTAGTGTCATATTCTATGTACCTTGTTATATTCTAACTTCTTTAGAATCCACTTACATAAGTATCCTCCAGGTTTCTGATGCTGTGAGTGAGAATAATGTTGATATATTGAAAACGAAAACTCTTCTGTTGAGTCTCAGTGTGTACTTGTACTTGTCTTTGGCAACAAAGAATGATTGTTATGGACCTTAAGATAATTAGAAACTCCTTTCAAGAGATCTCCATACTAAATATCATTATCACAAGCAAAGGAAGGCTATTGCTGTTGTTGTTGTTGTGCACATTTAAGTTGGAGCCAGATCATAGCTGACTCTCCCTCAGATTTTCAGAGGCAGTAAATCATAAGACAGGAGATTGCCCATCTGTCTCCCTCGAAGCAGCTGATTCAAACCAGGTACCCAGAAGTCCAGTGTGGGTTTAGAAAGGGTCGTGGTACTAGGGATATTGTAGCTGATATTAGATGGATCTTAGCGGAAAGCAGAGAATACCAGAAGAATGACTGTGTTTCATTGATTATGCAAAGGCGTTTGACTGTGTGGATCATAACAAACTGACTCTGAGAATAATGGGAATCCCAGAACACTTGATTGTGCTATTGAGAAACCTATACTTGGACCGAGAGGCAGTCGCTAGAACAGAGCAAGGAGACATTGCATGGTTCTAAATTGGGAAGAGTGTACACCAGGGATGTGTCCTATCTCCATAACTTTTCAACCTGTATGAAGAACAGATTGTCCTAGAGGCTGGGCTCTGTGAGGATGGGTGTGGTGTCAGGATTGGTGGAAGATCCATCAACAAACTGCGTTATGCAGATGGCACAACCCTGCTTGCTGAAACTGAGGAGGCCCTGAAGTGCTTGCTGTAGAGGGTCAAGGACTGCAGCCTTCAGTATGGATTGAGGCTCAATGTCAAGAAGACAAAGATTCTCACCACTGGATCAATTGGCAGCATCAGGATGGATGGCAAAGAGATTGAGATTGTTCACAGCTTTAGTCTGCTTGGCTCCACAGTCAACACTCTTGACACCAGCAGCCAGGAAATTAAAAGATGTATTGCCATGGAAAAGTCTGCTGTTAGGACCTCTCCAAAGTACTGAAGAGCAAGGGTGTCTCTCTGGAGACTAAGGTGTGCCTGATACAGGCCATGGCCTTTGCTATCACTTGTTATGCATCAGAGAGTTGGACAATGACTAAGGAGGGTAGAAGGAGAATTGATGTCTTTGAGCTGTGGTGCTGGAGAAGAGTATTGAGGGTACCATGGACTGCTAGGAAAACAAACAGATTCATCCTGGAGAGGGTTAAACTATGTGACTCTGGAAGCAAGGATTCTGGGGCTTCGTCTGACATACTTTAGACATGTAAGGAGGCACCGGCCTTGGAGAGGGAATCATGCTTGGGAGGACAGCAGGCACTGGAGGGGAAGACCCTCTATGAGGCGGATTGACTCAGTGACTGGGGTAATCGGGATGGGTGTGTCGGAGGCAGTGGGACTGGCACAGGATAGAGCAGGGTTTAGGTCTGTTGTACATAGGGTCGCTATGAGTCACAAGCGACTCAATGGCGCATAACAACAACAACAAAACCCTTGGGATTGCAGGGCAGATTCTTATCAATAGGCCACCAGAGTTTCCTTCTATAGGGCAAGCTACTTCCATAATCAAGAGAGGTTAAAAAATTGTTAATTCAACCGTAATTGCAATTCAATCACCCACATAACTAATTATTTTTAAAGATACGAATTATGTATTTTTATTTTGGTCCTTTTTAAATTCGAATACATTGTATTTCATTCATGTACATTGTGCTTCACACATTCCTTCATATTGCGTTTCATATGATCATTCATATACACTGTTCTTGTTGTTATTTGCCATTGAGTAGATTGCAGCTCATAATGACCCTATGTACAACAGCCCTAAACCCTGCTCTATTCCTTGCCAATCTTATTGTCTCTGACGCATCTATCCGCCTTACCCCAGTGACATAATCAATCCATCTCATTGAGGGTCTTCCTCTCCTGTGCTGTCCTTTCAGCCTCCCAAGCATGATGTCCCTCTCCAAGGACTGGTCCCTCCTTGCAACATATCCAAAGTATGTCAGATGAAGCTTCAGAATCCTTGCCTCCAAGGAGCAGTCCGGCTTCACCCTCTTTAGGAGGAACTTGTTTGTTCTCCTAGCAGCCCATGGTATATTCAATCAATACTCTTCTCCAAAACCAAAGCTCAAAGGCGTCAACTCTCCTTTTATCATCCCTAGTCATTGTCCAGCTCTCTGAAGCATAGCAAGTAATAACAAAGACCATTGCCTGTATCAGGCACACCTTAGTTTCCAGACTGACATCATTGCTTGTGACAGCAGACTTTCCCATAGAATTTGTCTTTTAATTTCCTGGCCGCTGGTATCAAGAGTGTTGATTGTAGAGCCAGGCAAACTGAAGCTGTCAACAATCTCAATCTCTTCATTATCCATCATGATGCTACCAATCAGCCTGTTGTTGTTGTTATGTGCCGTCGAGTTGCCTGCGACTCATAGCGACCCTATGTACAACAACCCTATACTCCGCTCTGTCCTGTGCCAATCGCACTGTCTCTGACACTCCCATCCCA
>NW_006399792.1:8197825-8199503 GCF_000299155.1 Elephantulus edwardii | reverse complement strand
ACTAAAGCTGTGTACAATCTTAATCTCTTCACCATCCATCCTGATGCTGCCAATTGGTCCAGTGGTGAGAATCTTTGTCTTCTTGACATTGAGCTTCAATCCATATTGTAGGCTGCAGTCCTGAAAAATCTTTGTTTTTTTGACACTGAGTTTCAATCCACATTGAAGGCTTCAATTCTTGACCTTAGTTAAGAAGTTGAACAGAAAATTTCAGAGGACAGCTCCTTAGTATCTTGATTTTTTTCCCCCTTTATTTTGGCTTCTCGGTGCTCCAGTGCAATATTTAGTATTTTTTCTGACATCCATCTTGGTCTTTTCTTCCTTCTTTGCCTTTGTAATGAACTTTTGCATTCTTCCTGGATGATATTCTTGGGATCTTCCCATAGCTCATTCGTTCTTTGCTCATTAATGTCCAAGGTCTCAACCCTATTCCTGAGATGGTTTTGAAATTCAGGTGGGATAGACTCAAGGTCAAATTTTGGTTCCTGTGGACTTGATTTAATTTCCTTAGCTTCAGCTTGAACTTGGGTATGTGTAATTGTTGTTGCACAATCAGCACCTGGCCTAGTTTTCACAGCTGATATTGAGCTGCTCCAGCAATTCTTTCCACAGATGTAATCAATCTGATTCATATCCATACCGTCAGGTGAAATCCATGTTTATAGCCTGAGTTTGTGTTTCTTATAAATTGTATGTGCAATAAACAAGTCATTGATTGTGCAAAATTTTATCATTCTATCTCCATCCAGCTTCATTTCTGTCACCAAGTCCATGTTTTCCAACTGCTGATCCTTCTTCTCTGTTCCCAACTTTTGCATTCCAGTCACTCATTATTATTAATGAATCTTGATTGCATGTTCAGTCAATCTCTGACTGCAAAAGTTGGTAGAAATCTTCTATTTCCTCCTCTTTGGCTCTGGTTGTTGGTGCATATATTTGAATGATAGTGGTATTCACTGGGCTTCCTTGTATGCATATGGATATTATCCTATCACTCACAACATTGTATTTCAAGATGGATCAAGAAATGACTTTTTTAACTGTGAAAGCAACTTCATTTTTCCTTACCTTTTCATCTCCATATGATCCTCTGACTCAAATTGTCCCATGCCAGTCCATCTCATTTTGTCAATACTATGTCAATATTTATGTGTTCCATTTCCTTCTAAACAATATCTACTTTTCCTACATTCATGGTTTTTACATTCCATGTTACAATCACTAGTGTCTTCTTACAGCTGTTTCTCCTTCTATTTGTTCCCATACTTGAGGGCTCAGCCTCAGTTGCCATAACTGCTTGTCTAAGATATGTTTGTCTATTCTGTTGTACATAGGGTTTTCAAAGGCCTGCTATTTCTGAAGTAGATGGCCAATCCTTCTTTCTAGTCTGTCTTAATTAGATTGCTTAGATTTAGAACATTATCTGACAGAAAAGAATTTTACAAAGAAGAGTAGATTAAAGATACTTCCCAGTAGTAGAAGAAAAAAAAATCCCAGTATATTCTGTGTTGTCCCTAAACTTGCCAGGTGTGTTGTGAGCCACCCCTTTCCCTGTTCCACCAGCATTTGCATCTACTCTCACCTACTCCATTCAACCACAATCTCCCCAGTCCATCCCTTGATGAGGTGGTCTATATGTCAATCTTTCTGGCTTCTGTGTTTCCTAATGCCTCAAGCT
>NW_006399792.1:8174810-8197318 GCF_000299155.1 Elephantulus edwardii | reverse complement strand
ATATAATCTTACTAAGATATGTATATCTTACTAAATCTCCTCTGTCTTTATAATGACCTTTGCTCTCTTCATGGGTGAGCTCCTTGATATCATCCCGTGACTCATGGTCTCCAATCACTGATGCTCAAACCTATTCTTAAGATGATTTTGAAATTCAGACGGAAGATCATATTTTGATTCTTGTGGAAATTTTCAATTTCTTCTTCTTTGATTCTAGATGTAGGAGTGTATATTTGAATAATAGTCATATTAACAGGTCTTCTTTATATGCATATGGATAGTATCTTATCACTCACAATATTGTATGTCAAGGTAGAACTTGAAATTGACTTTTTGACTATGAATGCAACACCATTCTTCTTCTGTTTTTCATTCCCAGTGTAATATACAATGTGATTATCTAATTCAAAGTGGCCAAAGCTAGTCCATCTCATCTCATTAATACTTAATATGTCCATGTATACCTGTTCAATCTGTATACTGAGCAAATTATTTGAGAAGCTGGACTTTATAAGAAAGAATGTGGCACCAAGATAAGAGAAAGTCTCATCAATAACTTGTGTTATGCAGATGATACAACCTTGCTTAAAGAAAGAGAGGAGGACTTAGGCACTTGTTGAAGAAGATCAAAAAATATAGTCTTTAATATGGATTGCATATCAATGTCAAGAAAAAAAAGATTCTTATCACTGGACTGACAGGCAACATCATGATAGATGGAGAAATGATTGAAACTGTCAACAACCTTCTTGTACTTGGATCCACAGTTAACAACCATGGTACAAGCAGTCAGGAAATCAGATGTATTTCACTGGGAAAGTCTGGAGTTAGAGATCTTTCCAAATTAGTGTGCAATAATGATGTCAGTTTGAATACTAAGGTGTGTTTGATTCAGGCCATAGTCTTTCCAATCACTTGCTGTTGGCAGCCACATGTAGAAGAAATAAGAACAAGAAATAAACAGCACATCTGAACCAGGAAGAGAAGCCTCTTCCTCCTGGAGCCACCTTTTATTGACTGTGTCAAAAGGAGAAATGCTTACAGGGTCCAGCTACATTTTTCACAGAGTAGACAATGAAGGTTGTGTGCAGAACCAAGAAACAACAAAACAGCGCACTGACATTGTAGGTTTCACATTTCTGTGAGTTTCCAGATGTGCTCTTAGTAAATTCCTTTTCTACCTAAATAGGCCAGTTTGCAAAGAAAAAAAGAACACTTATCTATTTTGATACACCTATTGTTTAGCTTCTAATTCTTCTTTGAACAGAAGTTTTACTTTCAAAAGATCATTTTAGGGAGAATGGATCAAAATGTCTCTCATCTTTTACAGTTTTTAAAGTTTGAAATAAAATAATCTGAATCTTCAACATAACATGCTCAGGACCATGAGAACAAGACCAGAAATCTTTCCTCCCTTGTTCCTTGAATGTCCTGAGCTTTTCCCTATGTCAACACTTACAAACTCGCAGTTTTAAAACAAAAACAAAAACCAAAACTTGCTGTTTCTTCTTTCTGGAGCATTCTTCTCTAAGATACTCATAAAGTGTCCTCTACTACATTATTCAGCAAAAAGATGCATTGCTCTGGGTAATCTGCAGTTAGGGACCTCTCTAAATTACTGAGGAGTAATGATGTCAGTTTGAAGTCTAAAGTGTGTCTGATTTATGCCATAGTCTTTTCGGTCACTTGCTATGCTTCTGAGAGCTGAGCAATGAGTAAGAATGGCAGAGGAAAAATTGATGCCTTTGAGTTGTTGTTGGAGAAAAGCACTGAACATCCCATGGACAGCCAAAAGAACTAGTGCAGCTGGAGTGCTCTTTGGAGGCAAGAATGATGAGGCTTAACCTCACAAAAACTTTGGATATGTTGCTTGGAGGAGCTCTTCCTTGGAGAAGAACATGATGCTAGGAAGTGTGGAGGGTTGGCGAAGGAGAGGAAGACCCTCCACCAGTTGTATTGATGTGGCTGGTGACTGCTGTAATGGGCTCTTGTGTGTCAGAAAGTGTGAAGATGGCACAGGTTAGAACAGGATTCAGATCTTTCATTTATAGGGTCCTTATGAATCATACTCTATTCAACAGCACCTAACAACAACAACATTACATTACTTAAGCCTTTATTCATGATCATCAGAATTCATTATCTCAAACATGCTCTATAAAATTAACTGTTGTTGTTGATTGTCTTCAAGCTGAGCACAACTCATAGCAACCCTTTGAACAAAAGGCATGAAGCCCCTCTACAACTTTCGGCATTCATAAAATCAACTACCTTCCCATAATGTTTTTTCCCTTTATCCGAGCTTATTTCCCCATAGTATATTTATAACCCTGTCAAATCATTTTTTAAATAATATATTATTTACCCTTTCCTCACATATTTATTTGTATTGAAATGTGAGCTCTAGAAAGGCAAGAACATGTTCTGCTCGTAAAGGGATCTTCTGAACCTGGAACAACACATGGTACACATACAGGTGTCATGGGTTGATATGTATCTCCCACAGAAGTATATTTTAGCCCTTGGTACCTGAAAATGCATCTGAGAGCTGGACAATGAATAAGGATGACAGAAAAAGAATTGATGCCTTTGAGCTGTGGTTTAGAGAAGAGCACTGAATATCCAATCGGCAGCTAAAAAGAATAAAAATGACTTGGAGAGGGTGCAGCCAGAGTGCTTTCTGGAGGCAAGAATGATGAAGCTTCACTTCACATACATTGGGCATGTTGCTAGGACAGGCTATTCCGTGGAGAGTGACATGACGCTGGGAAGTGTAGAGGGTCAGGGAAGGAGAGGAAGATCCTAGACCAGGTGGATTAAAACAGTGATTGTCATAATGGGCTTGAGTGTGTCAGGAAGTGTGAAAATGGCACAGGATAGTACTGGGCTCAGATCTGCTTTTTTATAGGGTCCCTATGAATCATACTTGAACTTGACAGCACCTAACAACAAAAAAAAACAATAAAAACCTGGAAAAGTGGTCTTATTTGTAATAGCTTTGCAGATGTAATTCTTAAAGTTGACATAAGAACATATGAGAAGTTTGTTTTTTTTTAATTATTATTAATCTCAATGAAAATTTACAGAGACTTTGGATTTCCATTCATTCATTGTTGCACTTTTCTCCCCTCCCAACCCTCTCCCCAAGTACACTACCCTCTTGGAAAAGTAAAAGAAAAATTGTTTCATTGTTTTACAATCCTTCCCCCCAGGTCTACTCCCCTATACAGCCTTCGCTCTGGACTCCTGTCATGACAAAGATACCTAATAATTTTCCCTCTTAAACAGTTTTCTCCCTCATCTGTTTCAATGCAGCATACATTATTTAACCCATCTTTCTCAGTCTCCTCCCAACCCCAAGGTCAGTCTTGCTTTACAACAGTGGCACCATACAGTATTTGTCCTTTTGTGACTGAGATATTTCACTCAGCATAATGTCTTCTAGGGTCACCCATTTTGAATAATATTTCATGAGTTCCTTGTTTTTCAATGCAGCATAGTATTTCATTGTGTGAATATACCACAGCTTCTCTATCCATTCATTTGTTGATGGACACTTAGGTTGTTTCCAACTCTTTGCTATTGTGAATAAAGCCACGATATACATGGGTGTGCATATATCTGCTTGGATGTCAGTTATGGTCCCTTTGGGGTATATTCCCAGTAGTGGAATTGCTGGGTCAAATGGTATCTCTTTGTAACTTTTTGAGAAAGCACCATACCGCCTTCCACAGTGGTTGCACCAATGGGAGTAGTTCTTAATCCAATGTAACTAGTGTGCTACACACACACACACACACACTACAATGAAACACAAAACCAGAAATACACCAGGAAGAATGCCACATGGCAACAGAGTGGAGTCATGGTGCCACAAACCAATGAGTTATTACCTGAAATTACCAGAACTAGAAGAGGCAAGAAAGGACCTTCTCAGTGAGCGTTTGAAGAAGGGACAGGCCTGGCAAAAACTAATTTTAGACATTTAGCTACTGTAACAGAGAGAATACAGTTAGTCATTTAAGCTATCACTTTGTGATAATTTGTCATGGCAACCCTAAGAAATGATACCTCAGGTATTCAATTTGTTGTTGTTCTTATGTGCCATCGAGTCGTTCGTGACTCATAGTGACTCTAAGTGCAAGAACCCTAAACGCTGTTCTATCCTGTGTCAATCTTGCTGTCTCAGACACATTCATTCCAACCACTCCACTCACAGAATCGATCCATCGCATCAAGGGTCTTTCTCTCCTGCGCTGTTCCTCCACTCTCCCAAACATGATATCCTTCTCCAAGGACCAGTCCCTCCTTGCAACATGCCCAAAGTATGTCAGACAAAGCTTCAGAATCCTTGACTCCAGGGAACATTCTGGCTTCACCCTCTCCAGGACAAACCTGTTTGTTCTCCTAGCAGTCCATGGTATATTCAACACTCTTCTCCAGCACCACAGCTCAAAGGCATCAATTCTCTTTCTATCATCCCTATTCACTATCCAGCCTGACTTCGTTGCACTTCAGTACTCTTGAGATGTCCCTCACAGCTGACTTTCCCAATGCAATTTCTCTCCTGATTTCCTGGCTGCTGTTACCAAGAGTTGACTGTGGAGCCAAGCACACTAAAACTGTTAACTATCTCAATCTCTTCACCATCCATACTGATGCTGCCAATTGGCCCAGTGGTGAGAATCTTTGTTTTCTTGATATTGAGCTTCAATCCATATTGAAGACTGCAGTCCTTGACCTTCTGCAGCAAGTGCTTCAGGTCCTCCTCAGTTTCAGGGAGCAGGATTGTGTCATCTGCATAACGCAGATTGTTGACAATTCTTCCACCAATCCTGATGCCACATTCCTCCTCGTACAGCCCAGCGTCTTGGATGATCTGTTCTGCATACAGATTCAAAAGGTATGGAGACAAAATACATCCCTGACGGACCCCTTTCTTGATTTTGAACCATCCAGTGTCTCCCTGCTCTGTTCTGACGACTGCCTCTTGGTCCAAATATAGGTTTCGCATTAGCACGATCAAATGTTCTGGGATTCCCATTCTTCTCAGAGTCAGCCACAGCTTGTTGTGATCCACACAGTCAAAAGCCTTTGCATAGTCAATGAAGCACAGATAGACATTCTTCTGGTATTCTTTGCTTTCTGCCAAGATCCATCTTACATTAGCTATAATATCCCTAGTACCACGACCTCTTCTAAATCCAACCTGCACATCCGGCAGTTCCCTGTTGACATATTGTACCCAATTGTTTTTGGATAATTTTCAGCAGAATCTTGCTTGCATGTGATATCAATGATATTGTTCTGTAGTTTCCACACTCTGTTGGGTCACCTGTCTTTGGAATGCGAACAAATATTGATCTCTTCCAGTCAGTTGGCCAGCTGGTCAGGTATTCAATACATATTTATTAAATGAATGACTGCAGGTACTAGGAAAATGATAGCTCTTCTGAAAAGTAAGTCCATATGTAGGCAGATCTACAGTGATTGCCTTCTAACAGCATTAACTTGACCATAGCGCCATTGTCTTTATATTTTCACACAACTTGATGAAAGTTATTTTAATTCATACAAGTATTTTATACTGTGTATATTTGTTTCTTGTATTTGTTTGAAACAAACTTTTATGTTTATTGTTAAGTCTGCGATGAATTTTTTTTTGAGGGTAAAATAGTAAAGATGGATTTATTATAAAGTTACACCCTTAAAGGGATGGCCCTCGCTCCTGAAAGAAGAAAGGAAGGCTGGCTTGCAATGAACCTTACGTGACTAAGATCAAGGCTCCGCAGAGCCGTGCTCCCTCTAGAGGCTCTAGGGGAGAATCTATTTCTTCATCTTTCTCAGGATCTAGAGCCGCATTTCCTAACTCCTGGCTCCTTCCTTTATCTCCAAAGTCAGTGGTGTAACAGCTTCTTTCTGTGTGACTGTTTTTTTTCTGCTGCTCCCACATGACGGACCTCTCTTTTATCTTCTGTATTGATACTCTTGATCACAGTGAGGGCCTACCAAGATAATCCAGAACTATCGCTCCATCTCAGCAATCTTAATTTAGATTTACCTGCAAAAGCTTTGTCATATAAACAACAAATACTGGTTCACAGTTTGTTCTGCTAAGATTAGTAGCAGGCCAGTTAGGAGAAGGGGAAGTCAACAGTCTCCCAAATGTTTGATCTGTAGAACTCTATTATGGTTTCTGATATCAACTGTTCCTCCTTTGTCCAATTCCCTCACTCCTCTATGTCTCTTGGGTTTAATAAGGGTTGATAGAGTTGGCTTTTGTGTGAACATAAGTTTGCTGGGTTTTTATAAAATTAAATATCCAAAAGGGAAATTGTTGGGTCATGGACTGTTGTTTTTGTTAGGTGTTGTCTAGTTGGATATGACTCTTTGTAACCCTACACAAAACAGAATAAAAATCTACTCAATCCCAGACCATCTTCACAATCTCTTCTGTGCCCAAGCCCATTGCTTTAGTTACTGTATTAGTCCATCTCATTGAGTGCCTTCCTCTCTTTCACTGACCCTCCACATTTTCACATAAGATGTCCTTTTCCAAAGACTGGCTCTTTCTGATATCCTTCCTAAAATAGGTGAGACAAAGTTTTACTGTCTTTATTTCTAAGAAGCACTTTGGCTTCATGTCTTACAAGACAGATTCTTTTGTCCTTTTGATGGTCTATGATACACTCAATATTGCTTGCCAGCATCACAGTTCAGAAACATCAATCCTTCCTGAGCCTTCCTTACTGATTGTCCAACTTTCAGAAGCATGTGAGACTACTGAAAATGCCATAGCTTGGGTCAGGCTTGGGTCTTAGCTGCCATACTCTAGTGCTGCCATCAGAGATACCGTAAGGAGTTGGCTTGACAGAAAGAATTGTAACTCATTCTGGTACAATTTAGGAGGCTGTAAATCCAAATTCAGGGTACCAGCTATGGGGGAAGGCGCTCTCTGTTGGTTCTAGAGGAAAATCCTTCTTGCCTTCAGTATCTGCAGGCTCCGTGTTTTGGAGATCTCCTGTATCCTGCCATTCCCCAGTGCCAAGGAGCTTCCTTATACAGAGTCCTGAGTTCAAAAAGATGCATTCCAACCCTGGCAATTCGCTTGAGGGTACTGAGGGTTCCCATGCCCTCACAGCTTGCTTTCCCCCTTTTTAACTCTTATGAGATAAAAGGTCACATCTTATATCAGTTAAAACTGTAATAGAGTGAAGGATCTTTAATATTTTTACAACTCTTTGGCTTGTCAGATCATGAAGGATGATTATACAGCTTCCACATTATATTATTACATACAGTATGGGGGGCTGATTCAATCTATGACATACACTTTTCTGTACTCTTTAGCATTTAAAAGAAGTCCTTGGCAGCCAATTTGTGCAATGCAATATATCCTTTGATACCCTGACTTCTGTTTTCACAGCTTTTGATTATAGATCCAAGTAAAATTAAATCCTTGAAAACTTCAATCTTCTTCTCAGTTACTATGATGTTGCCTATTGGTCCAGTTGTGAGGATTTTTTTGTTTTTTGGTATTAAGGTGTAATACAGACTGACGCTTATGTCTTTGTTGTTCTTCAGTAAGTGCTTCAAATGCACTTCACTTTCAGCAATCAAGCCTGTGTCATTTGCTTGTTGATGAATCTTCCTCTAATTCTGATGCGCATTCTTCACATAAGCAAGATTCTTGAATTATTTGCTTGGCATACAGATTGTTGTTGTTGTTATTGGGTGTCGTTGAGTCGAGTATGACCCATAGCGACCCTATGAATAACAGATCTAAACCCTGTGCTGTCTTGAGCCGTCTTCAAACTTCCTGACACACTAGAATCCATTGCAGCAGTCATCATGTCAAACCACCTGGTTGAGAGTCTTCCTGTCCTTTGCCACCTTCCACCTGTCCAAGCATGGTGTCCCTTTCCAAGGAATAGCCTCTCCTAGCAACATGCCTGAAGTATTTAACACAAAGCTTTATCATCTTTGCCTCCAAGGAGTATATAGATTAGGTATGGGAGCTCTGGTGGCCTAGTTGTTAGAAACCGTGCTGCAATCCCAAATCCATGAATCCCAACGGTTTGAATCCACCGTTGCTTCACAGGAGAACGATGGGAAATCTCTCCCGTGTAGTTAACTGCCTCTGAAAACTCACTGGAGGGTCAGCTATGGGTCGGTTCCAACTTGATGATACCCAATAAACAACAATGGAGAAAAACACCCCTGTCACACACACTTCCTGATTTTCAATACTATTCCATCCCTTTGTTCTGTACAGATGCCTGTTTCCTGACTCATGTACAGGTTCTCCATGAGCACAATTAAGTGTTTTAGATTCTCCATCATCTCAATGTTATTTATCATTTATTATGATACATACAGTCAAATGTCTTTGCATAGTCAATAAAACACAAGTAAATGTCCCTCTGTTTCAAAAAGTGACAATACCATTTTAGAGTCTCACCAACAAAGTATGAGATTTCCCCGTTGTTCCACATCCTCGGTAGGACTTGTTTTTGTAACTTACATTCACATTTGGTTTTTGAGGAAGCCCTTCATACTTAGAGAAGAACAAACCTACACGTGCCTAAATAGCTAAAAACCAAACTGATATTGTTCATTTGACCAATTTTTATAATTTTCAACTAATATTTCATCTAGGCCTAAAACTTTCTGTCTTATAACATGATTCTGAGTGTGTCTAAAATATTCATGGAATGTTTCTTTTTAATATTAAAATAGTGAAGAGAGACATAAAAATACTCTAGATTTTTAAAGTGTAACAGTTGTCATAAAGCTTTTCTAGGAAATAATACAAATCTAAAGCAAATTACATTTATTAGGTGTTCTGGCAATGGGACCTGAATTATGACCTAAGTAATTCCCTCAAAGAAATTGTGCCAGAGTTTATACTGTCTAAGGAGTTCTTGAGTGGTCTAGTGGCAAGAAGCTGTGCTGCAATCCTGAAGGCACACAGTTGGAGCCACCAACTGCTGCACAAGAGGACAGGCAATCTGCTCCCATGCATGTAACTGCCTCTGTAAACCCACCGTAAGGTCAGCTATGGGTTGGTTTTGACTCTATGGTACACAACAACCACAAGTATCAAGGAAATAAGAGTAATGATCATTTTGGGTTTTGGTACACTTTTCCAAGCTGCTTAAGGTGGAAGAAACCAAATAGTGATGTCAAAATGAAAATTTGTCATTTTAAATTAGTAAACGGACAATAAAAAGTTATTCTTTCCACAAATTCCTTTACATTAAACATACATTTTATTAATGAGTTTGGCAATTCCTTTAAAATACTTCCATAATGTCATCAGATTCTGCATTTCCATTCCACTTTCTTCTACCTCTGTTAAATTGAAACTACTTAAGTAACTCAGGCTTGGGGATGTATGTAAAAATTGTTTTCAGTAGCGAACAAACTGAAAATGAAATTAAGAATACTAAAACAAACAAACAAACAAACAAATAATTCCCCAAAAGCAAACAGTTCAAATCTACCAGCTGCTCCACAAGAGAAAGACGGGAAAGATCCTCCCATCTGGTCGAATGCTTCTGAAAACCCTCTGGAGAGTCAGCTATGAGGCAGTTCAGACTCAAAGGTACAGAACAACAACAATTTGATAGCATCAATTCTTCTTTGGTCTTCCTTATTCATTGTCCAACTTTCACATGCAAATGACAAAACTGAAAATGCTGTACTTTGGGTCAGGTGTTCCTGACCCTTTAAGATGGTATGTTAGGTGAACCTTGGCTGAAAGTAGAGAATACCAGAAAAATGGGGACGGGGCAGGGGGGGCGGGGGGGTGGTTTTGACTATGCAAAGGCTGTGTGGTTCAATCCCAGAAGACTTAATTGTACTCATGTGACATCTATAGAGACAAAAAGTAGTTATCCAAACAGAACCAGGGACCACTGTATGGCTTAAAATCAAGAAAGTTGTGCAGCAGGGTTGTTTCTTTTCTCCACATCTTTCAATTTATTTGTAGGCTGAGTAAATAATGAGAGAAGTTAGACTATGAAAAATGCGACATTAGGATTAGAGGAAGACCATCAGCTTGCATTATGCAGATAACACAATCTTGCTTGCAGAAAATGAAGGAGGCTTGAAGCCCTTGTTGGAGAAGATCAAATCCTTCAATATGGGTTATATCTCACAATTAAGGGGGGAAAATCCTGACCATTGGATCAATATGCAGCATTATAATAGATGGAGAAAATATTGACGTAGTCAATTATTTCCTTTGACTTGGATTCACAATGACCACCGTCAGGGCAACAGCCAAGAGATCAAGATGTGTTTGTTGCCTTGTTGCCTCGGGAAAGGCTACTGTCGAGGGCCTCTTCAAAGTGCTGAAGTGCAAAGATGTCAATTTAAAGACTCAGGTGTGCCTAATTCAAACCATGGTATTTCAGTTGCTACCTGTGTTGCAGAAAGAATAAACAAATCTGTCTTGGAGGAAGTATAACCAGGGTTCTCCTTAAAGGCAAAGCTGATGAAACTTTGCCTCATATACTTTGGGCATGTTGTTCAAAGGAACCAATCCATGAGAGAAGACGTCATGCTGAGAAAGGATGAGAGTCAGTTAAAGAGAGATTGAAAGAGATCCCCAACAAGATGGACTGACACAGTGACGATCAAGGGCTTGAGCAGATTGTTAGGAAGGGACAGGATAGCGCAGGGCTCTGATCTGGCATTCAAGGGTCATCTTGAGTTGGCGGCTCGATGCATCTTTGTATGATAAAAATTAATTTTATTTTTTTGTTTGAGCTTTTCTGTATTTCTACATTTCTCACAATACACGTTACATTTGCATTAGGAAAAAAGTAAACAATATTTTCCTTTTTTAAGGGAAAAGAAGTAAATTTATTACATTATTGTAGACTTGCTAGTTGCCCACCCACTATCCCTGCTCCAACTGTTTTTTTTTAAATTATACTAGTAAATAATATTTTCAAAGGCAGAAGGAAGCTATATTTTTAAATTTCATGTGCTATGTAAATTTTTATTGCTCTAGATAAGGAACGGGTTATTGCTATTTCCTACTATATGTTTCTGAGAAGAGGTGAGGTGTAACAACTCATGACAGGAAGCTTTATCAGTTAAGCTATGCTGGCAACACCTGAAAAAATGCCAAAACCACTCACTGGCAGTAAGATAGATGCCAATCAAAACCACAATGAGATATCATCTCACCCCGGCAGCAGGGGCAAAGCTCAGCAGGGCAGCAAACTATAAATGTTGGAGAGGATGTGGAGAGGGAAGAACTCTCATACACTGTTGGTGGGATTGTAAAATGGCATAACCACTTAGTAAAAGTTGAACATAGAAACTCCTTATGAGCTGGCTATTCCACTTGTAGGAATATGCTGTTATTATGTGCTGTTGAGTAGCCTGCAACTCAGTGACCCTATATACAACAGCCCTAAACTCTGCCCTATCCTGTGCCAATCTCACCATCTCCAACATACCTGCCCCCATTATTACCCCAGTCACTGAATCAATCCATCTCATCAAAGGTCTTCCTCTCCTGCGCTGTCCCTCCACACTCCCAAGCATGACGTCCCTCTCCAATGACTGGTCCCTCCTTGCAACATGTCTAAAGTATATCAGACGAAGCTTTAGAATCCTTGCCTCCAAGGAGCAGCCCAGCTTCACCCTCTCCAGGACAAAACTGTTTTCCTAGCAGTCGATGGTCTATTCAATACTCTTCTCCAACACCACAGCTCAAAGGCATCAGTTCTCCTTCTATCATCCCTAGTCAAACCCCAAGGAAATTAGAACTGAGACACAAATGGGGATTTGTATTCTAAAGTTCATAGCACTGCTAATCACAAGAACATGGAAACAGCCCAAATGTCCAACCAAAATGGAATGGGTTGAGAAATTGTGGTACATTCACATGACAGAACTCTATGCAGCACTCAGGAGCAACAATCTCTAAAAATCCTAACTAACTTAGGAGAGGCTGGAGAGCTGTATGCTGAGTGAACTAACTCAGTCTCGTAAGAACATATATTGCCTAAGACCATTATTGTAAACATAGAACGATAACTAGTAAAACATATATGGGGATCTAAAGGGAGAAGGGGTAGGAGCAGAGGGGTGAGGATGGGCAGGGTTGCACAATATGATGGACGGAGGAAGGGGGCAAAGGAAATGGGAAAGATCCAGTGGGCCCCTGAAGAGAAGGGGTAATGGTGAGCACAGTCCAATGGTGATGAATTTTATAAAATACAATGTATGGGTATGATTGTATGAAACATAGTGTCAATGAAGGATAGTGTGGACGGGGGAAATCTGCATAATAAAGTTGTCGATGATTTTAAAAAACCCCAAGCCCCATAGTTGTATGGGAATCATCCCATGAAACGCAGTGTAAACTGAGGAATGTGTGATATACACTGTATAGAAAAGAAACACAATGTATATGAATTTTGTATGCAAACAATAAAATAAAAATAATTTAAAAATAATAGTCATAAAAGAAGCTAGCTATGTTGGCTCCATAGTGTGATGGGATATGACTGTTGGTTTTTTGTTGTTGGAGGTTTTTTAGAATGTAATTACCAGTAGCCAAAGGGATGTCTCAACTTCAAAGCTTCATTGGCGTTTATTTTTCAGGTGTGGGCAAGGATCACTGGTCAAAGGAAAACAAGAAAGTCTGAAGTTGCAATTACAGGCCTTCCTCTAATACTAATTCCTCACCTTTACTTAAAGTTGTCATCATAATCCTCATCTCTTTTGTTTTTGTGTGGGTTACAAAGAAGTTATACTACCCATCTGTCAGTTTGTTGTACTATTGTGGTTTGTGTATGAGGTATGAGGCTGGAAGTTATGCCACAAATATTTCAAAACTAGCAGGGTCACTGTGGTAGAGATGTTTCAGTGGTGCAATAGACAAGGAAAGAATGGCAAGTATTAAAAATTAGAAATGAAGCCATATGGATCACAATAAAATAATGGAATATTATGCCGTGTTGCAATCCCAAGAGCATGCAGTTCGTGGCCACTGGCTACTCCGCAGGAGAAGGATGGGCAATCTCCTCCTGTGCCATTAACTGCCTCTGAAAATCTGCTGGAGGGTCAGCTGTGGGTCGGTTCCGACTCTACAGTACACAACAACAATAACATACAACAACGAGGAGCAATGATTTTGTGAAATACTCCCCCACCCCCTCCCAAGTAACAAACTAGCCTTTATTAAGTGGTCTGAGAGGGATGCCAGGTGATCGCGTGCAGAGAAAATCAGAATGGCACGCAGGCAGGCAAAGGCAGTTAGTTTCCTTTTCTAGGGGCTGTTAAGACGATTGAGAAGGGATGGTAGTTTGCTGGGCTAGCTAGTGACCTTGTTAGGATATGGTCATGCCTCATCAAAACATGGTCAGGCCTGGAGCTAAGTGCTTGGGGTGGCCAGGGAACTACAACATTCTTCCTCCAACAAGGGGAGAGAGAATCAAGATGGGTATTGCCCAGGGCTATTTCATGTGAGGCAGAGGTCAGATGTGTCTCCATCCTTGCAATTCTGACAGCAGTGCCCCCCTGGGGTTCTCTCCACTTGTCTGCTGGGTGTGATAATTCACTGTGATAGCTACAGAGTCACACACCATCCTCTCCGTGGTCGGGTTTATCAGGGAAGTCACAGGCTACAGTCAGAGGAGACAGACCTGCAATCAAAACAGCCCCTTTTCCGCTGCACTCATAAGCAGGCCTCTCTCTGACCCCTGGGAAGTGTTACAAAGCCCTTTATTCTGCCAGGCACTCAGAGATGCCCCTCTCCATCTGGCCCCAATCTCCTGGTTCTCTGCCATTGCTTCTTGCTTCTCTTAAATCTCTGCATTCTCAGCACAGTGACCCCAGGTCCAGAAGGTGTGGTCCACTCATAGCTGTTCTTGGCACTGGTGAGGTTCCCTGTCCCTCCTTTGGATGGCTCATTTTAAGCCTAGGGGATGGCAGAAGCTGGGACTTGGAGAGGTGGTGGTGAGGACACTGATGAGGAAATGTTTGGTTCTGTCCCATTCAGGTGACTTGAGGGCTTGGCTGGCTGGCAGATCTCTACAAAGTACAGTGCAATTAACAGGGTAAAGCATGTAACCAGCACATGCCAAAGGCAGGTTAGTAACCAGCCAACTCAAACTGAGAGAAATTCTGCAAAAAGTTGCCCCAACTCTACTGTCACTTTGTGAAAGACCAGATGAAAGCTAATCAAATGCTCTAGACCACAACAACCAGACTCCACTACAGGTGAATGGATTCCATGCATAGTGGTTCTGAAGGACTGGCAGAATTTTTCTTTGCACTTTGGAAGACTCTGCTTCTTTAAGAAAGTAAACTCATCCTTCCAGTGAGTAGGTGGTGGGTTTGAACAACCACCGCTTCATTTAGGTTCCAACCACCGCACCCCCATAACTAACGTCGTCCAGTTGATTCTGAGTCACATGCCCTGGAGGGGTTCCAGGTGAGGAGGGGACAATTCTGGGTGGGGGAAGGGGCCTGTGCACACAGGTGAGCCCTGTCTCCCCAGTCGCTGCTGGTGGCTTTGACCTCTGACCTTTTGGTTAGTAGCCAGGCACTTTAATCCCTCTAAGAACTGTGCCAGCAAGGACTGCTACCCTCAAGAATCCCGCGCCCATCCACTGAGCAGACTCCAACTCCGAGTGACTCTGTATTATAGTGCTATAGATAAATAAGCTTCAAAAGGACTTTGGTAACTCATCTGGATAGCTTTATTATTTTTTAATTGAGTCTGATTATGTTATAGTAAATAGATGATCTATGTAACTTTAAGCAGGTTATATGTAAGACTTTATATTTAAAAAACCATATACCTCTAACAAGGAATTAGTAGTGGAACAGGTTTGCGGAGGAAAAAAAGTGGACTAGTTTAATGATCTTACAAGTATGAGATACCCACAGGACTTCAGTAACCATTGCTGCTGTTGACTGTTGCCACAGTGACTCTACGAACAACAGAGTAAAACACTTCCTGGTCCTGCGCAATTATTCTATGACTGAGCCCATTGCTTTAGTCATTGTATAAACTCATCTTGCTGAAGGTCTTCCTCTTGCAAACCCTCTACTTCGTTAGGCATGATGTCTTTTTTCCAGGGACTGGCCTTCCTGATAAGTCCAAAGTATGAGAGATAAAAGTCTCACAGTCTTTCTAAGTATTCTGGCTACACGTCTTCTAAGACAGATTTATTTTCCTGGTATGTGCCTCATGGTGTGTGTCTTTCAACATATCAACTTAAAGGCCTCTTTGATCTTCTTTTTCAATGTCCAGCTTTCACATGAGGTGATTAATAATATAATGGCTGGGATCATGTGCATATTAGTTCTCAAAGTGATACCTTTGCTTTTTTAACATTTAAAGAGATTTTATTTGCCCAGTGAAGCGTGCTGCTGGACTTCTGGATTGCTGCTGCCATGGATGTTGGTTATGGATCCAAGTAAAATGAAATCCTTTACAACATCAATCTTCTCTTCATTTATGATGATATAGGTCCAGTTGTGAGGATTTTTGTTTTCTTGATATTGAAATGTAATTCATACTGAAGGCCAGAGACTTTGATCTTCATCAGTAAGTGCTTCAAGTCTCTTCACTTTTGAACAAGTAAGATTGTTTTTGATACCTCAGTTTGATGAGACTACCTCCAATCTTAAAGCTATACTCAACTAGCTTTTCAGATTACTTGCTCAGTACAGTCAGAATAATAAAAGGTATCCCATTAACACACATTTATCCTGATTTCAAACCATACAGCATCCCATTGTTGTTTGAAAGACTGCCGCGTGCTCTGTGCACATGCTCTCTGTGCATACAGTTAAATGTTCTAGACATTCCATTCACCGAAATGTTATCCACAATTTATTATGATTCACATGACTTTGTATTATCAATAAAACACAGGTAAACTGAGTACGTTCTGCTTTGAGACAAGATTCACTTGTCATCAGTAATGATATCTGTTTATTAAGTAAATGATATGTTTTGTTCCATGCCCTCTTCTGAGTCTGAATTTCTGGCAATTCTGTGTCAATGTACTTATGTAATAATTGAAAAATTATTTTCAGTAAAATTTTACTTGTGTGAGGTACTAAAACATTGTTCTATAATTTCAGCATTCTGTTGGATTACCTTTCTTTTGAATAGGTATAAATATAAATTTCTTCGAGTCAGTGAGCCAGGTAGCTGGGTTCCAAACATTTTGGCATACATGAGCAAATGTGTGTCGGCATTAGTGAGACTGGTTCAGGACAGGGCAGGGGTCAGAGCTGCTGTACATAGAGTCACTATGGGTTGCAGGTGACTTGACGGCACAAAACAGCAATATTTGGTATTCCAATTCTTGGAAGCTGGATTTTGGTGTTTTCTGGGTTTTTTTCCCCCAATGTGTTCAGTAAGCCTGGACTTTTTTCTTCACTGCCATTAGACTTTGACCATAGAGTTAGTTTGTGCTATCTCCTCAAAATGTTTTGGTACAGAGATTCTGTGTATTCCTCTTTTCTTGAACCTTCCTGAGTCACTGAATATTTTACTCATAGAATCCTTCAATAGTACAATTTGTGGCTTAATTTTTTTCTTCAGTCTTTTCAGCTTGAGAAACGAGAAGTGTATTCTTCCTTTTGGTTTTCTAACTTCCCAGTGTATATAGTTTGTTATAATAGTTTGCTGTGTTCCTGTGCTGCCCTTTTAAATCTTCTGTTCAACCTTTTTTCATTCTTTCTGTTCACTTTGTTGTGAGGTGATATCAAGCAGACTATGGCACACAAAATCCTATGACAAAGAGATTCTCGAATATGGCCCAGTTTTCTGGCTCTGTTCAGACAACATGTTTCTTGGTCTAGGTATAGTTTCATATCAGCATAACTAATACCACCATGGCTTGGATCAGGCACTTTAATTTTTAAATGGACATCCTTTCTCATCATCAGCACTGTGGAGTTTCTTGACAGCAGATTTTCCCAAAGCAACCTGTCTTGATTTTTAGACTTCTGTTTCCATGGGTGCTGACTTCAAGTAAAATGAAATTATTCACACTTCAACCTTTTCTCCATTTATCATTCTATTCCCAGTTGGTCTAATTGTGAGAAATCTTTTTTAATGTTGAGATGTAAGCCATACTGAAGACAGCTGTCTTTGATCTTCGGTACCTACTTAAGTCTTTTTCACCTCCAGTAAGTTGTGTCACCTGCATATCACAGATTGTTGGCGAGTCTTCCTCCAATCCTAATGCCACATTCTTCTTGTACTATTATTCTCATTATAGAAATGAGGCTGAGGAAATGTGATGTTAAATTAACTATGAAAGATAACACAGCTAAGATGTAAATGAGCTGAGATTTGAACCGAGATAGAGTCTCGGTACCTTTATCTAATATGCCAGTCTTAATTACGATTTTATTAATTATAATTGGATAAATTTTTAAAAGTAGCAATTTAAATAGTTCTGAGCACTGACAACTGTTCTGGCCTCTGTGGTGGCAAAGATACTTCATCTTCCAAATGAATGTCAGACTTCGTAATAAAAGTTGTGTGTATGGGCAGAAACTCAACTCAAACTCATTGGCATTGAATTGGTTCCAACTCACAGTGTCCCTCCATCAAATTTCCAAGGCTCTAAGTCTCAATGGGAGTAGAATGCCCACCTATTCCCATAGAGTTGCAGGTGGATTCAGATTGCCAGGCACAAGAGGCCTTTGGTTTAGCAGCACAACCTGCTATGGACCATGCCACCAGGTATACATGGGTACTGGGGGTAAAAATTTTAGGTGCATATTTAAGTTCTCCTAAAAAACAAAGCAGTCAGAAAACTTACGGCCATCAGATCGATTTTGACTCATGGTGACTCCTTATGTTATAGAGTGGAACGTCTTTATAAGGTTTGCTGTGGTACTGCTGAGTGGGTCTATTATCTTTTAGAGCAAATTGCTGCCCCACGCAGGTGTATTAATGTCTCAGGTATATGAATGTATATATTATATATTAATTAAGATATAATATCTTATATACTGGTGAAGAGATTGAGATTGTTCACAGCTTTAGTTTGGTTGGCTCCATAGTCAACACTCTTGGCACCAGTAGCCAGGAAATTGAAAGATGCACTGCAATGGGAAAGTCTGCTTTTAGGGACCTCTCCAAAGTACTGAAGAGCAATGGTGTCTCTCTGGAGACTAAGGTGCATCTGATACAGGCCATGGTTTTTGTGATCATTTGTTATGCATCAGAGAGTTGTACAACGACTAAGGAGGACAGAAGGAGAATTGATGCTTTTAAGCTGTGGTGCTGGAGAAGAGTATTGAGGGTACCATGGACTGCTAGGAAAACAAACAGATTCATCCTGGAAAGGGTTAAACCGGGCGGCTCCTTGGAGGCCAGGATTCTGAGGCTCCATCTAACAGACTTTGGACATGTTGTAAGGAGGGACTGGTCCTTAGGGAGGGACATCATGCTTGGGAGGGTGGAGGGACAGCGCAGGAGTGGAAGGCCCTCTATGAGGTGGATTGATTCAATGACTGGGGTAATCGGGATGGGTGTATTGGAGACAGTGCGATTGGCACAAGACAGAGCAGAGTTTAGGGCTGTTGTACATACGGTTGCTATGAGTCGCAAGTGACTCGACGACACATAACAACAACTATAGTATTATAGATATTAATATATTACTAATAGTATTATAGATACTAATATATTACTAATATATATTAATAATAAAGACAAAATGTTTTCCAGAGTTAGAATACAGTGAATAGAGATCACAATAAAGTACGATCAGCTCTAACTTTCAATAGCAGCCTTTATTTTTCCCTTAAAAAAGAGTCCATTATCCTACAGCTACATTGAAATGAAATGTTTTGTTGCTTTTTTTTTTAAAGTGCTAAACAATTCTCATCACTTCACATGAGAATTATAATGTAGAGAAGAATGAATCAAACACTCAAGGTCACCTAAAACCTGAAGAGTCTCTGGGTTCTGAGACAGGAGAAGAATTTTGCTAACAAATAATTAGAACTAAAATACAGGCAAATAAATCTTCATTTTCTGGTTACATGGAAATAGCACCTGAGAGTGTTGGTAAAAAGCAAAGCCATATACAATAAAGGGCTGATCAGGCATTGAAATTAATTCCATAAATAAATTAAAATTAACACTATTAAAATATCTGTGAATGATTGCAAGAAAAAAATTCTTTTACAAAAAATATAAAGATAAAAGATAAACTTCATTTGCTAATTTTCTAACCTATTACCAATATTTTTCTTGGTTTCTTCTGTTTTCTTTTCTTTCCACAAATTTCCAAAAACAATACCTAAAAACAGTATTAGTCCTATTGTGCGGTTGGAGGCAAATTTATCCCAACAGTCCTCAGGTCTGTGGATATCTAGGGTGTAAATCTGTAGGGGAAGAACACAAAGCTTCGTTAGGCACACAATGAAAACAAATGTGGAGGGGGTTTATACTGCAAATGAATACAATATAGACAATAAAAAAGCATCTTGTTACAGAATTCTAAGCAATGAGAAATCCCTTTATGTAGTGCAAACTACTTCCAAAGTAGAAAATCTACACCTTTCACTGGTTATTATCTGAGCTGTGCTGTAAAAACTTCCAGCTGAAATGTGCATGAATGTTTAAGGGGAAATCCAGGCTTCTGGCATACTAGTGATTTTGAAAACTCTTGTCTATGCAAACAAATCTAAAATCTGTTGCTCTGCTACTCCTACCCTGTGGTTCTGGATTTATTGCTTGGAATGATGTTTTTTCCAACAGGAGAACATGTTAAATTTGGACATGAAAACTCAATTGTGCAAGGCTGTCTGGTGGATTGAAAGGTACTGAATATATCTGACCTGCACTTATGACATGCTTGCAGCATTTCCTCTCTCGTTTACTATGACAGTCAAAATGCCACCTGCATTTCTAGACAGTGTCTCATCACACAGAGAAGGAGGTTTGAAAATCACTGCTGGCAACGGAGAAAAAAACATACTCCTTGTCCTGCATGGAAACCATGCAAATACAGAGGAAAAAGTCTCATGTGCCAGCCTTATTCCTAAGCATCCCTCATTTCTCCAACTATCTTTTATAATGAGGTCTGCTGACTGACAAATCATGATTTCCTTCTTCTTCAAATACTGCACTATGTCTATCACAAACCGTTACACCAATGACTGGACAGCGCACCACACAAATGAAGTTTAAAATGGAAATTGGGTTCCAAATATTCCTTCTATGTGATTGTTCTCACAGATTTTGCACTCCTCCACAGCCTAATGTAAGAAGTTGTGCTGTTAACCCAAAGGTGCTGCTTCTCTGGTGGTTCAAATCTACCAGCGGCTCCTCAGGAGAAAATCTCCTGTCTGATTTGTGGTGTTAGGTGCTTTCAAATCAGAAACAATTCACAGCTGAATCTTCAGCAGGTTTTCAGAGGCTGTAAATCACAGGGGAGGAGACTGCCCATCTTTCTCCTGAAAAACAGCTAGTAGATTCAAACACACTGTCTTTGGGTTGGAAGTGCAAGGCTGCCAGGCTGCCCTCTGGAGGGTCAGCTATGAATTGATTCTGTATGGTTTTAAAGATGTGACTTTTTGGAAGTAGACTGCCAGCTCTTTCCTCTGAGGTACCTCTGGGGAGGTCTGAACAGCCAACTTTTCTCTTAATAGCCAAGCACTTAACTGTTCATGTCACCTATAAACTCTCTCTCTCTGAGAAGGTAATCAATTTATTGACAGGTAGATATTAAAAAAGCCCCATAAAACAACAAAAACCATTAAACCTTTCAGAGCTGAGTAATGACTAAAAGGAGGTATTTAGAAATTCTGCAGAGGGAAATGGTGAAATCCTGAGAATCTCAGAGAATCCCTTGTTCCCATCTTTCCCTTTCCCAGAGAGAAAAACAATGAAGGTGAAACAGTAAGGAGTTTATTTTTTAGACAACAGATTTTGTTTCCGTTATAGCATTCTGTGTAAGTTTTGTCTTTACCGAAATGTGACTTGCAATAATTTGTACAAAATAGATGCTCTGAATGCAGGTCCACTATAATGCTCTGGATTTTGTTTAAGAAAAAGAACAATTATTAGTATTCTGTTTATAAAAAAATCAGGAATGAAGACGCTCAGTGTAAGGTTGCAGGGGGTAAGGATGGGCTGCTGTGTGCATAGCCTGAACTGATGGCTTCCTACTGTCTAGCAGAAACCCAACATGTCAAACATTTTATCTGGCTTTGGTTTCTGACAGTGAGACTCAAACTTATGAATTAGTTATAACCGAAAGCTTAGGTTTTAAAAAATTAGTTTTGTTGATTAGTTGTCTTATAGAATCATCCATTACATTCAACAATCTACCTGTGGATCCACCCACTGCTCACAAGTTCAGTCCAACCCTGCACTGGGTTTTGGGGGCTGTAAATCTTAACAGAAAGAGACTACCCTTCTCTCCTGGAGTTGCCAGTGGACTTGTACTATCAACCTTTGTATTAACAGCCCAACAGGTAACACTAGGGCTGAAATTTTTCCAGAGAGGTATCAGAGATGTAATTCCAGCAACACTGGAAAATATTCTTAGGGGGAAAAGTCAGGCTCAGAGTTATATTATTTCTCCATAATAATATAGCTAGCTGTTCTGTATGACAAGTTGGGTGGGAGAGGGGAACGGGCAATCTTACAAAAAAATGTAGAGAAGAAAAAAAAAGCAGCTAGTCCAACCTGGTAGGCGAGATGAGTTCCCACAGCAGCCACCGCAGCATAGTAAGGGGCCGTCTGGTCACAGTTTGCGCCCACCAGGCCCAGTGCTCCCACCATGGCCGCACTGAAGCCACTCAACCACTGCTTGGTGTTCTCGCCGAACCTCAGGGCTGTCGACTTGAGACCAATGAGTGCATCATCTCTTTTGTCCTAATATCAGAAAACAATACAGCATTGCCTTTTAAAGGACCTGTGAATACACCCTAAGCTACAAAAGGTGACAGTAACTCAGAGACACAGGTTAGTCAGGAATGAGTGTGAGGCCCAAATCAGCAAAACATTACTGCTGAAATTATCTTCTAGTTCTTTTCTACATGTCACTGTATATTTTATAACTCTTTAATAGTGATCAACTATACTACATTGGGTCCAAAATTCAACTCAATTACCATAGAGGGCCTCTCTACCTCAGTTTTCATATTTAAACAATTCCTGTATACTTTAATCTTTTAAAATCAGAGATAGAAAAATGCTTACTTGCCTACTAACCATATCAATGCATATTTTACCTACAACACAATTTATTCCTTCCCTCTCCCATCAGAAGTGGTTTTGATGAAACACTCATACCCAGCACACTGGTCTCTACCAGCCTGATTTGTAAGCATTTGCATATGCTGTGCAGCTACGGCCGCATGACAGCAGCGACTGAACGCTGACTTACCTCCATGTACCTAAGGCAGACAGCCTAGCTGAGAGGCTGTTAACAGCTTTCAAGATTATCACAACTTGAGACATGTTGTTGTTATGTGCCTTC
>NW_006399792.1:8162739-8174515 GCF_000299155.1 Elephantulus edwardii | reverse complement strand
TAGCAGTCCATGGCATATTCAATACTCTTCTCCAACACCACAATTCAAAGGCATCAGTTCTCTTTCTACATTCCGAGTCATTCTCCAGCTCTCTGATGATTCATAGCAAGTGACTGCAAGCCCATGGCCTGGATCAGGTGTACCTTATTCTTCAGAATGACATCGTTGCTCTTCAGTACTTTGGAGAGGTCTCTAAAAGCAAACTTTTCTATCGCAAAATGTCTTTTAATTTCCTGGCGGCTGGTACCAAGAGTGTTGACTGTAGAGCCAAGCAAACTACAGCTGTTAACAATCTCTTCACCATTCATCCTGATGCTGGCAATTGGCCCAGAGGTGAGAATCTTTGTTTTCTTGACATTGAGCCTCAATCCACAATGAAAGCTGAAAACCTTGACCTTCTGTAGCAAGTGCTTCAGATCCTCCTCAGTTTCAGCAAGCAGAACGTGCCATCTGTATAATGCAGATGAATCTTCCTCCAATCCTGATGCCACATTTCTCCTCAGAGAGCCCAGCCTCTTGGATAATCTGTTCCGCATATAGATTGAAAAGGTATGGAGATAAGACACATCCCTGGCATACACCTGTCCCAATTTTGAACCATGCAGTGTTTCCTTGCTCTGTTCTGGCGACTACCTCCTGGTCCAAGCATAGGTTTCGCATTAGAACGATCAAGTGTTCTGGGATTCCCATTCTTCTCAGAGTCAGCCACAGTGTTGTGATCCACACAAACACCTTTGCATAATCAATGAAACACAGACAGACATTCCTATGGTACTCCCTGCTTTCAGCCATGATCCATCTAACATCAGCTACAATATCCCTAGTATCACGACCCCTTCTAAACCTAGCCTGGACTTCTGGCAGTTCTCTGTTGATGTACTGTTCCAGTTGTTTTTGGATAATCTTCAGCAGAATCTTGCTTGCATGTGATATTAATGATATTGCTCGATAATTTCCACTCTGTTGGATCACTTTCTTTGGAATGTGAACAAATACAGATCTCTTCCAGTCAGTTGGCCAAGTAGTTGTCCTCCAGATTTCTTGGCACAATGAGATATCCAAATCCAGATAATAATCATCTGTGGGGTTTGTGGACCTGTCTTTCCTTTCTTCCTGTAAGCTCCTTTAGTGCAAACCATGGCTTTAATTATGTGAAGTGCAAAAAAGATCAGAGTAATCAACGGTTTACTGGAGTAGTTGATCAAATTGGTATATGACTGTCCTAAGTGTCGGTCTTAAACTTCACTGCAATAGATAGAGGCACCTTTCTTCAATTGTCAGCCAGGCTTTACTTCATGAAATCAGGTTAACTAAAGATATGGTGACATTTTTCATGATGACACAAATGTAGTTTGTCTGTGAGGGGGTAGTAGAAGAAAGCAGGGTAGAATCTAGATTGATTAGGGGAAAATCCGTTCAAATTAAATCATGCCATCTTCCTTAAATAAATGATTGAGAATAAAATAAAATGCATGCTAGTTATATTTCAGAAAAATACTGAGAAAACCCTTTTTTAAAAAAGTTCATAAATACAAAAGGAAATTAAGAATGTAAGAGCTAGAAAAGATAACTTATTTTTATTAAACATAAAATATCAAATAAATGTAAATACCAAATGTATAAAAATATCTATCCCCTTTAATACTATTGATGAGTATTTATCCTAAACAGTCACATTCATAAAGATGTTAGTGATTATTACCAAATTATTTCTAACTAAAAATTCAGAAACAGACAAAATAGGCAAACTCTTAAATAAATAAAATTTCTAAAACACTAAGACATAATCAACAAAACAGGCTATTCTTAAAGTGACAGTTTCAAAGAATTCGTAAAATCATGGGAAAATATTTATTATCTAGAACTTATTAGAGACACACCTGAATGAACTTATTAGAGACACACCTGAATGTCAGGGTTAAAGCAGAAACTCTAGATACTGTCTGGGTTAGAATGTCAACTTTTTCATTCACTTCTTGTTGTGTGTTGCTGAGTTAGAACCAACCCATAACTGACCCTCCAGTGAGTTTTCAGAGGCAGTAAATCAAACAGGAGAACACTGCCCATCTGTCTCCCATGGAGCAGCTGGTGGATTTGAACTGCTTGCCTTTGGGATTGTAGTACATGTTCTTACCACTAGGCCACCAGAGCTCCCTTTTCACTCACTAGCTGGATGATACAAATTACTTCCCTATGGATGTTTTCTCATCTCCAAAATGGGGACAAGAGCATCTTCCTCATAAGTTGTTAATAGGATTAAGTTAGTGTTTAAAACAGCACCTGGCATGTAGAGAAATTTTTTAGTGCTTACAAATAAAATAAAATTTAACTATGCAATAAATATGCATGAACACAAACCAGAAATGTCTTACACAAACCAGAAACATCTTGCTGGAGCTGTGAAATTGTGAATGATTTTCTTTTTTGAAAAAAAAAAAAAAAAGAAACAACAACACAAAAACAACCCAAAAATACCCTTTCCCTTTAATTTGACTCTTATTTTAAAGTTCTTGAAAAATAGCAACTAAAGGAAAGTTAAAGCAGTGAAAATGCATTTATTTACCTGATGGGCATAGATAGTATCATATATTAGTGTCCACATAATTCCAGAAAAATACAGAGGCAAGCAAACTGATGGATCACAGGAACCCTTGATAGCAGACCATCCAAGTAATGCTCCCCAGTTAAAAGTCAACCCTATAATTAGTAAAACACAAAGCGGGAGTAAGTCTAAATGTGCTTTATGGTTCCCCACAGAGGAAGAGGGGAACCAGCATGTGTTACGTACTTGCTGTGTTTAAGGCTCTGTGTGTACTGTTTTATCTCATTAAATCCTCTCAACTCTTTGTGGTCGTTATTGGCTCCAGTTTAAGCTAACATGTTTCTTTATAAAGGCTAATGGACACAATAATATATATAGATAGCTTATAAAATATCTGACTTAAAAATCAATAATGGGAGAAAGAAGAGGGTAGTCTTCTCCTATAAATATTAACCAAAAAACCAACTGCTGATTCCAACTCAGAGTGACCTTCTACCGTGTTTCCAAGGCCGTATATCTTTACAAGAGGCAACTGTTCTTCTTTTTCCAAGGAGTAGCTGATGGATCTGAACGGCTAAACTTCCAGTTAGCATAGCAACATGCTAGACAGGACACTACTATAAAACTTATAGCCTTGGAAAGCCCATGGGGGCACTTCTATTGTCTTACTCATACTGTTATTGTCAGTCAGAGTCAATTTGTAAGCAATGATTTTAGGATTTGAGATATGTATATAAAAACATAAATATATAAAAAAATATATAAATATATGTGTGTGTGTGTGTGTGTGTGTGTGTGTATAACAGGTTTAATGAGAACAATACTTATTCTAATAAAATGACTGGCACTTCCAATAACTAGTAGATTATGGGTTTGGAACTCAGATCAGGTTGACTCAGACACCTATGTTGTGTCTACTACTCCTCTATCTCCCCTATAAACTACAGTAAAAAGTCCAGCTAGGAACATGTGCTTACTTGACAAGGGCATCCTCTTTGAGGACTGTAAACTAAAGTACATGCTGCAATTCCTAAATCTCTCTTTACAAGTCTTACTCCTCCCGAAATTTTGGCTAAAATACTGAACTGTCTGGTAGCCCATCTGGTAACTTAAACTCAATTATGTTCAAATATCTTATCTCACAAACCCCCTTCTGTCTTCCAGATTACTTAGTCCAACTCACAGTGCTCTTCCTCAACTGATTACACATCTCTCCTCGGTGGTCCCATAGCAGCTGTGCATGTCATGTAGTTATTATGTACCATCAAGTAGGAACTGACTCCTAGCTGATCCTCCAGTAGATAGCCAGAGGCAGTGAAGTGCTCCTGTAGGGCAGGCAGTGGACTTGAACCATGAACCTTAAGTGTTGGCAGCACAACTCCTTATCACTAGGCGACCAGAGCTTGCTTGTGCATATGCCCTAGTGTACTGGAGTGCCTGCTTTTCTGCGGCTTCCTTCTCTAGCTCCTTAAATACAGGGTGTATGTTTTCAGTACTTCTATTCTTCTAGTACAGGTAATGTTCCTGACACAAAGAAGGAATCTAATAAATGTCTGAAGGAAATACAGCAGTTTTCTTAATACTATCATGTGGCTAGGAAGTGCTCATCGTTTTTTCACCATTAGATTCCCAGATTGGCCACAGACATAATTTCTTCAGAAAAAGATCAATATTTCACCACAACTTTCCACAAGTCCACCCTGCACCAGTTCCTTGTAATGTCTTTTAGTTCCACTTTTATTTAGTGTAAAAATGGCTCAAGAACTAAGAATGGAAAAGAGAATAGAGAAATGTTGGAGTAGAAATTTTCACAACAGAATTCTCATATATTACTTCTTTTCCTCTCTTTTAACAAATATTTCTTAAATGTAAGTGTTAATATGCATTATGCTATATGCTGGGGCAACTGTAAAGAATGTTTTAACTTTGGGACATTCATAATTTGTTGATGGTGAGACACATTTCTGAATTAATGTTGTTGAAATGAGTAAGTGGCACATTAGAGTACTATGGGAATACATAGTGGAGATTGGCTAATTTTTTCCTGGGAGGATACGAAGTACTTTTAACAGCAAGGGTTTTCAACAGACTTCAATAGTGTCTGAAAAATTACACATACTACCCATACTTTTAACTTTCCCTTCTTCTCTTACTTAAGACTGTTGCCTCATTCAACCCTTAAGTTCTTCAGTGTGCCCAGGGTAACAACCTGAAGAAAGGGGCTGGGTCAAGGATACTATATTTTTCTGAAAACATACTTAGATTTTTTTTCATTTTAATTATTTTATAAAATGATGGGTTTGGCAATCTTAATAAATACCCAAGACTTCTTAACCAATGCTCACTGCTCTTCTTTAAGATAAGAAAGTCTGTTTTGGGGCTGGAAAATTTCATGATTGACTTGACATTTATCTCTGTCACATAATATTAACTAGAAGTACTAATACAGTTTGAGAATAACAAAGGGAATATTTTCAGTTATTTTAAGCTCACCCAAGGCTAGCTGAGGCCAGTATGTAATTCTTTTCATCAGTGGATAGGTGATGACAAGGAGGAGGGATGCTGCTCCCAGAGCTATACTGAAATTAGGGAAAAACAATAGGTTAATGGCAAAATGGCAAGACAAGCGGCCTGGTAAGATAGGACACTGGAAATGAAATCCCCAGAACACAAAGGGAATTACCACAGTGTGAAAATATTACCAGTGTCACTATTTGTGTAGAAATTTCAAAGAGGAGCCTATGTTGCTGTCTAAGCATTCACCAAACACATGAATAGACCACACACATGTATTTAAGATTAGTATCAGTAATATTAGACTCTTACACTCACTAAATACTTTAAGGCAACAATCACAGTAACACTAACTGGAAAATGATTTTTTTTAATTTCAGTTATGTTTTTTGTTATGTAAAATTTTCTCCCAAGACACTGACTTTTCCTATTAGAAAAGATTTTAAGCATTATTATTGTTGTTATGCACCATCAAGTCATTTGCAACTCATAGCAACCCTATGTACATGAGTCCTAAACCTTGCTCTATCCTGTGTCAACCTTATTGTCTCTGACGCACGTACCCACATTGTCCCAGTCACTGAATCAATCCATTTCATAGAGGGTCTTCCTCTCCTACGCTGTTCCTCCACCCTTCCAAGTATGATGTCCCTCTTCAAGGACTGACCCTCATTGCAACATGACCAAAGTATGTCAGACCTTGCTTCCAAGGAGCAGCCTGGTTTCACCTTCTCCAGGGCAAACCTGTTTGTTCTCCTAGCAGTCCACTGTATATTCAAAACTCTTCTCCAGCACCACAGCTCAAAGGCATCAATTCTCCTTTTGTCTCGATTTCCTGGCTGCTGATATCAAGAGTGTTGATTATGGAGTCAAGCAAACTAAAACTGTTAACAATCTCAGTCTCTTCACCATCTGTAATGATGCTGCCAATTGGCCTAGTATCGAGAATTTTTGTTTTCTTGATATTGAGCTTCAATCCATATTGAAGGCTGCAGTCCTTGACCTTTTGCAGCAAGCGCTTCAGGTCCTCCTCAGTTTCAGCAAGCAGGGTTGTGTCATCTGCATAACGTAGATTGTTGATGATTCTTCCACCAATCCAGATTCCACATTCCTCCTCATACAGCCAAAGCTCCGGGATGATCTGTTCTGCATATAGACTGAAAAGGTTTGGAGATAGAATACATCTTTGGCATACACCCTTCCTGATTTTGGACCATGTAATGTCTCCTTGCTCTGTTCTGAAAACTGCCTCCTGGTCCAACTGTAGGTTTCACATAAGCACAATCAAATTTTCTGGGATTCCCATTCTTCTAAGAGTCAGCCACAGTTTGTTGTGATCCACACAACACAATCAAGCAGAAAAATAGCTAATAATAATTGTGTATTAGGCACTATTTAAGTGCTTTATATTCCAGCTCATTTTAATCCTCACAACCAACAAAAGTGGGTAATTTTACTCTCCTGATTTTACAGATAAGTAAAAAAAAAAATTAAATTAAGTAATTTGCCAATTGTTACAGAGCCATTCAGTAGGAGAGCTAGGACTCAAATCTAAAGCAGTGTGACCTGAGTCTATCCAGTTAATCCTACGTGTTACCGCCTGTCTAAATTGTTTCAAACACTAAGACAGTTAGTAAACTGAGGAATCAAAAGAGAATTAAGTCAAGTTGTTGTTAGCTGCTGTCAAGTCTATAAGGCTGTCTGGTCCTGTGCCCCCATGCACAACTCATGACCAGGCCACGCATGATTCCATGAAGGAAAGGCTGCATAGTCCTCTACCCCTCGAACAACTCCATGAAGAAAAGACTGTCTCCCATACATGACTCCATGAAAGAAAGGCTCTCTGGTCTGATACCCCACGCATGACTCCATGAGGGAAAGGCTGTCTAGTCCTGTACTCCACGCATGAATCCAAGAAGATAAATCTATCTGGTCCTGTATCCCATGAACAACTCCATGAACGTAAAGCTGACTGGTCCTGTACCCCATGCATGACTCCATGAAGGAAAAGCTGTCTGGTCCTGTACCATCCTCATGACCTGCTGCAGATCCACTGGGTTTACACTGGGTAGTAGTGTATGTAAGGTACGCCGACTGAGAATTAAACTGGGTCTCCCATGTGAAAGAGGAGAATCCTATCTAAAAATCATCAGTGTCTGACATCAAGGTTATCATTACTTGCTATAGAGTCAACTCCTATTCATAGAGACCCTTAAGGACAGAGTGAAACTGCTCAAAAGGCTGTAACTGTTACAGGAGCAGACTAGTTTTCTCTCCTGTGGAGCAGTTGGTGGGTTTGAATTACTGAACTTTCAGTTAGGAGATGAGGGCTTACCTATTAAGCCACCAAAATAAACTCATTGCTACCGCTTTGGCTCCGATTCACAATGACCCTCTATCAGGTTTCTGAGGCTGTAAATATAATAGAAGACTGTCCATCGTTCTTCTATGGAGTACCTGATGGATTTAAACCGCCAGCCATTTGGTTAGCAGTGCAACAACCTACAGACTATACCACCTTAGCTCCTGGCATTGAGCCACCAGGGCTCCTGAAATCTCTGTGACTGAGTGTTAATTTTCTAGAAAAAGGATGAGTTCATAAAGCACCTGGCAAAGATGATAATAAAACATTCTTAGAAAGGTGACTCGACAGAGTGTGGAAATTACTGAACAGTATCATTGATATCACATGCAAGCAAGATTCTACTGAAGATTATCCAAAATGACTGGAACAGCACATCAGCAGCGAACTGCCTGAAATGAAGGATGGGTTTAGAAGAGGCCGTGGCACTAGAGATATTATAGTTAATCTCAGATGGGTCTTGGCTGAAAGCAGAGAGTACCAGAGGAGTGTCGATCTGTGTTTCACTGATTATGCAAAGGCTATGCAGATTGTGTGGATCACAACAAACTGTGGGTGGTTCTTAGAAGAATGGAAATTCCAGAACACCTGATTGTGCTTATGTAAAACCTATACTTGAACCAGGAGGCAGTCATTAGAATAGAGCAAGGAAACACTGCATGGTTCAAAATTGGGAAGGGTGTACACCAGGGATGTGTCCTATCAATCTATACGCACAACATATTATCTGGGAGGCAGGTTTCTATGAAGAAAAATGTGGCATCAAGATTGGAGAAGACTCATCAACAATCTGTGTTATTAAAGATGACACAATCCTGTTTGCTGAAACTGAGGAGGACCTGAAGTGCTTGCTGCAGAAGGTCAAGGACTGCTGCCTTCAATATGGATTGAAACTCAACATCAAGAAAACAAAGATTCTTACCACTGGGCCGTTTGACGGCATTATGACAGATGGTAAAGAGATTGAGATTGTTAACAGCTTTAGTTTGCTTGGCTCTACAATCAACACTCTTGTTACCAGCAGCCAGGAAATTTAAAGATGATCTGCACTGGGAAAGTCTGCTGTCAGAGACCTCTCCAAAGTACTGAAGAGCAACAATGTCAGTCTGGAGACTAAGGTGCGCCTGCATCTTACTTGCTATGCATCTGAGAGCTGGACAATGACTAGGGGTGACAGAAGGAGAATTGATACTTTTGAGCTGTAGTGCTGGAGGAGAGTACCGAATATATTATGGACTGCTAGGAGAACAAACAAGTTTGTCCTGGAGAGGGTGAAGCCAGGTTGCTGCTTGGAGGCAAGGATTTTGAGGCTTCGTCTGACATACTTCGGACATGATGCAAGGAGGGACCAGTCTTTGGAAAGGGACGTCATGTCTGGGAGGGTGGAGGGATCATGCAAGAGAAGACCCTCAATGAGACGAATGGATTCAGTGACTGGGGTATTGAGGGTAGGTGTGTCAGAGACAGTGTGATTGGCACACAATAGAGTGGCGTTTAGGGCTGTTGTACATAGGGTAACTATGAGTCGCAGGCTACTCGATGGCAACATGCACCTTAAAGCTCATGTTACTGATGCTAACAGGTAAAGACATGCAATTGGGTCTAGTCTCCATAAAGTTAACTCTCACCTGTTGAAATCATTCCCTGCCCTTTTTTATTTTTCTCCTTTCTCACTGAAACATGCTTTAAGCAGTCACCTGTTGTCATGCTTGACTTGGAGGCAAACAACAACAACAAATTATATATGGGGATTAGATCGTTCACTTTTATCTTTTGTCACTGATTAGTAACACAATCCCAGGAAAGACAGTTTTTCTTTTTTGGTAAAAGAAGTACTATCATATTTGCTTCTAGCTACTTCAGAGACAGTCAGCCTAAGTAAATTTATACGAACTCACAGCTGACCCTCCATTGGGTTTTCCAAGCTATAAACTGCATGGGAGGAGACTACCTATCTTTCTCCTGAAGAGACACTTGTGGATGAGATAAGCCAAAGAGGCCTAGCTTTTAGGTTAGCAGCAAACTCACTACAGAGTAGGCCACCAGAGTGACCTTCTGTATAATATATGCATGTGGGTATGCAAGCATACACACATACTGCAACTACTTATACAATCTTTCAAAGTGCTCTTTGTCTCTTACGAAACATACAGTGCAAACACTAAAATGTGCTATCTTAACTCCTCTGACTGCAACATTCCTGAACCATTCTTAGGTACATTAAAGCTCATGTTACTGATGGTAGATTTTGCAGAATGTGGTGACATATATATTCACTAACTACTTCTTGTTAGGTGCTGTCAAGTTGACTGTAACTCAGAGTGAGATACCCTATGAATCACAGACCAGAACACTGTCCTATTTATCTCAGAAATAACCTACTTATATCTTACTAACTCATTAACTTATAGTTAATGACTTACAGCTCAATATATACTCCCACTTCTTCCAATTCAAAGGATTTTTCAAGGAGAGATTTTTTTTTATATTATTATGAAAAACCATACCTGTAGTAATTCAGACATAGAAGAACACCTAGGGCCAAGGTCAGTTGTCCCCCAAGAAAGACAAATGATTGAAGAGTAGAAATGTCTCCAGCAGCTATTGGGCGATTTGCTGTCCTTATAACCTGAATGCACAAAAACACGTAGTCTCATCTACTCATCTAGTGGCTCAACAATTTATTTAAACATTTAACAAGACTGGCCCGTGATGTGCACTAAGGATGCAAATATGAATAAAAATGACAATTAACATTCTGAAGTACTGCCAAGAATAAAAATTTCAGATTAAAAGTAGGTTTGGGAAAAAAAACCCAAAACTAAAAATACCTCCAACTATTTTTTTTTTAAAAAAAAGGGGGGGGGAATACAATTCCTCTACTACCACAAATTATAAAGTAGTTTTCCATATTTGGGAGAGGCAGGTCAATATATCCAGAAGGGTCACTCACTATGGGTTGCAGGCAACTCAATGGAACATAACCACAAGAAGAAGATATTCAAAGGCAATGGGTATGCCTTCCGTTGGTAGGGTCACCTTTGTGATCATGGCCATCTCCTCAGCTAAGAAAGTATGGACCCCGCCCCCCACCCCGAATTCACACTATTTCATTTCATGTCCCATCTCACCTTCAACATTATATAGAACATAACATCAACACACAACCCAATACCCTATTAGTAATTCATTTTTCATTTAATGTACTAGCTATTTACTTGCTATGTATAATTTATTAAGTAAAATCCTAAGCCATAAATATGTCCTCAACGGTATGTGGCTTTTAAGCAACTGTGAAGTAAGCACTGTAATTGGCTAAGCTTTTTAATTCATCCTCTGAAGGAGATGCACCAAACATTTTAAAATTTATTTTAACAAAGCCACTTCAATAAATGCACAACATTCATTTAGTCAATTTCCCCCTCCCCCTTTTTTTTTGTATGTCAATAGAGAACTTGACCTCTTCTGATCAAGGTAAAACTGTACGAAAGAAGTTTAATCTCAGGGAAAAGAACTACTTAACGAAAATAATTTCACACTGTTAACTTCAATAAAGAAGAAACTGATTGGGTTGAATATATTATATTCACAGTATAGTAGTCTATTTAAGGAGCAGAATTATTTTTTAAAAAGGAAACTTTTTTATTTTGAAATTATTATGTCATATATAGCTGTAAGAAGTACTGCAAAGATGCCATCCACGTATGGAGTAACCTAGTAGGTAAAGAACTACACTGTCAACCTAAAGACAGGCAGTTCAGATCCACTCACTGAACTACGAGAAAGATGGGCAAAATCCCCTTCTGTGCAATTTGTGGCCTCTGAAAACCTGGTGGAGGATCAGCTGTCAATCAGTTTCAACTCAACAGCAATAAGATGAACTAAGTCTCACTGACAAAATCTCGCTAGACTTTATTATATGGATACACGTACAATATTACATGTATTAAATGGACAGCCAAGATATAGAGCATCTCCATCACCACAGGATTCACTCATGTATCCCATTATAAATACATCCTCTGAGGAATATGTAGCAAATTATAGGGAAAAATTTTGTTTAAGGCTTAGAGGAAGAGGGTCTTTTTTTAATGTTTTCCATTTTTGTACATGTCTGAATTTTTAAAAATAAATTATATTGCTTTTCCATGGAGTTAAAAAAAAAAAAAAAGAGAGTAACACAACCCTGTTTGTTGAAACTGAGGAGGACCTGAAATGCTTGCTGCAGAGGGTCAAGGACTGCAGCCTCCAATATGGATTGAAGCTCAATGTCAAGAAGACAATGATTCACACCACTGGGCCAATTGGCAGCATCAGGATGGATGGTGAAGAGATTGAGATTGGTCACAGCTTTAGTT